>NC_063204.1:15927098-16299598 GCF_017589495.1 Alosa alosa
GATGTCAATGACAATGTACAACATCAGTCCATTTCTGCAGAGTTATAGTGGGGTAATAGTAAATATAGTGGGCTACTGTCAAACATAATTTGACAGTAGGCTTATCATCATATGTGACCTGTCCAGCTGAAGTCCACCTCTTAGCTGGAGTGGTGGGTAGGCCTTAGCTGTACTCTATAGAGATAGTATAGAGAGGAAGATACACATGCAGGCCTGTGGAGTAATACACCCACACCCAGACAATGTTCCATGTTTCAAAAATGTACAAAGTTTATTAGAAGAATTATACACATAACAGAATTGCCTCATCAGTGTGTCAGTACAGCTCAGTACATTCATAGACTCCAATAAAACAGCGCCCTCTAGAGTCACAAAATTCGACAGGTCACAGAATTTGGTGCAACACCGGTAAGAAAAACTATTGTCAAGACATTAGGCAATTAGGCTACTGTAGCCTACCCCGGAATGCAAAAATAAACTTCAGAAAGACAGAAAGTTTGTTGTAGCCTACTGTATTCATACAGTATGAGTCATTGAGAGTCTCAATGACTGAGTCAGATTACCTGTTGTCAGTTGAGCCCCCCAACTGAATTAGTACCCCTATGTGATAGCCTAGAAATCTAGACGCACCCTAGCGGCAGCAAATTAGCCTACATTTGCTTCCAGGGCTAGTCTAGCAACACTCCGTTGGCTTGTGAGCTCGAAAAAATAAACTTCTATCAGGCCAATCAAATCGTGTATAGAGTCGTTCGGCGAGCTTAACATAATGATTGATGGCAGAGTTGCAACAGTTTGGCTTGAATTCTCTGCTACTTGAAAACAACGAAGATGGATGTTGCTGTTGGCCAACAGTGTGACACGAGTTAAGCTTGTTTTAAGATGGCAAAAGTTTAAACTAGTAAACTAGCTCGGCTGGTGGGAAAACGCATGGGACTCAGGGCTGTCCTATTGCGTGCAGAGGGAATTTGAAAGACAACCGATTATCCCGCCCCTCGGACTGAGCACTGCGAACGGTGAGTGCCCACCCTACATTTTAATGTGGGTCTGGCTCGTCAGGCTACCTATGTGAAGCACTGAAGGGGAAATGAAGGGGCCCGGGATTAAACTCTCACATTTCTCTCACAAGTCTCAATGTGTCCATTAGTTTAATTCACTACTAGAAGTCATTATTTAAGGGGTTAGTTTTCAAAATTTTCTGCGGGGGGCATGTCTCCGGACCCCCAAACCTTCTTTGGGCTAAGCCCCCAATGTTTCAAATGTCTGGCTCCGCCCCTGTCCACAATAGCAAATAAGACGGCTGGAAATCATACATTGCGCAATATATTTGCTTTTAATAATCAACGAACACCACTAACCACTCGGTGAGTTGCACAGTTTTGAAAACAAACGTTAAGGGTTGTTTTAGGACATGTTTGAGTAGCCTAGTATGCTGGCAGCCACTCTGAGTAGTCAAAGGCGATTCAAAACGAGTCAGAAAAGTCGAGACAGGACCAATCGTCAAAATTTTGGTGTCCACCACTCTAGTCCATCCAAAACAAACCACAAAAGGGACTCAAAGTGCTAAATACTGGAATTTCCCTTTAATATCCAAATGTGACGTAACTTGAGCTGTTGGAAATTTCCAATGCCCCTTTCAATCAACATCATTATTTTGTTATTTATCTATTTTTGCTGATTTCTTCCTTTCAGCCCGCTCCTTGACTTGCTATCAGTGTATGCCTTATGGAACAGGGCCATGCAAAGACATAACGATCTGTCCTCCTACTACTTATTGTGGTAATCTGAGGGTGGCCACTTTTGCCGGTAAAGCTAAATTTTTGCATGTCAAATTGTTAAATAACTTACATAGAATGGTTATGGTTATGGGACTTGGTAGACACTTTTGTCCAAAGCTAGTTACAAATAAAACAATAGTTAAATTAACAGTGAGCAGTTTTAAAACGTTGGTATACATGAATTAGAATAGCAATAATAAACAATAATGTCAATGTAATCAATAGCCTAATGAAAATAAACAATGAAAATAAACAAATACTATGATATACTATAATATACAAACTATAACTCATGCTTAATTAACTATGTGAATGCTTACTGTTTCTTATATTCACTTTTCATTTTCTGCCTATCTAAGGTGGACAGGTGATCTCAGATATGACCATTAAGAGTTGTGTTGTGCCTCAACAATGTATAGTTGGTTCCTATAATGTGGGTAAGATAAAAAAAGTAATCAACAGCAAATGCTGCATAAAGGACGACTGCAATAACGGGACAGTTGAAGGTATTATTACGTTTTCATGGAGAAACCTCCTGTACCTGATGTGTCAATATAACAGCAAGATAAAAGCATGCTTTTGACTGACTGCATTACAGCATTGAGTAATAATAATGGCTAAACTTGTACCATGATGTAATCCAGTTCTCAAAAGGATTCTTCAGAGTGTCATTGTTACCATTCAATTGATGTTACTGTTTAAGTCACTCTCCACTTTGTGTGTTTCATTACAGATTATTAGCTTTGGGTGTAGATATGTGTTGGAAATAGACAAAAAACTTTGATTGTAACATCTCTCAAAAGCATCCACTGGAGGTCCCAATGGAAAGGAATGTCACACATGCATTGGGAGTGACTGTTCAAGCAAACTGAAATGTGAGGGAGAGGAAGACCGCTGTCTAATAGCAAAACGTGAGTACAAAAAAAAGGAAAAACAATTAAGACAAAGTGTAAGAAAATATAAATTTGACTTTAAAATGTTATCAATAATACCAATGCAGATCAGAATATCGGAATGACTGCTTTTTATTTTATCCCTTGCCAGTGGATGTAGATGGTGAGAAAATGACAGGGAAGGGCTGTGCCTCTAAGAGCATCTGCACTATGAAGATGAGAAGATCAGATGGAACAGGGCCTGGCGGATATGACATGCTGTGAGGGATACCTGTGCAACAGTACAGGAGAAGTTAACAGGAATAGCATAACAATCATGGTGTTGTCAATAGCCTGCTTCCTCTTCTTACATTAAAGGTACACCAGGCAAGCCTGAGGCTTTTTCTCTAAACTCCCCCTCGATTGGTTTGAAGCTCTTTTCCTTTTCTTTGCGTCTTCTGTGAAGGGTTTTCGCTGCTTCTTCGCCGGCTCTGCCATTATACACACGTTTGCAACAATCTCTAGCGTTTCGTTAGCCTGCCTGTTTCGGTCGGCGGGTAGGATACACTGAACTTGCAAGCGGGATATTCTTCCTACAGGCAGTAGGGGCGGGCGAGAGAGTCTTAATTCGCCCTGTAACGAGTCATTTAACCATATACCGACTCACAAAGATGAGTAATTAACACGAAAACGTTGCCTGGTGTCCCTTTAAGGTTGTTTGGTAAATGTGTGTCTTCTCCTAGCTGTCAGGGGTTTCTGCATATACTCAAATGCAATTCATCTTCATACTGTAACAATGTACAGGGAAAATAACACAGAACATTATTAAACATGGCAACCTTCAATCAATTGAAAATTGAAAATTTGAATTTCAATGGAATGGATGATAGTAATTGATCACTTGGAAATTCAGTGGAATGATCCTCTTGTCAATATTTACTAATATTATTCTGTTTCTGTCGTACTGCCGTAACTTCCCAGTCGAATAATAATGGTTATATTGCCTATTAACAGGATGTTAATTAGTAAAATGCTGATCGTAATATATTACCTATAACAATCAGAAGTGTCGTGCCTCTGATAAGTGCTTTAGACCTCTTGGCCTTCTTTTTGATTGATCTCCGTCGTATATTCAGAACACTTAAGGTTTGCCTATTTTGACTGCCGAAGAAACCGAGTGCTTCTTTAAGCGCCTCCATGCTCAAAAACCATGGAAACTATGTTTAAACAGGATATGACAGAATATCTACATACATTTTTACAGAGCGTCGTAATTACACAGGATTAATATTACGCAGGAGGTATATCACCCCACAAATAATCTCGTCCGAGTAGGGCTTCAATTGTCCTGCTCCTGCAGTTCACAGTCTATGCAAGAGGAGAACATAGATAACACACATCATCTTCCACAGTTTATTGGCAGCCCTCTTAAATGTAAAATGAGGTACATAAAAAAATCACCTTTTGGCTTTTTGTTCACAATGAAAACAATGAGTAAAAATTTAACCTTGAAGGGAAGCTGAGTAGAAAAAGAAAAATCCTCATAAAGAAATAAAACACATATGCCACAATTGGTGGCAAATCTGATACAAAGCCTATCTTTCTTGCAGTAGTATGCCACATTGTAGCCAACTTAAAAGTGTTTGTCAACTTAACAGTGTAGAAGAATGACCCCTGGTGTCCGTGAGCAGCCAGCTTTGCATCTAGCAGGCAAACCAGAGCAATCGCCACCGCTCCTGAGGACCATCATGTCTCATGGGGCTGACAAGCCTAATAAAGTGATCGAGGCAGCTAAGGATACACAGAAGTGTAGTAGTTCATCTGTCTACCTGGCTATACACCTGTGCAGGGTCAGTATCTTACAGAGGTTCCAAATACATGGAAGATGTAACAGAGTGGAGAAATAGTCTCGATACAATAGCATTGTATGTTTGGCTACACTGATATCTTTGTTCTCTGAGAGAAATGACTGTGAGATATCTGTGCACCTCAGGGCCATTTAGAGACATGTGTTGGTCAGGGGCGCCTTAATACCACCTGAGGCCACTGGGCTATATGTTTTTAAGCCCCCCCAACCGCAAAAATGAATTATGATTAAATGATACCCGGCCCGTGATCTGACCCGCCTATTTAACGTGCGCTTTTGGTTAATATATCCTATAACATGCAGTGTAGCCTATCATTATAGAGCCTATGTAAAACCTTTACATAAACAGGAACAGAAAGCCCTCCTTAATCACGTCAGCCTACCCCTGACATCGCTTAGCCTACTGCACGAAAACAAGCGTTGAACTCTTACAACACTGGCTGGCTAAGTTAAAAGATGCGTTAGGCTACACATATGGATGTTTCAAGCTTTTCAAAAGTGCATGTGTTTGTCGTGTCAGGGTGTTCCCCAGGAGGTTTTTTGAAATTCTGTCCACTTAACACACCATTTTAACGCAGCTTGGGAGGGACATAAATACTTTTAGCCTACAGAAAAAGCAGCTGGCTCATGTGACGTGAACATTGGCTACCTTATGCATTATCACTAATACCCTACATGGAGACATATCTCACGTTAACAATGGAGAAAACATAACATAGGCTATTATTTGTGCGAATGGGTCAAGTCAAGTCAGAGGCCGTTTACTCAACACCGCCGGGTGGATTTTCTCTTACCGCTTTCACACCTTTAACGACTCCGGCAAGAAAAAAACCTTGCGTGTACACACAGAGGTGTAACCGGCTAAATGTGCTGTAGTGCATATGCCAGACCAGTCGATGGCGCCAGTTAAAACAGTTTGTTAAGCCAGAGAATGTCTAATAAGTGCTCTGGTTAAGCAGTCGCATGAAATAAGGAGACTACAGACAATCCGGTTTTCAATTCAACTGTTAAACTAATAAAGTTCATTTTCAAGGTATGTGACTGCTATGTGAAATTTCAAATGCTTAGCCTACGCATTGCATTAGGTCTGAGCACCACTGGAGAAAACACTAACATGCAGTAAGCTAATGTTTAACTAAGTAAAGCTAACGTGTGCTTTTAACTTAGCCACTAAAGGCGGATAGGCTACATTGTGCACATAAATCATGACAGGGGAAAGAAAAACATTTTAATATGATAAATAAATGGTATTGTTTGTTTTGACAAGCAACATGTCAGGTCGAGTGCCGTGGCTGAGTTGAGAGGTGGGGCTATGTCGTCATAAAGTTGCCGGCTTCGCACCTACAGGCGTCTACACGACGAAAGTTAGCCGGCGGTTTCAAAAGTTCCCACTTCGGAAGCCGGTTTCAAAAGCTGTCGGTTTCAGTCTCCTAAACTGCCGGCGTCGTGTACATGCAAGGCGTAACCGTTAACAAAACCTCACCGGTTTCACAAAAACCGGCGTCGTGTGCACGGCCCCTAATTCATTTCTTTGCGCAACAGCCCATGTTCTGCGTTCACTCCAGTGAGACAAGTGAAATTTGCCAGGCTATTTGCTACGATATTTACCTGCTATGCCTTCTGTTTTCATGGACAGTTACAGGAATCCACGTCATTCGTTTATCGTTGCTTCAATCCAACCCACGTTATCTCCAGAGTTTGTAAGTTTTGTTACATTTTGTTACACTTTAGAAGAGATGACAAAGGGGGCCTCTGCATGGATGTCATTGTAGAGCAGTGCGATGTGCTCAATTAGGCTATAGCTCCAGAACCTATGACTGACGCCGAGAATACGGACACGGCCGTTTAATATTATTGATTATCATTATTATTATTAGGAGGCCCCTCATTGGTCGAGGCCCCTGGGCTGAAGCCCAGGTAAGCCCCTGCATTAAGGCGCCAGTGGTGTCGGTCAATATGAAGCATTAGTCCCACACCAGCAGTTGAATTATGCTGCATTAATGAGAGCGTGGCCGGTACAACCAGTGTGTCTACAGAGTATCCCTGTAAATCGGTGGGTGAATTCCCTCTACTTATGAAATGCATAATGGGGTGATATATGAGATATGGGAGTGAGATTATCTCATCACTCAGAGAACAAAGGTTGCAATATAACCAAATCTTTTCACTAGATGGCAGTAATACATAAGATAACACTATACATCAGATTGATTTTGCTGTGTGGTTATGGCTCACACACACACACACTGTGCACATCTGCACACTATAAGCTTACTTTGTGTAAACACACATACACTCAATGAAATGCATTATGCACGTAAGATAGCCTTAACCTCCTTCAATCAATCATGGCTCACTCTGTTTCCAGCCATGGGCATAAATGCAACACATGCATACATGAACACAACCAACCACCTATCCACACACGCACGCACACACACACACACACACACACACAGTTGGCCTCAAAACGCAGGATGTAAAACAAAACAGAGTGGAGAGAGAACAACATTACCTCAAACCCAGAGAAAAAGGGGCGTTTGTAGTTGCACGTGATGATGATGCACTACATGATATAGCTCTCATCCAAGAGTCCAGCCAGTAGGTTGTGTACGGGTCTGTTTTTTGCACTCATATGAAGCCCAGTCTGGCAGCTGTCAAGATGGGTGACTGATATGAACATGCAAACATACAATACAAGCAGCCAGGTAAATTATGAAATATTTGAGCTGCACATTAAGATGTCAGGGATCTCAAATACAAGAGCATAACAGGGTGATTGTGGGAACTGTTTTCCACCACAGACCCTCAGCTGAGAGGCCTCAATCAACTCACAATGTACTAATTATGACCGCCGCGCAGCGAAGCTAGGTTTAGTCAGATTTTTTTTATTTTTTTATTTTTCGCATGTCCAAATTTCCGTCAAGGATTCCCGGAACACTGAAAGACCGGGATAGACGAGACTTGGTGGGCATGTAACCCCATATGGATAGCATGGAACCATCGTTTTTCGTTTTGATCTGTAGCCCCCAAAAGGAGGGTAGGGCAGACACAGTTTTCTGTGAATATCTTGAGAACCGTGAGGTTTAGGAGGACCATTTTTTTTTGTATGTTGATCTCAAGGGGCCATGTCAACCCATTCCATAACCACTCATTTCATGTATAGCGCCACCTAGTTAAACACAAAAAGTAAAAATGAGGTGTTGTAATGTCGCGGGTATCTGTGACCTAACATAGTCAAAACTGCACGAAATTGGAAGTGTAGGATCATTATGACACCCTCTGAATGCACACCAAGTTTAGTGGAATTCCGTTAATGGGGGGCCACACAATAAATTAATTTATGTTACTATACACCAACTGGCCTGTAGGTGGCGGAGACAGTTTTCTGTGAATATCTCGAGAACCGTAGGGCCTAGGAGGTCCACCTTTTTTGTATGTTGGTCTTAAGGGAGCATGTCAACCCATCCCATTACCACTTATTTCATGTATAGTGCCACCTAGTTAAAAATTAAAAAGCAAAAAAATAGGTGTTTTCATCACAATATCTCTGGCTGACATGGTCAAAACTGCACGAAATTGAAAATGTAGGATCATTATGACACCCTCCGAATGCATGCCAAGTTTTGTGGACTTTCGTTCATGGGGGGCCTTACAATAAAATAATTTATGTGGACATTTAGTGACCGTACACCAACAAAAGGATTCGGGACACTGAAAGACCGGGTACCGCGAAACTTGGTGGGCATGTAACCCCACAAGGATAGCATGGAACCATCGTTTTTTGTTTTGATCTGTAGCCCCCCCGCTGTACTGGACCCCCCGAAAAGAAGGGTAGGGCAGACACAGTTTTCTGTGAATATCTTGAGAACCGCAGGGCCTAGGATGACCAATTTTTTCCGTATGTTTGCCTCCAGGGGTCATGTTAACCCATTCCATGTGCACACATGTGCATAAACTGATAAACACGCACACATACATTCACAGTAATCATACGTATGACACATACTCACACAGTAGACATATGTACGCATGCATGCACATGCACAAACACACATACGCAGGCAAACACACAAGCACGCACACACACACACACACACCCACACACATAAACATAAACGTGTACACGCACACATGCACACAATTCAAGACTTTATCAGAATTATGAACAGGCAAGATGGGGGTGGGGTTGTATAAAATGAATTTTACATGTGAAATCTATGAACTAATCATGTTTTGGTACTTGTTGTCTAGCAGATACCAGTGAGAATTGAGTGTGGATAATGCATAAGACAGTTAGAATCATATAGGCCTTTCAGCGTGATTTCTTTTTGTGGAAACATCTGCGGTACATCTAGTTACTTTCCTTTCATTTGACTTAAACTGGCACATGCTGAGTTTATCTCAAGATTGATTACTTAGAAGTGGAGCAAGAAAGTCTGGGAGAGGAATAAATATAGAGAATATAAGAGTTGGAGTGTGTTCTTCACGGTGAAATATGGTCTGTGTTCTTTGACCATGAAAAGATTTCCAAGGCTTTAAATGTGAGGTTAAAAGGATGCTAGGCATTTTACAGAGTTAGTAGAAACTCTGTCCACTCACTCAACCATAGCTTAACCCTAACAAAGTCACAAAGTCAAGATTGATTGATTGTTTTATAAAATCTGAGAAAGTCTTGCCACTACTCACTAATTACACTTCCATTGCCAATTACACAGCTAATTAAGGTATGGAGAGGGATAGAGCCACAATAAGGAATATAAAGGCAACACTTTTTGTACTAAGTACACTCGATTTTGGAAGCCAGAATGAGTGAGTTTGCTACAGTATATTATGCATATATAAACACATATTCAAACATCTCTCTCTCTCTCTTTATCAGCTAAATTTCTTTCAAATCTTTCAAGCAGATAATTCCGGTCAGACCAATTGTGAAAATCATGCATAGTTTTAAAGAAGCACACACAGACAAACACACACACACACACACACATACAGTGATAGCCAAAAGTGTGCATTGAGCTCAATGATCATCAAACCAGCTAATAGGCTAACTGAAATAACACCATGCCAATCTCTAGGTATGGTGAAGGGTATGTGATGATGTGGGGCCAAGGTAACTTTATCAGGATGCACAGTATTCTGGATCCATGAAATAACTGGCCTTTAAAAATAAAAATCTGCCTGTCTCTATGGGAATTTAATAGCCTGGCGAGCCAGACCCACATTAAAATGTAGGGTCTGGGCACTCACCGTTCGCAGTGCTCAGTCCGAGGGGCGGGATAATCAGTTGTCTTTCAAATTCCCTCTGCTCGCAATAGGGCGAATAGGATATTTGTTTTCAAGTAGCAGGGAATTCAAGCCAAACCGTTGCAACTCTGCCATCAATCATTTTGTTAAGCCCACCAAACGACTCTACACGATTTCAATGCCAGATTCAGTTTTGATTTCTGGAGCTCACTAGCCAACGGAGAGTTGCTAGACTAGCCCTGGCTAGGGGCGCGTCTAGATTTCTAGGCTAGGAATTTAACATAGGGGTGGCAATACTTATGACCCCTGTATTTTAAGGAAGAACATTTATTTATTTATGATACATTATTCATTCACTAAGAAAATGGGTGTCCTTAAAGGTTAGATATTTCACTTAATTTTTCACTTAAGGCATTAAGATCAATTTCCTAAAGATGATTTTATATTCCTCTTTTCAGTCAACTTTAGCATGGATGCCAACACTTTTGGCCATCACTGTAACTGTCAGCATATCTGCGTGCTGATGCCTGTAACTTTTTTATTTGGATATAAACATAGTGACATAGTGGCTATAAAATACATAATAATAATGTCAAGGGAAAAAAGACAGCAGCTGTCATTTACAGATTATGTTATGAACGGATCAGAAATGATATCCACAGACCTTTGATTCATATTAAAGGAGAAATCCGGTAATTTTTCACATAGATCTCTGTTTCTCGATGTCACCAAGTACTGTCGAAAAAGACCGAAAAAGCAATCCAGGCAGCCACTGTGCTACTGTATTCTCTGGGGGCATGTGCATTAGCCCATGTTCATGCCCCCAGAGTGTAGTGCTGTAGCTGCCTGGCTGCTTTATGTGTTGGCTGCCGCAATTCAAGCTGGGTAAAAAACGATTGTTCTCAGTATCTTCCGTATCGACAGTACTCGGTGACCTGAAGAAACGGAGATCTATGTGATAAAAATTGCTGGATTTCTCCTTTAAGCTAGGTATCCCCTGGCTCTTAGGATAGCCTTATCCCCATATAGTGTGCACTAACGCATGCTTAAGGGAAATACTGTTCTGGTTATACAATTTAAAGCAACACACAGAATGGATGGAAGGGAAAATGCTTCAAAGCAGCTGTGATTGGCCCTCAAAGAGAAGTCCAGCATATTACAGTAATATGTAACATCATGTTCTAGAAGGGGAGACACCCAGCAGCCTAGACATGTCTTTGTGAGAAAACCATAGATAGAGAGAAAGGGGGGGAAGGAGCAAGAGAGAAACAGAGAGAGAGAGAGAGAGAGGAAGAAGAGGAGAAAATCCAGCCCGGCTGTCCAAGTGAATTTCTTGAAATGTAGACAATGTGACTCTTTACACTTTTATATGGTACAAACCAGCAGTGACAACTTAATATAATTCTATTTTATTCTTTG
Source organism: Alosa alosa (assembly GCF_017589495.1). Taxonomy (NCBI): domain Eukaryota; kingdom Metazoa; phylum Chordata; class Actinopteri; order Clupeiformes; family Clupeidae; genus Alosa; species Alosa alosa. Next base: position 15,938,282 of record NC_063204.1, read on the forward strand.
AAATAATGATTGCATTTTTAAATAATGTTTAATCATTTTTACACAATGACAATAAAGCTTCATTTCCACATTCAGATTCTTTTTTTTTTTTTTTTGGTGGAATATTTCCAGCATAAGATCCCTTGATACTAAAGCTTTCCTCTCAGCTGTGAAAACATTTCCTCCCCTCAAGCCTCAAACGGAGCCTTTTAAAAGATAAAGGAGCCATTTAAATTTGCAATCATATTCTTAATTGTTCTGTGCAGTGTTATTGCAGATGACTCTGTTTCATGCGTGCTTTCCTGCGAGGCTCTTCATTTGCTTGACTTATTTTGTTTTTAGGCAATTGGTTTTTAATGTTGATTAAAATCTCAGTCATTCGCCATTTCGCCAAATAAACCCCCACCAGAAAGTACAGTGCTGCATCTGATTACGCCCCTTCCAATCACTCAGGCTAATGAGATCCAAATGTAAAAAGCTTAGCCATAGGGGGCTGTTTGTATATTTGTTATACAGCAAGTGGCTGAAAGACAGAGGCATCCTCAAACACGTGGTGCAAATTTTGTATATTTTTCCAGAGAGTATTTGTGAGATAATTTACAAACCTGGCATATTACATAGCAAATCAGTTCACAAAAAACCTTCATGGATGTATGAGAGGAATCCAGTAGATCCTCCTGGCTGAGAAACTGTGATTGTGGCCTCCTGGAGTGTGTCCCGTATGAGAGAGGTGTACAGAGGAGATGCGGGATTACTGGTACCAGTGGATAAACCCAACACAGAATGCATTAAACTACTTACTGTAACATTTCATGAGCATCAGTTCATGGGTGGAAAACATAGTTCAATAAAATGTGTTTGTTTGCATGCACTGTTTGAGATGTATCCAAAATGGTCAATTGTAGCTTTGCTGGTCACATTATTGGTGATACCAAGTTCAAAAGCATCTGATTCCAATCGCACAGGACCAAGCCACTGCACTCATAAAGCGCTTTCAGATATAACCTCCGGAGTATGCGGAGGTTTGTCAAACGGAGGTCCTACCCTTCGGATGATTCAGATATGATGCTAACCTGCGGACCTTATACTGACCTTATACGGACCTATGTGTGAACGACATACACGCACATTACAGAATCTCTGTGTGGTTGTTGTGAGGGGTGGGGGCTTGTAGAGTTCACAAGAGGTGAGATATGACGCAGAATATATGCGGCCGCTGTCACAGCTGCTGTTTATTTACAGTGTATGCATTATGTAGGCTAAAGAAGAAAAATCTATTGTGCGTAGGCTAATACTTGAAGTAGTCACGTAAGTGCGCACTTGAAATTGACCAGTATTTGTATGTGTGCTTCGAATAAACACATTATCTGTTTTAAACGTTATATAGCAGAATTACTTGGCTATGGAACCCCAAATCTGGTTTGCGTTGGAGAGAGCATGCACAAACTTTATACCAGCCAATTCAGTAATCTAACTCGACTTCAAGCCCATCATATAGCCTACAACGTTTTTAAGCAACAAACAAAATACTAACATAACAGTGAAGTGGTTCGTTTTTTCATGGTTTATTTTCCCAAAAGCATCCTCTCCCCGTGTGTCTATTGCATTTACGCAAGGAGCTTGGAACAAAGTTGGGTTTTCTTCGTTTTCATTTTCTCTAGGCATATTTATGCTCAACAAATATCAGCTCAGCAGTGAGGTCATGAGAAGGCTACCAATGAACAGAAAACCGACCGGGTTGGCAAACAATTTATTAAATACTCCTGTTATTGTCGTCAACGACGTCGCTGGCTACTGCCTTTTCAGCGCCTTCTGCTTATGATGATTCGGTCTTTTGGATTAGTTTGGCCTTGCGATGCAGTTGTAGGCTACATCAACGTGTCTTGCTGTTCCCTTCATGTGTTCTATCACAATGCTGTCTGCCCTCATGGACAGTAACTCCGTGATGTCTGCATCTTTCCAGGTCGGAGATTTACTGGACAGCACTATGCCACTCCATCATAACACTGGCATTTAAGTCAGATTTAACCACATGGACACATGAAAGAAACGTCACCGACACGCCCTTTCGGACTTCCATATGACCAGTTATGTCGTTCAGATATACGGCCCCACCGTTTAACATCAGCAGAACCTCCGGTCTTACACGTATGTCTGAAAGCGCTTATAAACTGCTCAGGGAATGAAACTACATGGTAAACACCTGGATGTGTTTTTTTTTTAATTCAAGTGACAATCACAAGTAAAGAATCACGTTCCCGTTTCTGCTCGCTCCAGAAAAGGAGGCAGGCCCACCCCCTGTAGAGTTTCAACCTGCCTACCATAGTATAGTGAATGTAGGGCCTAAAAAGGAAGAAGCAGGGAAAGGCAGCCCACAGTTAATCAGGTGTAGATGAAATGGCTCCGCAATCAAAGGGGCAGCTCTGAACATGCACCTGCTGGGACGGCAATCAAGAGTAAAATTGGCTGGCCCTCTCCTCCATCTATGCAAATATACAGTAGTATGTCTCACCCACGAGAAGTAACACTACCTGCAATTCTATGAGCAACGTTATCTTAAGTGGATTATGGATTATGAGATATATGTATATATGGATATATGGATCCTATATTTCCCTTTCTGATCATCTACATTGATTTCCATTGGTTTCACGTGTGTTACCATATATGTATTTTTCTTTTGTTCTACACAAAGGTCAAACTCAATGTGATGAACAGAAACAAGAAAAGAAACAAGTTCCCCGGGAATGTAAACACACACAATAAGCATGTGCAATTAGAAATAGATTTAAATATAAAAACCCAGCCTTTTGTGACCAAAAAATAAGTTTAACTAGTGTGCAGTATTGAAACTATGGAGCCCAAGTTAATTATTCTGGGAGAAGACTAGGAGAATACATGAGAATGAAACAGGCTTTAAAAGTGACCAAGTGGAACACACATCAAAGAATAAATTATGAATATTTTCAATCATAAGAATGGGCGGTCAAGGGAGATTTAAGGGATTCACATTGATCCTCATGTAACTAGATGTACCGCAGAGCGGTACAAAATATGACCGCCGCCCAGTCCAGCACATTTTTTCCACAAAAAGAAATCACGCTGAAAGGCCTATATGATTCTAACTGTCTCACTAAATTGCATTATCCACACTCAATTCTCACTGGTATCTGCTAGACAACAAGTACCAAAACATGATTAGTTCATAGATTTTACATGTAAAATTCATTTTATACAACCCCACCCCCATCTTGCCTGTTCATAATTCTGAGAAATTCTTGAATTGTGTGCATGTGTGCGTGTACACGTTTATGTTTATGTGTGTGGGTGTGTGTGTGTGTGTGCATGCTTGTGTGTTTGCCTGCGTATGTGTGTTTGTGCATGTGCATGCATGCATACATATGTCTACTGTGTGAGTATGTGTCATACGTATGATTACTGTGAATGTATGTGTGTGCGTGTGTATCTGTTTATGCACATGTGTGCACATGGAATGGGTTAACATGACCCCTGGAGGCAAACATACAGAAAAAATTGGTCATCCTAGGCCCTACGGTTCTCAAGATATTCACAGAAAACTGTGTCTGCCCTACCCTCCTTTCGGGGGGTCCAGTACAGCGGGGGGGCTACAGATCAAAACGAAAAACGATGGTTCCATGGTATCCATCATATGCCCACCAAGTTTCGTGTACCCCAGTCGTGTCCCGGGAATCCTTGTTGGTGTACGGTCACTAAATGTACACATAAATTATTTTATTGTAAGGCCCCCATGAACGAAAGTTCACAAAACTTGGCATGCATTCGGAGGGTGTCATAATGATCCTACACTTTCAGTCCCCTGTTCATATCAACTTCGGTATTTAAATATATGCTTGAGCTTGTCTTTTAAGGAAATAAACAGCCTTCTCCCCATCCCCCTTCTGACACAGCCTCCACTCATATGTTACTTCCATCCACACCTTTAGTCTCAAAAATAATCTACCCATGGAAGCTACACACACACACACACACACACACACAGACACCTACATGTAACTACAGCCCTGTGTTCTTTGCAATTATGTGATTGTGCAAGTAATCACATATTGTTCTTTCTCAGTCCTATTTTTTTTTCATCTTTCAACTATTGTTTTGCAGGTTGTGTGTACAGAGTTTGTACTTCACAAAGTTTGGCACAGATGATCTTCAGGCCAAGCCACACAAAGGTTTCCTGCTGCCCATTTCAATAGTGTTCACCTAACACAGTCAATCAAAATCAGTGGCGAAGCCACCAAACCAGAAGTGCGTGTCCACACATTAGTCTGTTGTATTGGTCTGTATAATTACTGTAATGCAAGGGCCAACAACTGCTGTGGCGCGATCACATTTTTTTTTTTTTTAAGTTTCAAGTTTTATTGTCGCAATATAGCAAAATTCTTGTGCCACAGTTGCCGTAGTGCAAGGAGGGGTAAATAAGCATGGGGGGGGGCATTAACTTGTGCATGCAAAGATGCAGGTTTAGCTTCTTACTGCTATCTCCTTGGAGAGAGCTGCACAGGAATAAAGGGTGTTTTGATCCAGACCTGCAGTGCTCAGTGCTGTTTAAAATGCTCTGCCAGCTGAAGTTAATAACAAGACTGAAGGCTGGAAGCCTGACAGCAGTAAGGCAGAACATCAAGGCACAATACATGGCCTGGTAGCAGGCACACGCATACAGTACACATACAGACACACATTTTTATATACATACAAAATGCATTATATTCAATACTCAAAATGCAACTTTAGCATGCAGTGCTACACAAGGTTGCCCTGGCTCCCAACATAAAGTATATATAAAGAATAGAATAGAGAATATCTTTATTGTCATTGTACATGTACATCAAGTGCAAAAGATAGTTCAATAAAATAACTTATACAAATAGTAATCCTCTAAGTTTAATAAATAATTTTAAATAATGAACTAAAACTCCAAAAGGAAAAAGTGAATCATGCCACCACCCACACAATACATTCCACATTCTGCAGGCATTCTCACTTCATACGCAAAATCAAGTTTTTGCAGCTCTGGGGTAGAAACAGTTTTTTAGACTGTCTGTGTTTTTATTGCTCTGTAGCGCCTGCCCTAGGGCAGCAGTTCAAACAGACAGTGTCCTGGGTGTGATGGGTCCTTAACGATGCCATGGGCTTTTTTGAGGCACCAGGAACTGATAGATCTCCCGAAGAGGGAAGAGAGCAGCCAGTAATCATTTGGGAAGACAGAAATAATACAAATCATCTCTAGAGAAAGCAAATATTATAACATATAGATGGCACAAAACATAATTCAACAAACCTTTATACATATAACTCTGTCCTGTCTGTCTCCTAAATTTCTGAGTTACATTTGTCTTCTTTGCTCTGCTGCTCACTATCTACTGTATGCCTGTCCTCTTTTTTGAGAACCCAACCTCTACCCATTGTTCTTGTCTTTCCATCTGTCTGAACTGAGTGGATGTGTTTGCTAAGTAACAAGCAGATGGAGGAAGGCTCCAGAGAGAGCAGAGCTGCAGTGGACACTCCTGGACACTCACCCCTGTCAGAGTGAGGCAGAGAAAGAGATATCTAGCCCCCTTCCTCTCGGCCTCTCCAAATGACCTGCCTGCCCTGTGTGTGTGTCTTACCTGCCATCAAAATGACCACAGCAGGCCTTTTGCTGCAAGCTAAGATGCTGTCCAGATAACAGAAAATACAACTAACAGATTGGACCTGGCATCACAGTGCATTACTTACACGCCTCTCTCCCTCTCTGTCTCTGTCTCGGTGTCTCTCTCTCTCTCTCTCTCTCTCTCTCTCTCTCTCTCTCTCTCTCTCTCAGAGTATAATAACATACTGTAAGCGTTCATTTGTCCTTCATATATCCTTCAAATGCAGGACATTAAAATACTTCCTTAAAAAACATCTCTTTATATACCACTCAATGCCACTTTCTTTTCATTTACATAAGTAAGTACATGAAAAAGCACATCTGCGTGTGTGAGTGTGCGAATGAGTAGATGTGAGGCACTTGCTGAGTAGAACAGTAAATGCAGTTACCATTTACCATTTACATCTCAGACAGAATTTTCCCGTTATCTGACTTATAGCATAACAATTATGTCTCACCTCACACCTTCTGATGCAAATAGCAGAAATCAACAGAATTCTTGAATATTCAGTATGCAGGGATTAGATGAAATAAAAATAGGTTATGGATGAGGCAGTTCTTCTGTGAGAGTCTGCTTGACACTTACAAAGGAAAGGTTCTTTCAAAGACTGCCTATATCTCACACTATTTGTAGTGTGGTAACACCATGGCTGTGTCCGAAACGGGGAAAAAATGCTGCCTTTTAAAGGTAAACTATGCAGTACTGGCAATTTCCTTACTGTTTTCTCGGTTTTTGCTTCTTTTTCGCTGGCTCTGTCATGACGAATGTCTGAGAAACTCCATCATTACCTTTTTCTAGCCGGTGCATGGCGTGTATGTTTATTTGAATGCAGTAAAGCAATTCGTTACACTCGTTATACTTCCTGACACTGAGGCCGTCGGCCCGCCGGCCCACAGTTGCAAGGGTGGTTTTTCCGCTCACAGGCGCTAGGGGGAAGCGAGACGGCCACCATTCAACCCGAAAAAAGTAATATAACCATTCAAATGACTCTGAAGCTGTTAAATGAAGGTAAATTAAGCTAAACAACTTGCATATTAAGCTAAAAAACCTGCATAGTGTGCCTTTAAGTGTGTGTGCATCGAGGCATGTCCGAATTAAATTTTTCTGTGAAATGCTGCCTTCTAAGAAGCTTGCTGCTGCCTTCCTTTGTTTTACCGAATTTTGATGGCAGCATAAATGTATCCTTCATGCTACCTTCAACGTCCAAAATTCGATTTAACTGTTAGCAACTATTGCTGAAGTCAAACGTTATGTTATTCCGCTTTCTCGTATCCTGTGTTCTGTGTTGCTATCTTGCTTGGCTGTCCGAAACAAAGTTTGTAGCCGGTACCTTGATGCCTGATACGGCAAGTGACTCGGTAGAGAGCTGAAGGCAGCGAGACAGCAGGCAGCTTCCGTTTCGGACAGCATGAAGTCTGAATAACATTGAATTGCCAATGAAATAAGTGAGGTATTCACCTAAAGTAACATTGACATAATCAGTTCATTATGAATTCATCATGTGTTCAGTATGTAAACATTGGAATTATGAGTTAGTTTACTGCTTGTACCTCATGAATTCATCATGAGTTCAGTATGTACATATTAGGAATTCATAATTTATAACAAAGGAAAACACACTGATAACAGACTCTTAATAACAGACTATGAATGAGAAAAAGCATATGTGTTACTCTTTAAGTAATGTTGAAAACATACTTAGTAATGATGAATTAAGTGTTTGTGTAACTAATGCTAAATAGTGTACCATTACTGTAAAGTGTTACCTTTGTAGTTAACGAAATCTCCAGCATCTTGTTCCACCAGTACACACCAAAACGTAGTGTAGACGTATTGGCATAAAACACAGAACTTGTCCCAGTCCTGGCTGGACTGAGGACACACTTCCACCATGAGGTGGCTGACAGAGATATACAAACAACAGGACACTAAGAGGCTGAAGATTATGTGTAGGCTTTTATCCTGATATTTTTCACACAAATACACACGGCAAGTTCAAGCTCTTCACTTCAAGTTTAGTAGGCCTGAAAATATACAGGACAATTCCTTCTGCATTTGGGAGACACAGACACAAATAATGCCTTTTGGAGGTGGAGCTGCAACATAGATGGTATCAAGCATTTTTTGTGTCACGTGGCTTGAATATATTTATTATAAGTATGACCTCTTTAAAACTAGGGAGCTTTGGCATGCATTGGTTAGAAACCAGTGCCCCCTCAACAGATCAATGACGTCTTCACAGGTATAAATAGAAAGAGAGCAGAGAACAGGAGCTATGGGGGATGCTCCCATCTGCATTGGTGAAGAATTTCAGAGGGGAAAACCCTTCCTTCAGTAAGGAAAGACACATAGGACTGCTGTTAGGCCCTTCTCGCAGTCTTCTTATTTAGACCCCGTTTACACGAGCATGTGTATTTTTATAAACGAAGACATTTCCCTACGTTTGAGCCTTTCATTTAGACGCAAACGGAGAATTCGCCCCGTAAAACGGTTATCCAAAAAAACTCCGGCCAAAGTGATTTTTTTGGAAAACTTTGTTTGGTTGTAAACTGTGGTAAACAGAGTTTTGGGCAGCCAACGTCACAGTATGCGACAGAAGTACACCAAATGTGTGACCAATCTTTACATTTACATGTTCTCACGTGCGACTTCACATTTTGGGGCTGAGGTGATCATGGATGCACTCAGAATAGCCATCGCGTTTATGTTGGTGCAGACCCTTTTTGTCTGTTTGCATTTGCAAATTCAGCTCATCTTTTATGTGGAGGAGCACAGAAGAATGTGTAGGCCTACTGTATCGACAACAACTTGCTTTACCGCTGCTATCCGAAGAAGAGAGTACACTTCCGTTTCCGGTGGCTCGGGCAACTTTCAGGATTCTGATTGGTTAATGTGAGCTTTGATCTTATCGTTAGACTGCCACTGTGGTTTGGCGTGCTCAAGACAGCATGTATGTACACGGGTTCGTGTAAACACATTTTTAAAAAAAAGACGGTCTCGTGTAAATGCAGTTTTATTTGCAAACGTAGATGGCCAGATATTCGTTTAGGAAAATACCCTGCTTCGTGTAAACGTAGTCTTACATTGCACCGCTAATCTCACCTTCTCCCATCTATTCTCCCTCTCTTGCTCTCGTGTAGTTATATTTTTCTTGCATAGTTTAGGGGCATATTGGTGCTCTTCATGTTAAAAACGGGATAGAGTGCAATATCTTGAAAGCTGAACAATGTGTTGGCTCACACAAACAGACACATCCGATGTTGATTAGGCATCGCGTGTGTGAGCATGTCGGACTGCAGGAGCTTGTTTGGAGCGGCTCAGTGTGTGATCAGAGGGCGTTGTGCTCTGTTTGTGTAAACAATGGCAGGAGCCAGGATATGAGGAAACACATGTTTCCTGCATTCTGCACACAGCACACAGGCTGGGGCAGACGTACACATAAGAGTGATTCAGACTACGTTTTATGAACACAGTTGTGATGATTGTGTTTGTGTGTGTGTGTGTGTGTGTGGGTGTGTAGGGTGTTGAGCTGACACAGTGGGGGAGTAGATTGAAGGGTTTGATGATGGGGATTTAGAGAAAAAGAAAACGCCTCGCCTTGCCATTTTTGCACAACTGAGGGATTAGATGTGCTGGGGCAAGATTGAGCCAATACTTGGGGAAAATGTTTTGTGTGTGTGTGTGTGTGTGTGTGTGTGTGTGTGTGTGTGTGTGTGTGCATGTGTGTGTGTATTTGTAAGCTACCGCGCTTAGAGAGGCATACACAAAACTTTGCATGAACAGCCTCTTAGAGATGTGTGTGTGTGTGTGTGTGTGTGTGTGTGTGTGTGTGTGTGTGTTTGTGTGCATGCATCTCTGCATGTTTATGTTTGTTTGGGTTAGTATAATGCACTGCAAGCAGAAAAACAGACTTATGTGATGATAGCACAATAAAGGCAATGTTGTCAATAATTTGTGTTGGCCTGATACAATTCTCTTATAACATGCCATGCAGCAAAGAGCAGGATCAATGGCTGGATTAAATAAATATTGCAACCGACTGGAGAGCGTGTAATTGAGGTAGTTAATTCATTCTAAAACTTTTGTCTGCCATCCAGGGAAATGAGGAAAGTATGTCTGAAAGTATACCAGATGTTTTTCTTTCATTGTTATATTTCTCTTTATTTTCCTCTAAGTTCTTTCTCTTTATTTGATGGCAATTTTCGAGACTTATGGTCTGCTTAACCTCATAGGTCTTAATTGGTCCGGCTGTGATTATATAATTGATATTTTAAGTGGCAAAATAAACAACAATGGTGCAGACAAAATTATTGACGCTAGATTTAATATAGTTCAAACTTTGGAGAAAATAATTTCCTCTAGCCTGGTTGACACCAGACCGGGATTGAGATTGAGAGTGGGCCTGGAAAGGCTTAATTGACTCAGAACTTCCAGGGGCATAACCAGCAGTGAAATTAAACTTGGTTAAGCTCTTGCCAAATCGTTTCAGAAGTGCAGCAATCAAATCTTTCTTCTAAACAAAGGTTTTAAATGCAGTTGTTTACTCAATTCCAAAGAAACTACACATCCATATCTGTTTAAACCTGTTGCCATCAGTACAGCCATTGGTTGTGTTGAATGCACTGCTTTATCTGTCATAATATAAAGCCCGCCCATGCCGGATAAGCGATTGTGATTGGTGCCTGGGTTTTTGGAACATTGGAAATAAGTGTCAATGGCCTCCTTGCCAGACTGACCATCAGATCAAATTCAAATTTGCTAGCAGGTGATTTTATCCAGGTTTGTAAAATATCTCCATGGCTGCGATGAACCAGAAACACATTTTACTTCATCTTCATGGTAGAGCAGTTGAAAATGTGTTATTAAAACATCTTGGATTTTCTCTGCACCTTCACCAAGCTGATTTACATTCTGTATCTGTGTACAAGTAGGGAGCCAGAGGCAGCATCCAGTGTATAGCACTCACTACCACATTGCCACCAGGCAGCAGCTCTCCCGCCACTGCTAATTCTAGGACAAGGGCATCACACAGTAGGGGTTCGAGAGAGTCTCCTTCAGGTGTTTGAGACCCAAGCAGCCCAGGCAATGAGTCACATCTATCAAAAATATCCACTGGCAAGGCACAGAACACGCTCCATGTCTTTTTTACACTCTGGCTGGCACAGTGGCTAATATTGTAATCTATATAGTGTGAGAGGGAAAAAATGTTATGCACTGACAGAAATGGAGGGAAAAACACCAATTTCTCCAGGGCTTGGAGTTCAGTGAAGAGGGCACTTTATATCAAGCTGCAGAAACCAGAGAAATAAGAAACAGAAGAACCTCATCTGATTGCACAACCAAATAGATTAGGTGGAAATGTCAATGACATGGAACTTTGGGCTACATAGTTTTCCACGCTATATGTTTACAGAGAAGATGAAAGCAGGTGAGTGGCCAGACACGCCACATCTTCACTGCAGCAGAAAGAAGTTATATTCTAGTTTGCAAAAAGGTGATGTTGAGTCCTGGTTGACGGAGTGTAAGCGGTCTGACAAGAAAAGAATAGGGAGGAATATGCAGCCCTGTTTTGTAAATGATCACTCCATCAAGCTAACAACCTTCTTTGGGCACAATTATTTAGTCTCTGCTTTCTCAAGAAATCCATGTCAAGATGAATTCTGTGGAATTGCAGACTGCCTTATCTGGTTAATATTAATAATGATACAGTGTTAAGGACCGTTCACACCAGGAATGATAACTAAAGATAACTATAACAATAGCGATAAAAGCATCCACACAGATCACACTAAGGAAAGTCTCTCCTCGTGTTGATGAATGTGATGGCTAAAATGTTATGGATTCTGTCAAGATTTTCGTTCCCGAAATCGCTCCGAAAGTGATCCCCAATGATATCGTTCTTTGTGTCGTTATCTATACTATGTGTGAACGTCATCATTCACATTACCTAGAACGTTATCGCTTGACATTATCTTTATAGTTATTGTTCTTGGTGTGAACGGGGCCCTTAATCTGGATAATCTTTTTGTTAACATTTTTAATTGACTTGCTTTATTCATTGAAGACTGCCTTCTGTTACAAAGGCAATATGTGGGCACAGACAAAACATGGAGAAGGTGCAAAGGAGTGGAATAGAGAGAGAGAGAGAGAGAGAGAGAGAGAGAGAGAGAAAATGGATTGCACTGCTTTTATAGCTTGTTGAATTAATTACGCCATTCACTGGAGATGGGCGGTTAATCGATGTAGTCTGAATTACACTTGAAAGCTGTTGTTAAGTTTAGAGGAGGGAAAGGAAATAGAGTCTGGCAAAACACAGGTGGGGAAACGTAATACACTGCCAAATTAGTAATTAAACATAAACCAATATTATTTTTCTTTTATATGGAATGCATCATTATGTTTTTGGATATTAGGTTTCATAGAGTCTCTGAGTATTTTGAGGCCTACGTGATGACCTTCAATCAATGACTTTCAATGGCATTTCATTACACCGAAGGGTAGACTTTCCTGGAAGAGGATGGCTGCTGTAGGATCCTTGATAGTTGAGATACAGTATTGGTCTGACAAGGAGGATTTGCATGTCTAAAACAGCATGTGGCAATAGCAACTAACAGCACTGGGCTTGTTTGAAAGAGACAACTGGTGAACATAACATCCAATCATTTTCAAATAGCATCAGAATAAAAAAAGACAATTTTGTGACAAGGACCAATAAAATCATCGCTGTGGGGTGAAATAAGGACAGGCACTAATCAAAATGGCACTTAAGGGCCTGACAAAAATGATTGACAGATGGGTGGTTGGGTGTGCAGAGAGGATAGTGACCTCTCTCTCAGCCAGAGGAGTGATAGAAATGGCTTTGAGACAGAAAGACGTAAGAAGGGGTGAACACTGCCCTCGGTATGATGTGAGAAGTGTGATGCAGTGTGTGAGACAAATGCAGAGGGGGAACATTTTCAAATGAATTAACCTTGTAGGGGTTACAGCTCTCGCAGCTTTCCTAGTTGAATTAGCAGGAGACAAAGGAATAACTGAGTGCGTTTACATGGACATTAATATTTCAATATTAATCCAGTTAAGACAATATTCCGAATAAGACACTGCCATGTAAACAACATTTTCTGATTGCCTTAACCGGATTAAGATCATATTCAGATTCAGAATAAGCAATAACCGAAGTATGTGGATTATTTCCAATCTTAAAGTAAGTTCTAGACATGTAGATATTATTCAGATTATAATGTCCTATTGGAATATTTGTAGTTTTTCACAAAAATTGAGCACAGCATTATGGCATATAACAACAAACTGTTTGACGACCCATGGTATTTCTTCTGTTGCGACCTTCTGGCGGCAAAGTTTCAAAGTTATTTATGAGTGGTGCTATGTGCAGCTTCAGAAAAGATTTCAGGAATGAAGAAGAAGGTATAGGCTACACTTTTGGGGTGAGGAATTAAGACTGCATAGTAGCAACAGATGCATTACAGAATCTCTCTCCCCCCATTATATTTCTAAATCTTAATAGCTTAATGCCAGCACTCTGTCAACCCCCAAAAACGGCCCTGGTGGAGGTCCTATAGGGACAGTTCCTACGATCAGAACATGCACAAAGATGCCAACTTTCCTAAAATGGTCTAGTTCCATTTACTAAGGAGACAGCAGAACATTGTGAAAATGTTTTGTGTAACAAATTAATTCACTCATTCACACACATACATACAGGTATCTAAATAAATTAATATCTGCTAATAGACTGAAATATTATTGAGTGGGTAAAAGACTGAATATTATTGAGTAAAATAGAAAAAAAGAAAACACTGTGCTGTTGCTGTGGCATACTCTGTTAAGAATGGTATTGAAATTGTGCATGTTATATATTATATTTTGATGTCTATGTAATCTGTGGACAATTCAAAACAGCAATGGACAGATAGCTACATATTATTTTTGTGCATCTGTACAGAATAGACTCGTAAACAAAAGAACAACCAAAACAGAGGCACCAAAGCCAGTTAGGAGTTGTATTTCAAAACAGTGCCGCTGCAAAGTACAGTACAGGGATGTTACATGGGCTATGTAACAGCCATGATTCCCTCAGTGCTTGCAGAATGTTTTCATCAGGTTGACAATTTGGCCTCCATTTTCATGCATCCTTTGATTACGGCTGTGTCTCTGTACATTGCTTCCACCTGGGTGGAATTCAGTGATTCCATGGTTTTAGTGGGAAAAAGTCACTGGCAAAGGAAGTGCACAGGATCAAAGCTTACTCAATTGTAACAGTTATCATGCAACACTTGAAGATGTGGGGATTTGTCCTGTTCATGTTTGCAGAGGTGTGAATATATTACCCAAACACTTACAAACCAGCACTGAGTCTCTGCATGTCTAAGGCCAAATGCATGTGATTTTAAAAGAGAGGAGAAAGCTCTGAATTGCTGTGGTTCATGGGCATACATTCTACAACCAAGCAAACATGATAAATCTCCTGCACTCTCTAACGATTTCATTAAGTGGATTCATAGATTTTTTCCTGTCTTTGCCCAGCATGTAAGCACATTCATTGGGCAACTGTATTTGTCAATTTACCAAGCCTGTGGTTGCCAGGTTTATAAAGAAAGCATTTGTCCCATGAATAGATTTCAGGACTATTTCATCTTCTATCATTATGTTGTCATTTCAGTGTAGTTCATATTCAAAATCCCAGACATAATCATCCATAAAACCATGGTGCAGGGAAATATGATATTGACCCATAAGCAGATCCTCTGACTCATATCTCAGAGGCCTGTCAATAGTCCAGCAGTATGTGGGAAAGGAAACAGCTCCTCTGTACGTGTGTGTGTGAGTGTGAGTGTGTGTGTGTGTGTGTGTGTGTGTGTGTGTGTGTGTGTGTGTGTGTGCGCGTGTGTGTGTGTGCGTGTGCGTGTGTCTGGAGCATGTTTAGCCAGATGAAAACAATGTGAAAATCAAGTTGGAAATTAACTGTGTAAATAATTCTGCATAATGTTATAGACAAAGCATGCTGGAGAGGAAAGTGTGCCAGTTTGTGTTTTCTGAGTGTGGTCTCTGTAGAGAGAACTCCTGGATGGCATGGCACAGATCCATGTAAACCCCTCTTTGAAACGTGAGAACAGATATTAAAAGGTTTAGCTCATTTTGCGTTCACGAAAAGGCATTTTAATTAACTCCCTTTACACAGGCATTAAACCTTAGGCCTCAACTCTTGATAAGGGAGAATGAGGGAGGGAGACTGCTATAGAGAAATACTGGGAAGGTTGGAAGAGATAGAGTGTTAAGAGAGAAAGAGAGAGAGAGACAGAGAGAGAGAGAGAGACCTTGTCGTCACTGAAGTGAAAATGAGGCCAGTTTCACACAGTGAGATTAAACACTTAAGGAGTAATTACTGAGGGAATATGTGCCACCGTCAGACCCAGCCGGGGAATTCCACACCCTGTGGAGCGAAGGGGCCTGATGAGCGAAAAGAGAAAAGAGAGAAACAGGGAAGACAGAGGAAGAGGAGTATCAGGAAGATAGAACTTAATGTCCAGACACTACGTGCTAATTGTAGGGAGGCCATACGTTAACTGAATTGTAAGAGCTTAATTTGAATGTAAAAATGTATCTTTGGCAGGTTTATATGTTAGCCTGACATAGCTAGACTATTCAGAATTTGAGTCTGGTACTCCACCATAGTAATGTGATTATGGGATGTGCTTTAAAGAGGAGGAATGTGCAGATTGGATAGACATAACCAATCAGAGCTACCAAATATGTGAATCCTGCGGGGAGAACAGCCAGAACAAACTTCTTCTCGACAAATGCCTTACTGTTTTCTGTTTTTTTTTTTAAGTCATTGTGATGTCAATATCTTGTACAACAGATGTAATAGCGAAATATAATCTAACTTCTCCAGCGACAGTTTTTTTGTTGAAAACAAAATCAACAGAAGCACGCTCAGGTGACTATTTGATTAGTGCACACAGCTCTAGTGTGGGCATAGAGGCTTCCCAAGTCCAGACTGAATTTTCCGATCTCAAATTTTGTAGACGGGGTAAATTCGGGCTCATCTCCAGGTTATGTGTATTGTGTTGGGTCACCCAAACACAAACTCTCTCTGAAACACACACACACACACACACACAATTCATATATTTGTCTCTGAAATGGTAAACAATTATCCCGGGAATCCAGAGTTCTCGTGGGAGCACAATATCAATTTGCTCAGCGATAGACTCTGGCAATGAGTAATGATGCACGTTACTTTTGCACCTTGCATCACAGGGAACCAATCACATTGGTGTATCTGATATAGGCGGGCCAGAGGCGAGCTAAACCGATGACAGTAGTAGTGTTATCCAGTGGCGTCGAAGTCCGGAATCAGTCAGTAAACATTGGGCATATAGTGTTATCCAATTGCGTGCAGTGTGATTTTCAAATGCATGCTTGGTTCCGCCCGTCGAGTTGGGCCATTACATTATTCGTGGCCAGACCCGTAATCTTTCGGATTTGGGTCTGGAATCTCCAGGCTAGTAAACAATACTCCTTTTACTTTACCAAACAAATGTAACAGGATCCACACCAAAAGTAAACACATGTAAATCACATACCTGCCTGATCTATTTTCAAGAATTCTTCATTCCCTGGTGCTGTCCATAGACACAGTTCTTGTGTTGATTTGAATGCACTGCCTCACCGCCTCATTAAAGGTATTTCTAATGAAATCCTGTCTCTGTGGTGACGAAAGCTGTCTGATAATGGATGCAATGCAATTAAATTTTGGTTGGCTGTTTCTGTATAATTAGTCTTGCCCTCAGCACGAGCTGGTCAGCAATTAATTTTGTTAGTAGGTATAAATCCAAGTTAATTCTTTAAGGTTTTTTTTCATAACATTATGCAGGAAATAATTGTCTTATAGGTGTTGCTGCATTCATCAGAAAGTCATGGAATCAGACTCTGAATACAAAATGTGGACAATCCGAAAAGGTAATCCACTGAGAAATAGGCCCTGACCTTTCAGACAATTAGTAAAGGAGCAGTGGTCCTGTGGAGAGATGATAAGCAAACTGGAAAAGATTGGTATTCCGCAGCAAACCTGATCCTGTCAAAATGCAACTGATGTTCCTTCCTCAACGCCCCCCACCAACTAGACCTTCCGCAGCTCTGTGCTGGTAAAGCAAATGCCTTACTGCCTGACAGCATACACACATTAAAACGTACTACCATGTAGACACACATATACATGTAGGATGTGTACATTTGGTTTAGAAGGATGAGTCCTTCCGAGCAGATAATTCATCATGCTTTGCTATCTGTTTAGCCTACATGAACAAAATGAGGAACAAGGAAAGAGGAACCACACAGAGCTTCAGCTCCACTGACTCAGATCAGTAATGGAGAAATTGAGGGCACGTGATGCTCTGTGTGTGTGCGTTTATTTTTTAACTAATCACCTGTTTCCTTGCTTTCATCTGATAGTTAGTGTCTGCATGGCTCCTGATAGCACTAAGCACTGTTATCCAAGTGGAAAGTGTATGCTGTTGCCCCTTGAAACTCACAAAGGATCCAGCTACTGAAAAACAATCCCAGTCAACACGCAAACCGGTAACCTTGTCGTCGTCAGTTTCCTCCCCCGTGCAGCTGGCTTAGAGTGAGCGAGGGAAAGAAGCACATCTCCGATGCCGGCCCATCTATCTTCCCATGTCCTTCCTTTCTCCTTGTCTGCATGTGCTCTTGTCTTTGTGGCTCAGGTTGGGCTCGGTTACAAACGCCAGGCTACAGATGTGGCCCAAACAGAGATCATCGCAGGCGGCACACCTCACTGGATTGTGAAAGTCACATTACAGAAGCACTCAATCAGGAAATGGGTTTATGTGTGTGTGTGTGTGTGTGTGTGTGTGAGTGTTAGTATATAAGGTGTGTGTGTGTGTGTGTGTGTGTGTTCAATCGCTGTTTTACCTAACAGAAACACATACTTTCCTCCACTGGGGTGTGGACTATGTCCACTAGATTTAACAGAGCACCTATAGATAACCTGTCCCTGTAGCAGCTCTGACTTCATCACAAGGCAATCAGAAATGAGAGACTGCTATGGTATCTTGTTTACTGCATAAGAGTACAACACCACAGGATGTCATTTTATGCAATGCACTCTGAGGCTATTTGCTGCACAACGGTAATTGAAAGAGAAGCAGCTGTCCATTTGAGATAATGTTGATGAGTTGTCTTAACCCATTTCACCCCATCGGTCACAATTGTGACCGGAAAAAAGTACTTAAGTACTTATAAGCCTCTAAAACTGTAACTGGGGAATATCCCAATACTCTTTCAGTAAATATTGAAACAATAGAGTGTTTCAATGAAATGTGTGCAGTGTCAAATGTCTTGAGTAAATTGTCACATAACCAGAGCTGTTTACTTCCTGGTTGCACCTTGAGAAGAGGATGACGGCCTCACAGCTCCCAAATAAAAGGTTTTTAAAGTAAGTGTTAAGTGTTAAAATAAACATAGGACAAATATTTTTTGTACACATAGTCTTTAAGGTGTCTAGTTATGATATATACATTTATAATTATTCAAATGTCTTTGGTGTGTTTGGAGAATAAGTAAACATGTTAACGGTCACAATAGTGACCGGTGGGATAGAATGTTGTATCTAGATGCACACATACTTCAACACCTACAAACACACACACATATACATACTCATACATACACACATACAGAGACATACACACACACATACATACTCACACACATATATACACACTCTCACACACACACACACACACACACACACAGACATACACTCACACACATACACATATTCACACACACAGACACACACACTCACAGACATACACACACACACACACACACACACACATATTCACACACACAGACATACAAACACACTCACATACACACTCACACACACACAAATATACACACTCACACACACAGATACTCACACACACATACACACAGACATACACACTCACACATACAAATACACACATACACACACAAATACACACATACACACACACACACACACAGATATACACGCACATACACAGATATACACACTCAGACATACACACTCACACACACACAGACATACACACTCACACACACAGATATACACACTCACACACACACAGATACACACTCACACAAATACACTCACACACACAGATATACACACTCAGACAGTGTGCATATTGTGTGTGTGTGTGTGTGTGTGTGTGTGTGTGTGCGTATATATATACACGCACACACACACACACACAATATGCACACTAACTCTCACACCCCATGCAGATACACACACAGACCATATACACTAACTCTCACAACTACATGCAGACACACACGCATGCACAGACATACACATTCAGGGTTCTATTTTAACGAGCCGAAGCTCCTGGTAAATAAACAATGTTTACATATTTTTCATATTTATTATTGGCATTGGTCTCAGTGTTCATATCAGTCAGAATACCTTTATTTTAACAAAAAAGCAATTTGAGCAACCTTTAATTGAGTATACGCATATTATCCCACCGGTCACAATTGTGACCGGTAATAAAACTCACTTTTTCATCTACCTTTCTACATTTTAAAAAATAATAATTATTGATTACTTCAAAGGGTTGCTAATAACACATGATTTGCATGTCTGGGAAAAATGTGGGCTTAAATGGGTTAAGTCACTGTTGTTATATAACATGTTCACTTCCCATTACCCAGTGGTAATTCACAAATAATCAAATTAAAATGTGCCACTGGATGTCATAAAAACTAGCTAGGAAATGTTTTTAAATGCCCAGTTATCATAAAACTGTTGACTGGGTGTTGTATGTAGACTGTGAAATGTAACAGAGAAGATTAGTAAAAACATGATCATCCATCCATAACCAAGTTGAACTCATCGGAGCAAGCTATTTCATTTAATGAAACTGGACGCTAATCTGTTGGCCGTTCTAGGTGCAACTCCTTTCCTTCAGAACACTTATGAGTGCACACATTTTGTGTGACAAAATACAAAAAAAATAAAAATATGTAGATACTTCCATTAGGTCATTATGGTTTGGGCATCACCAAATACAGTATATAGCATTCAAAGAAATCAAAAGAAAATACATAGTGCTATTGCAATGCAGTGTAGTGCTGGAAAAAATACACAAACAAGGTGAATTGATTCAAAGTATTATTTAATAGTAAACCTTGGGACATGAACAAACATCACAACAGAGGTACTGTACAACATAACGCGCACACACTCTCTCTCTCTCTCTCTCTCTCACACACACACATCATTAAATTGCCTTTCTCTCTCAAGTAAACACACACAGGTAGTATATTGTGTTAACCAGAGTCTAGACAAACTAGTACTGACTCTTTACAGTAGTTTTGTATGTTGGTGTTAAGAAAAGGAAGGTACATGTATGGGGGTAAATGAGGCAACTGCTTCCAAAATGAACAAATTTCTCAGGCACCTGTTACTTGCATATGTCAATTAGACACTTCATTTTTAATTACATAAAGTAAATATGTCAAAGAAACTACAGGGTCATCAATTAGTCGCAAAGATGTCTTATTGGCTTTTTAGATGTTCTCACTTTGAATCTTCTCAAGAAATAACCTACATGAGCCAATCAAATGTGCCAAAGCCCATAGACGGAGATGAAAGTAAATCATATTTCTGAGAGAGCAAGTTTGATTTCAGCAGAATACATTCCATCCACTGACATTGTAAAAAGACAAACATTGGCTAATTTCTGCTGGAATGACTGAATATGTTAAATGTATTCCTGGAAAACACACACACACACACACACACACACACACAATGATTACTTAACAGTCAATTTTGATATTGCCACAAAAGGAGCAAGATGCACCAGTTTGTTGATGGCTACCATCTCTGAAGGGCCATCACAAACTGACCAGGCTGGAGATATGGGATATCAGTGAGTGTATGATCAGATTATTTCACATCAGTCTACAAATCCAGGGCTCCCATGCTATCTAAATCTCTCTATTCTCCCTGCCACCTTATTGATCATTTGATCTACTTCTCGCCTATTTGCCCTAGCAGATATACCTTCTACCTCACATTAACATGCTGGGCTGTAGTATATGTTGAAAAAGTTGAACAATAAGTTAGCTGCGTTAACCACACTGTGGCTTGTCCATCCTATTAGGTTTCATTTCTCTACACAGATGGACAACTCTGGCCAACATGCTGGGCGTTTCAGGGCCAGCCGCTCCAACTGGAACACATCAGTTTCATTGTTTCCCCTTTTTATCAACTGAAAGCCACAGTTTCAAGTTCTACAGATGGTGTAATCGTTTGTCAGACATGTTGTATGTCTCACAAGCAGACAACTAATATGAACATTTTTTTTGCCAGTTTCCTTTGAATCTTGGACCAGGGAGAGAAAAAAAACATCACCACATGACCTGCTGACACTCCTCCCAGTCTGTAGACAAAAGGCTGCTTCCTCTGTCATACAAAAACACATATAACTGCAGACAGTGAAACACAATCATTGCTTTTTTGCCTTACATGTTGTCTATACAAAATGCTTCACCCTGTTTGTTTGTGTATACACTCTAAAATGAAAAGAGAAAAGAGAGAGAGCCAAGAGGAACAAGTCATTTGGCACACATGGGATAAGTCAAAGGTCTCTACAGACAACCATAGTATATAAATCAATGAGATTACTGTATAGCTAGTTAAGCTACACATAAACACACACACACACACAAACTATGATCACTGCTCCATCACTCTCTTACATGACTCAAAGCCTGCACTCAGCATCAGATCAATGAATGCAGAGAGAGTGTGTGTGTGTGTGTGTGTGTGTGTGTGTGTGTGTGTGTGTGTGTGTGTGTGTGTGTGTGTGCCATAGGCAAGATCAAACACTAACCTCTTCCCTTTTAAAAGCAGTACCTGCATTGTGTTTTCTTGGGTGGACAAGAGGACATTTAAAGAACAAAGAGACATACAGCAGTTTCTCTAGGGACTCTTCTCCAGGGACTACAGAACACATTATTGTTGTTATTACTATCCAGTCTTCTACCACTGGCATGGTGGATCTGTGCTTTAAGTTACACGCTGCTGGTATAATAGTTTTATATTAACATATATCTCCCTGTTCTGTTTAGTTTGCTTTTGACAACACCAAGATTGAGTGATCACTGCATATGCTGTTATGACCAAAAGCGTTGTCCACACACCTTATTTTCTTGGTGATCAAATGAAATAAAACACAGAGCCCATTCACAAATACTGAACTACATTGCGAGCATGTCTACATGTTAACACAGGACGCAATGTGTTGTTGTTGTTAAACTACACAAGCCAGGCCAAGGTCTAGCTACTGGATTATATTATGTCTCACATTGTGCAGTTGTGTACTCTTTTACTTACATAGGAAAAACCAAACAGTAAGTAATAAACATGAAAGTAAATGCTTCTACTGGCCAACACCTACTGAACGCATATAGACAGAGTGTCCTGCCTGTATTAGGGCTGCTCTGGGCAGGACAGACCCTGATGTTTTTTTATCCAGTGCCCGAGGCAAATTAATCAGCTCTGAGACACCTTGAGTATCCAATGACAGGGATGTAGCTGTGTTTGTGTGTGTGAATTTGGGTGTTTGTTTGTTTGTATGCAAGAGTAATTCTGTTGCATTGTATGAACTGCATATCTCCACAGTCCCAAAAAATTCAAAACAAAAGTTTAACATCCATACAATCCATGAAGCCATTTTTTAACATTCACATCCACTTTCCTCTCAGCTGCAACACATATACTGAGATCAATTCTTATTTTGTTTTGTCTTTTCAAACACAGTCCTCACCATGGGAGGATGTTAGGAGTGTGTGCTTGTGTGTGTGTGCGTGTGTGTGTGTACGTGTGTGTAAGGGCAAGTGTATGGTTAAGTGTATGGATCTCAAAACACACAGGGGCCTGTGTGTGAGTTCATCCACAGGAGATGACGGTGAAGCGCTTGGAGATGCAGGACATGTTGTGGAGCACGATGCCCAGTAAGAAGAGCAGCACGCAGGCCACCAGAATGACCGTGCACACTCCCGACCACGTGGAGCCCTTCCCACCCACACCGCCTCCCCCCACCGCTCCTCCTCTCCGCTCCTCCTCCACCTCCAGGCCCTCCAGACTGCCCAGGCCCAGGGGCTCCTGTTCAGGCATGGCCACCAACGCCACGCCGCTGCCCTTGCCCCCGGGCCCCAGGCCTGCCGCCCCGCCCGGCAGCAGCCGACAGCCCAGTTCCCCCGGCAGCAGGGCCCGCTCCTTGGCCATGGGCAGGGGCAGCATGTAGCAGCCATTGCTGGGCAGGCGGATGAAGACAGGCGTGTGCTCGGAGGCGTGCGGGATGGCCACCACCGCCACCAGGTCTGGGTCGTCGGGCAGCTGGGAGACGGACAGGCCGGCGGGCAGCTTGGTGATGCGGCGGCACCACGGGCAGCGCACCTCGCGCTGGCCGCCCCGCATCTGAGTCAGGCACACCGAGCAGCATGTGTGGTGGCAGTCCAGCAGCTTGGGCCGCCGCCGCGGGCTGTAGTAGTTGAAGCAGATCTGACACTCCAGGATAGAGTCTTGGGACAATGTCTCCATTGCTGTGCTTTTCAACTGTCTGCTTGACACCTTGCTTGCGTACTTGCTTTACTGAGAAAATCCGCAGACTGGTTGGTTTAAACAAGTCTTTAGCCAAGGCCGTCTTGGTTGGAGAGCCTCAATGAGATCTTGTCGGAATGTGTTTGTCTAGGAAATATAGAACTCCAACAGCTATATAAAAAGTAGAAAAGCCCGGTTGGAATGTTCTTATCAAGGAGATGTCACAGAGCATTCCAGGTCACGTGCTGCTCCATCTGTAAAAAGCACATGCAAAGACACTGATTACACCAAGTCATCAAGAGAGTCTCCCTGAAGACTTCTTCCCCCAGTCTTTCCATCACCCATTAATCCATCCCTTGTGTAAGAGCACTATTTGTGCTGTGAACCATGTAGAAACGGTCATTAATTAACATTTATAGCCAATTAAAGTGCAGAATTCAAAAGGTCATCTGCTTCCAATGGGAGGTTTTGTTTACAGACACGACAGAGGTGTCGAATGTCACCCTGTATTTTTTTTCAGTGTTTCTCACGAGACAGGGATGGTGACTGGATTCAGACGGATGACAGGTTCAGCTGCTGCATGACTGAATAAACAAACTGGAAGGAATACAAATGGGCTGCAGCACCTGCCTGCGCACCAACACAAGCCAAAACAGCCCAGTGCCTTTCCTAAGTCCTCTCTTCTTACACATCTAATAGCCCCTTGCCTCACTTGACTCATCTCTCATTTCTTTTTCTCAAACCGCAGAACCAAAACAGAGCAACAGCTGGGAGGCGTTCGGGCAGGCCGGCTCATCTACCTGCAGCCTCAGAGGGGACTGGCCAATTGCCTAGTCTGCACGCCGGCTAAAGAGGCTTATGCTAGCTGACTAAAGCCGTGCTAAACTGGAGCCATTTCTGCTCGTTAGCGTCACCAGTCTCTCTTATCGGACTTGCTTACTGTAGCTTGCGGCTAAATGATACATCCCCGCTTAAACCAGAGGCAATACTCCCCTTACTCATTGGGTGACCTACTTTCTCTCTTTGCCATGCCAACATCTTGGGGAGAAAAGAAAGAAAATCCTTGGTAATTTCAGAGGGTAGGGAGAGAGACAGACAGACAGACACACACACAGTGAGAGGGTGAGGGAGAGAGAGAGGAAGAAAGAGAGAGAGAGCTACCCTTCATGAGCCATGCAGACATCCAGAGGGTAGCTTTACAATCCCTTTCTAAGATAAGGGTTTGCTTTGATCTGACATTAATGCTGTGTGGCAAAACACCATCTCACTCTTTCCCTGCCTGCCTCCCTCAATCCCTCCCTACTTTCATTTTTCCACTAATTCTCTAATGTTGTGTGGATATATTAACCTCCTACTGAGCGGAAGATGGGATAAAAGCACTTTTTGAACTATAAAACTATGCAATTTAGAAAAAAAAGGGGGGAAAACCTTTATCACCACACTTTCAAATGTTTTTCCCAAACATTATTTATGCACTGTACATTGGTTCATGCATGTAAACCATTAATTACAAATTGTATTAATTATAGTATTAACATTCACCAGTGCTGTTAACATCTGCATACTGAAGACCTAACTGATGAAATTGGACATTGATGCATGTTATCCCCTGATAATCATACAAACCAACATACTGAACACCAACAGGAGAAGAGAGGAGGTGAGAGGAGACAAGAGGAGAGGAAAGGAGAGAAGGGGGGAGAAGAGGAGAGGACAACACGTTTCATGGTGCAGCCAGATGTTTTCTCAGCACTAGAGGAATTATGGGTATTATGGGGTGTTTAACGGTGGTAATGATTTTAGATGTGACATCATATTGTGGCAGGAGCAATGACAAAACACGTAGAGAGCAATCTATGTTTACCCAAGTACCCAACCAACTCTCATATCACAGAAAAAACAGGAAGCGAGACGATATTAATCAGTATAATAGTCTGCACACATACGAGTTCACTCCCTTACCATTGTTCTTAGCAGTGTGGGATAAGGGGTGTTAAAGGATCACTGAACCCAGGCCACAAAGCCATATTAATTAACATTTCACATTTCACTAACATTTCACTTCCTAATGGTTTTCAGTGAATAGGAACTCTGACTCATATGGCTGCAAATCAAACATGTCTATTTCACACTGGGTTTCAGCTGGCTTCTTAAAAAACTCAGTGTGAAGTCTTCCTTTACATAATACTGAAATTATATGATTTACAATTAAAATATCAGACTCAAATTTCAGACCACAGTCTGTATAAGACCAGTGTACACATACAAAAGGACAGTTAAGCACAACTAAAACAAGCAATCCTTTTTCTTTCCCTCAGCTCCCCTGTTGTCTTACAGATCACCTCAGCTAATTTAACCACTATTAATCATCTCATTTAATACCACTCCTATCAGTCAGGCAAATACACTCGTAAGGTAACTGCACTGCCATCGAGTGGGCCTAACAGCTTGTCCTAACTGCACGCGAGCGTTCAACTGTCACATACAGTAGCATTGAATGCTCTCCACACTGAATCTGTTCAATGTGCCATTCTACTGAGACATGTTTCTCATTCCACACAGCAGAACAACAATGCTCTCCACTGCTTCAATGGAAAACAAAGTAATCAAACTGATTTTGTCACCAACGCTCACTCACGTCCCATGCCGTTAGAATACGGTGTAAGTGATATTTGGCTTGTCTTTGACTTCCTCTGTCCCTACTGTCTCACAGCAGCAGAAACTTGTATGTGAGAGTAGACCCACTGAATGACAGACTGCCTCTAACCAGCAAAGACTGGGGTGGGGATGGGGGTTGGCTTTGGTTTATGGGGTTGTTGTACAACCGCAAGGTAGAGCAGCAACCACCTCTGGGTGTCTTTGTGAGAGACATGCTTCAGGAGAGTCTTCACATTACAGAAGCAAGGACACACTAAAGTGCTAAAGTGGAACAGAGAGAGAGAGAGAGAGAGAGAGAGAGAGAGAGAGAGAGAGAGAGAGAGAGAGAGAGAGAGAGAGAGAGAGAGAGAGAGAGAGAGAGAGAGAGAGAGAGAGATAAAGACGAGTCATGGAAGAAAGTAGGAAACAGGAAGGAACAAAAGGGCGGAGGAGAAACTGAAAGAGTGGAAAGAGGAGCCCAATAACATAAGCAAATGAAAAATTGCTGCTGCACTTCATCCTCCTGAGCACCCCTTTGAGCCTCTCATAACAGAGCAGTGGCCTATCTGAATAGAGGCAGATGATGCCCACTAAACCAGGTGCTCTCAGCCTCCCCACCATACATCATCACACTGAGACCCAGGCTTCACAGGGTCTGCAACGAAAGCACTCCGTTCGTGGAGCGTGAAAATAGTTTTAGAAGACTGGTCTAATTTTTTTGAACATATGCACCGCTATCACGTCTGGTGTAGCCAGTTCCATTGATCACAGTAGAAGCTAAATGTTGCAGCAGCAGACGCTACATGAACGGAACATTTCAGTTATGTGCCCAGCGTGGCCTCCCTGTTAGACCGACAGATCTACCACTGCCACTGAGCATCAGAACCACAACACAGAACTCAATTGTGTTGATGCTGGACTCACATCACATGATCAAATGGAGTCATGGCACACAGCTAGACTATCATCACCCAATAGCTATACCAATATGTTGTCTTCCCTTAGATAAAAGACACCCGATTAGTGCTTTATGGGTTCAGTGAAATTTTCCAGTGTATGGATGCTATACTTCAGTTCAGAGACAGGTTGTGATAGGAGCAAGACATAAAATCCATATAACTCTAATTTTTATCAGCTCTAAAAATGGCTGTTAATAATTCCATTTATGAGCATGGTCTAGATGCAGATTAGACAACTACAATATTCCCTTCAGAGTAGAAAATCTGAGTGGAGGGGAGCGTTCACAATAAATAAATAAATACCATTTATTTTCAAAGTGACAGTGTGCAAAAGGTCCCATGATGCTAGTGTGTGGCCAGAGGAGTGTGAAGCCAGAGATATGAGATCCTTCACACACACGAGCAGACATTTCAGCATGGGTGTGAAGCCAGAGATATGAGATCATTCACACACACGAGCAGACATTTCAGCATGGGTGTGAAGCCAGAGATATGAGATCATTCACACACACGAGCAGACATTTCAGCATGGGTGTGATTGTGCGAGAGGCTAATCAGCAGGGACAAACCACCCAGGGAGCATCTGAGAACCAACGTGAGAAAATGGGGCTAAACACTCTCACTCACACACACACACACACACACACAATACCTCTTTCACTGTCACTTAAGTCACTAAGGCTTAATGTTGTAGGCGGTCACATTAATTTAAAGGCAGACCGATATAAGCAGCTTCTTGAGGCCAGGTGGTCACTTGGGGCCAGTAATATACATCATTTATGACAAGACTGATCAAAGTCCAAAAAAGAAACAACTCATTTAAAGTGATGCAGCACCACAAGTATTGAATTCACACACTGACAGAAAAAAAAACACGGAGTGACCTCTTTGCAACCACCAAGTAGAGGCACATTACAAGTGCTGTGGTGGCTAAGGACTTATATTGCCCTTCTCCAAAATGTGTGCTACATGGATTCTATTCCTTTAAATTAAGAAACTAGAATGACATAAATGCTTCAATTAATATATCCAAAGCCATGCATTTGTGTGTGTGTGTGTGTGTGTGTGTGTGTGTGTGTGTGTGTGTGTGTGTGTGTGTATTTGCGAGGAGGGGGGCTATTCTCAAGAAATGCCCTGTAACAGTTCCCTGTCACCTTGTCATTGTTGATGGGTGTCACTCATAACACACAGTCTGGCCTCTAGCAGAAGGCCCTGCCAGTCTGGCACCCTTATGAAACCTCCCAGAATTCCCGTCGACTCCCTCATCTCCTTCTCACTGCATTATGACGCAGTTGGGATCAAGAAACTATGTAAGTAACATGCAACAATATGTATTTATTCAAAGAGTCCATATATTATACAGGCTTATGTAAATCATGAAATACTAAGTAAACAAAAATTGAATAAATATACTTTGTAAAGACTAAACATATTCTTATAATAGCAGTTATGCCTGAAGACCACAGAGATAGAGGGAAGCAAATTGCAACAGTTTCAGGTGGTTTATTAAAATGTATCTCTATGTTTAGACTATAACTCAGCCAGGCACCACATAAAGAAAACATTTACAATGGACAAAACATTCAGGAAATGGATGCATGTTGTTCCACAGTACACTCCGGGACCAATACAACCAGTGCAGACAACATGATAAAAAATAGTCTAAATACACTTGCAGACTAACAGAATTTCCCAAGGAGATTAACAATGAAAACTGAACTGAGTCATGCCTTAAATTAACAGTGTACATTCAGTTGAGAATCGCTACAACACAAACACTCCCTCAATGCAACACCTTCTGTACAACACAACGATCACTATAGCTGTAGCCCTGCTGTGTAAAGTGACCCCACCCTTAGAAAATATCTTTACCAAAATTGCCTTGTTTACTTTCTGTCACTAATTGCCTGCTATCTGGCCCTTATCCCTAATGCACTTGAAGTCAGTACTAATGGTGGAAAGCCCAATCTCTGCACCGCGATGGCCAGAGTGCTGTGACTCACAGTTGACATCGACAGAATCAATAGACCAAGCCTCTGATGACACAGCCATTTTCCTATCAATCGGCTTTTCCACAGGTTACTGCATTAAAGGGGGATTATTATTCCTTTGACAAGCTGAGGAGTTGGCAGAGGAACAGACTTATGTAATGTGTTTATTATCAGTTGCCCAAAACACTGAGGTTCTGTTATGGCTTCAGTGTGGTCTTGGCTTGACAACCCTGAGCCTTTCAAGGACATAGGGGGTTTCATTTCCCATAACAGGCAAGCAGTCCTCTGTGTTGCTGAACATGAAGAATTCCTTTCAGACAGGGGCCAGAATTTTTTCTGAGGTTTCAAACACTTTTATTTTAAATGCAAAACCTTACAGATCACCAACAACAGTTGGCACTAATACAAATTTTGCTAGCATGTTAACTCTAATGTCTCTTGATGGACACAGCAAGCCGTGGCCTACTGGTTAGCACTTCGGACCTGTAACCGGAGGGTTGCCGGTTCGAACCCCGACCAGAAGTGCCCTTGAGCAAGGCACCTAACCCCTCAATGCTTCCCGAGCGCCGCTGTTGATGCAGGCAGCTCACTGCGCCGGGATTAGTGTGTGCTTCACCTCACTGTGTGTACACGGTGTGTGTTTCACTAATTCACGGATTGGGATAAATGCAGAGACCAAATTTCCCTCACGGGATCAAAAGAGTATATATACACTATACTATACTATACTACACTACTATACAGCACTTCGTCGTGCATAGCCAAGGTGGATAGTTGCAATGATAGGTGTGTTTATCTGTCCTCATGACCATTAACCAACTAAATGAATTAGAACACAGTACCAGAACTAGTTGCCAATTTAAAAATATGCTTCAAAATAATGCTGATGCATACTGTTGCAGATTGCAAGATGTGTTATGTTCCACAATGTTTGGCTACACTGTACATATTGTTGTAGTTGCAAATAAATGCACCAAATAAATATCCCAAATTAAACATTAGAAGACTCTTCTGCCTGAAAGGGTGCTCCAGTCTGGCCATTGGATGTGTTGATAGTGCGGCTTCATCAACATGTGTAATGTGTGTGCTGGGTGTCGTCTGGAGTCTCAGGCACCTGTCAGTGCAGAGAGACGAGCCGCGGAGGAAACTGACACACAGCCACGGAGATAATCCATAGCGACTGGTGTCAGTGTGACAATGACACGCCGTGGTAAAACACAAGCCGATCAATGAGGTGATTGACAGAAGAGGCCTCCAGCAGCCAGCTATTGAGAGGCAAAGATGCATCCAGAGATGATCCATCAAACATGCACACATGCCTAGATTAGATAATACAATACCTGCCACACACAAATACACACACACACACACACACACACACACACACACACACACACAGACACACACAAAATGCACGTTCATGCACACAATCTGATTCATATCATTTTAAACACCTCACAAACTTATCTAACAAGACTGACTCAAATTCTTTCAGCATCTCAACTGCTAAACACCTTTCAGTGGCACATTTGCAAAGAGCCCTATGTAATCTCTTCCTTAAACCCTTCTCAAATGTTAATGTCAACATCCTGATGTATGGTACAATGCACAGACTGAGGAACTAGTTTGTAAGTCACAAGAGTTTGGCATTTTGAAGTTTATGTATTATTTTATGCCAAAAGTTAGGAGTTATTGTAAGACACTGAAGAAGGAACATTTGAGAAATGGCAATACTATTTCATCCATATGTCCATAGTCAAGTGAAGGGTTGAACTTGTCAAACTGTCACTTCAAATATTCTAGAGATGAATGAATACTGCATCACTACACTTCCACCTCAACACAAATAAACTGACATTGTAAACACAAAATAATAAATAAGTTTACACTAAAGTTTAGATGTTTGACCATTAAACAATAAATCAATCAAAACAGGGAATGTTGATAGACAATGACTAAGCATGGGCTATCAGTAATGGCGCCACATTACACAATGATTTCTCATGTCACAGTTTACTAAGCTATCTTACATCCAAGCGTCTTGAAAATAAATTGAGTGAAGTGTTTTCATAACAAGGGAATTATTTCACAACCAGAGAAAGTAAATTAGATCGGCTCGCCCCACAGTGCCAAACCCTCCTCCGTCCTCTGGCAATTAGACAGCCATCCAATGCTTTCTGCCTTTTTCGCCTCAAAAAATGTTTCCCATGTGTTGCCAATTCAACATCCTTTGATGTCTGATTTCCCCCCTGACACTCCTGCTGTCGGACAACTCTGCAAAAATAAAATGCACTCAAGGAACAAAAAAATGTAAAATGGATGGTATGAAGGCGACATGTTTTTGCAAACCCTCAAAACAACTAAACAAATGACAGGTGAGTAACATCAAAGGGTGAGTTTTTGACAGCCATTTATGGGGGTGAGGGGGGTCTCACAGTGGTGAGGAGGAGATAAACAGTCGGAAGGGCGAAGACCCAGAATACTCCATTTTGGTGCAGCGTTTGATCCGAGATTAAAATGCAAACACAAACAACCACACACAAAACCAGAATGATACATAAAGCAGTGATACAAACATGGCCTATAGAGTACTGAATGTATGGAGACATGCAGGCTATTCTCACTTACAGTAGACACATCTCTCAGTCATTCGAGGAGTGTGTGGTCTTCATACACCAAATATGTGTGCAATGTATAAGTTTTGATTGCACTACATAGACAGAGTGTTCCTGAAAGAAACAAGCAACCTGCATAATTTGCATTTGGCCTATACATGAGCAAAGGTCAAAGCTGTTCCACCTCACAAATGCACTGAGGATGCATCAAAGACAAATTACGGTGTCTAGGTAGTCATAGAAACACTAAGGGCTGTATTTACAGTCTGCATTGTTCTAAGCCTTAAAAACCCTTTTTAAAACACAGCTAGTATGCGACCAGCTAAACAGGGAGGTAAGAATTATGTTTAGGTGGCCAGGCAGTGTAATCATCATAGGTCATAAATGAGGGGTATTCATCTCTAGACAGGTGCAGGTGATGATCAGCCGTCAATATAAAACAACAATTTATGAAAGCTGATTATTCAAGAGGGGTTTGCATGTTAGTGACTTGTGAATTAATTACAATAAATTACAATATAAACACCCTGGGGTTTGCTTTACGAGTGTCTAATGTAGTTGTTTGGGCAGTTTAAGTAGAGACTTCCTATAATGTAAGTAACAAACTGCATTGTTGGAATAGGCATGATGACGTTTTGCCTTCTGTTTACTTCCCAGTCACCATGGTAATAAACATGTTGGTGCATGGACAGTGAGCAAGTCAGTGTAAAGAATAACGGGTTGTTTAGCCTATTTTAAGCCTTTTTTAGCATAGGTTTGTAAAAGAATAAACATTTATTACAGAGCCATAAAGTGATACAAGATTTTGGAGCCAGTCAAACAGTATTGCATTTCTCTGGAAATTAACAATTGTCATATTATGACTTAAACGTTTCAAATGTTAAGTCATTTGATGTCTCAGGCAGGAGCATGACCTTTTTGCCAGTTTTAGAATAATTGATTACCCCCTCAGCACCAAATGTTACCCAGTATGCATGATATTAAAAATGCCCTCAGAGTGTAGCACAGTAGCTGCCTGTCTGCTCTAGGTGTTAGCTGCAGCAACTCGAACTAGGTAGCACCGATTTCTTGCACCGAGCCAGAATTCTCCTTTAAGTTCGCTACAATGTAGCACACAATTGCAACAAAAACAACAAATGGGTTTGCATTTCATGTTGTCCTCCCAAGAGGGTAATACAGTTGATGTTTTCAAAGAAAAATCACTCATAATTTTTTCAGCATATACCTTCCCTCATAGATCATAATGGCCTAGACGAGAGAGTGCAAACCCAGCAGCTCACTCTTAGTAATTAAACGGAAATGGAGCAAAATGTCATAGGCTAGCTATTGACCTCTCCAACATTTAACAAAGAGCACTTAAGAGTAAAAAGCTTTGCCATAACCCATCAGAGAAAGCACCCAAAACTAATCTAAAACAATCGATTAAAAAAGCTTTAATAATGAACAGCATGAGAAAGAGAGACACATACCTTCTCTGATAGGGAAATGGACATAAAATCAAAAGGCGACTCAACACTCCATAATGTTGTGTGGTGTCTGAAAAGAAAACAGGACAAAAGAAAAATGAACTTAAAAAAGAAAGCTGTGCTCAGTTCTGTGCACAACTCAATTTCTACTCTACACCCCAAATTCTTTAGCTGCAACATTTCAAAATAGTAACTCACGGTTTTGAGAGGGAAAAAATGTCTGCATCCTGGAGACAGAAACTGTGGTCACTCAAGTTACCAAAGTTCATGAGTGTTAGTAGTAGTATTAACAAGAACAAGTTCAGATGTCTTGCAGACAAAACACAGACATGAAGTCTAAGAAGGATAAATTGAGGTGATGTAAACATACTAAATAATACCGATAGGATTATCCAACGGAGTAGAATTTGAACAGCTGGTAGTGTGCTGTTGCTAGCACTGGTGCTCTACAGTAAGCCTGAAATAAAGTGTATTACTTTATACTGCAGTGGCTGAAAAAGCACAATTGATGCAGAATCCAGTACTAAAGACAAGGTCATTGATAATCGATATGAAGCAGACAAGATTCTTAAAAAAGGCTAAGCAAACTTGGATAATGATGAAGCACACCATGGACAACCGCTCCACAGTCGATAAGGCACACAAGAGAGATTGCGCGAGGTCTAGATGACAAACGCTATGAAACAATGTGGCCGGTGGCCCTGACCTATAATGCAAATGCTCAGTCTGTCAGTGGAATACTCAGGGAGTCAACAGGGCAGGCTCTGTCTAAACACGTCCAGCCACACCCTCACACACACGCACACGCTCAGGCACACAAGCACATCTTAGACACATTGCATTGTGTCCTGTGGATGATTCTTATCCATTTACTGTAACCTCTTCACTGTGGTGTGATATATAGATAGAAAAATGGTTTGCTGCATAAGTATCTCAAATATGATCAAATAATTACAATGTACTGTATATTAGTGTTATGCAATGGTATGCATACTCGCAATATAACCAAGTACCAAGCCAAAAGCACAGGAGAGCAGGGATGAAGCTGATTTGTTTGTGCAACATGAACAAGAACCACTTAACTGACACTGAATGTATCCACCACTGTAGTATTTAACTGTGAAGGACGGATTGTTTTTTTTGGGATCAAATCAGGGATATAAATAAGCACATTCAAGGCCACCTTGTACATGCAACCGTACCTCTGAGAGACATTCAAAACTACTGACTCAACTTTCAACATATTTCAGTTGGGAACACTTTTGCCAAATTCATTAGAGTGACCACACAGCATTACAGCGGCTTCCATTTCACCTACAATATGATTAATTACTGAAGCAAATTAGCTGGGGTTAAACTGCCTGCTAACTGTGGCACTTCAGCGACAAGTTAAAATTACTGCCGATACAGCAAGGCCTGTGACACCAGGCTGAAATGCTCAGAGAAGGGCAAACCAGGTGACCACACAGGAAATGACAGACCATACTTCAAAATTAGAGGGATAAATAGAGACCGACAAAGAGAGAGACAGTGAGAGAAATAGAAAGAGAGAGAGATGGAGAGAGAGACAGTGAGAGAGAAAGAGAGGGGGGGCTCTAACAGAAAGTAAAGTGTGGACTGAGCACTGGCTTGTCCTTGAGCTAACAGTGTGACACTCAGTCAAAGCTTTCGCCACAGGCCCACTTTATAACGACACACACACACACACACACACACACACACACACACACATCTACCATCACTGCCCCAACACCCTGCACCAGGACCCCTAGAAGAGTGATTCACTTACCCATCTTCACTTTTTTTCCTCTCAAAATCTGGAACCCCATTCCAAGCCATACCACTCGCCCCATAACCACATCCCCCAGATCAAATCATACACAGCCTCCCCTGAAGACAACATTCCCATTTCTCCCTCCCCAGTAACCTGCTTGCTGTCCATCTCCCTGCCCCATAACTGCATTCTCCTCTCCCCTAACCCTATTTCTTGTCCTTTTCAATCGTCTGTATCGTACAGATCGCCAGAGCTCTGCACTCTCGGTGGGTTTGCTTCTCTGAAACATGATGGGGGAAAACTATTGTATTGCTCCCAATTGCGGTCTGTCTATCTGTCTGTCTATGTGGCTGTCTTGCCTATCTATCTTTCTGCCTTGTGTGTCTGTCGATCCATCTGTCTAGTATGTATCTATGTATCTCTGTATGAGAGATGTGTGCCTAAACTCAATTTGATTCAGGAAGCCTAACAAAATGTCACGTGTCTTTAAAGCAAAACTCTTATTGACTATTCCTAATGAATGCAGACTTAAGTGTACGGGTCATAGCACACTGTTTGGGCGGCTGAAAAGCAAGCTCTCCTGTCCTCCCTGAACAAGGCTAGTGTGCACACACGCGCACACACGCACACACACACACACACACACACACACACACACACACACACACACACAATCTCTCAAATGTGCTTCAGAAAATCCAGAGCAATACAGTCAATGCAATGCCCTGTAGCCATGGTAACCACTTTTTTTTTAATCTGTGTTGGTGGAGAAAACCCTGACCTCGGCCTGAGCTCTCAGACGTGAAGCATCGATTTGGAACAATTACAAAAAACACTGTAAGGAGAAATGGGGATTCAATTTGTCTCCAACAGAGAGCAAGGGAGGACTTGGAGGCTGCTGAGGGTCTTTAAAAGCTTTAGGTTGCATGTGTAAATAATTAGAATTTTAGTGGTTATGAGTGTTACCAAAATCAATGATGTTCCATCATCATCGGCAGGTGAATATGATGACTATGCACACATCTAGTTCTATTAACTAACGGTCAGACCACAGTCAACAACAATGACTCCTAAAGACTCCATAGAGACAAAAGAGACATGATGATAACATGTCTTGTTAAATTGGGGAGTTAGCCCGGAGTCAGCCAATCATGCTGACGTGTTCTCAACACACTGGGAAGCAGTTATGACAGGAGCACTGTGCAGCAGGCACAGAGGTGTGAGCGTGGTATACGCAGTGGCAGACAGAAGTATGTGTTGACACACAGCAGAGTGGCACATCGAAGAAAGAGACAGGAAGATGCAAGGGAGAAAGAGAGTGAGAGAGGAAGATGCAGGAGGAAGAGAGGGAGAAAGGAAAGAGAGGGAGGAATATGCTGGGGTAGAGAAAGAGCACCTGTGAGGGACAGGACTGCCATGATTACTAGCAGTAACAAAGTGGGTCGTTGTCACCCTTGGTCCCGTCGCCAGGGGAAATCAGCACTTTCTAAACTAATTAGCCTGGTGAAAACTGCTGAGGCTTAAACGCTTAATTACATCACGTTGAAAATGAACTACAGCCAGACAGACACTGGTGCATGCAATAACCAATACACATCAAACAGACCCCCACACACACACAGTCTTGTCATTCAACTCACAAAAACACACACACACACACACACACACACACACCCTCTTTACCTTTTCTATCTCTCTCATATATTAATTCTATATTGTCTTTTCACAACAAATGTGGATTTATCTCCTTTACATCTCATGTCTATCTCTCCCCTATGTTCATCTCTCTGTCTCTCCGTACTGTGTGTGTGTGTGTGTGTGTGTGTGTGTGTGTGTGTGTGAGGTGAAGTCACAAAGACACGCATAGAAGTTTTAACCTTCACCAACACCATTTTCACACAATGTCATTGCACACATGATGGGTGTCCCAGCAGTCTAAAAAGACCATGTGCCTGTTGTGCAAATCACTGAACTGAACTGATACACTAGCAACTCCCCCTTCGACAAACAAGGTCATGTCAAGGAAATCACTGTAATAAGTTCTGCATTTGAAGAACACTGTGGTGTGTGATCTTGGATTTGATTTAGGATGTGTTGTTGTTGGGTTTGGTGGTGGTTGAAGAGAGATCCCCCCTCATTATAGTGCTTTGGGTATCTAGATAAACAGTACATGAATAAATCTGATCAGCTAAACAAATGACAGTCGTAGTGTATCCAATTGCATCGAAGTCCGGAATCAGTTTGTTAACATCGGTCGTATAGTGTTATTCAATTGCGTGCAGTGAGATTTTCAAATGCCCCCGCCGAGTTGGGACATTACATTATTTGTGGCCAGACCCTTAATCTTTCCAGGCTAGGAAGTTTGATCAGTGACAGATAAGATTGTGTCAGTGCAGCATCCACATGTAGGCCTAACTCTTGGACCTGGAACTTGGTTTTACGGCGGGGACATTTGTGTGTGTTTCCTAGAGACGAACTGACCCGTAACGCGACGTTCCCGGGAACTTCTACGGGGCCGAACAGAGTACCTGCCTCAGGGTAGGTACTTCAGTGCGGCCCTGAAGAACTCCAGATGAAAACGAGGTGTCAGAGAGAGAGGACAGAGGACTGATCCTTGGTTTATTTAAGGAGGTTCCTTTCCTCTCCTTATTCCCAAGCCCTTCCTCGACGAACAATTTCAAACTTAAGAGAAAGCTTATGCAGAAAGGACGCTGCAAAGGCAAGCGCCTCCACACAAATGTTCACCACACACACGAGTGGAATATGACCTCCAGTAAATCAGAACCTAACCCACCGTCACCCCCACAGTGAAAGGGAACGAGGGGAGGGAAGGAAAGAGAGTGTGAAAGAAAGATAGCAAAGGGAGAAAGGGAGGTCTGCAGTCACATGAATGACCTCAGCTGAATTTAAAATGGAGGACATTTGATTTGGGTCTCACGCCCAAGCTAATTAGCCTAAAAACACACAGCGGGGGGGGCTTACATGCATGAGGCCTCTTGCTGAAATAGTCCATTACCACATGCAGCAAACACACACACACACACACACACACACTCACACACAGTCCCACTCTCACTCTTCAGTCATGTAACAGTCCACCTCCCCCCAGGCAAGGAGGTGCACTTAACCTTAATCGCTGCCATGGTGACACCCACTTCTCTCAGTGATAATCAGCTGGTTTTCAGCATCCACTGAAATGAGCAGATATGCTTTGTATGCAGGAGTTCTGCTGCCGCAGTGCTACTTCAATTCAATAGGCCAGTCAAAAGTGTAATAGTTCATGACTCTACATTGCCCACAGTGTATGACAGGCCACTTAACATAAAATCATGAGTGGACATCATTAGCTGGGTTATATTGAGCTCATTCACATGTTTTCATTGCATTCATGAAAACCCGACTCCTGAAATGACCAATTATGTAGAAACATTCATGTGAGCCAATGCCTCAAAACATATTTTGTCTATTTAACACCAACACCTGGACACAAATCAACACTAATGAAAAATGACAACAGATGTACATTTGGGCAAAATTTAACATAATGTCAACATCTGTGCCATGACAGGACTGTGGAAGGTGACAGCAGGCACAGCACATTTTTGTTGATGTTGTTGTTGTTGTTGTTGTGTGGCGTCTGTCCAGAGGAGCCCTGGCACCATGTCCGACATGCAGCGCTGCCGGTGACGGGCCGACGAGCCGAGCTGCTCCCCAGCACCTGGAGCCCAGCAGCCAGCGACTGGGCTGGAGCCTGGAGCCGGGCAGGAGGCAGGCAGGAGGCGGGCAGGAGGCGGGCAGGAGGCGGGCTGGAGCCAGGCCAGGCAGGGCCGGGGATGACAGAAGCGCAGGTGGGGAGCGTCAGGCAGTGCATTAGTGGCAGTCTGCCCAGTAAACGTCCACGCCGGCGGAGCAGAACGGAGCCATCTCGGCGCACGGCGGATGGAAAGACAAATGGGAATCGTGGGGGCCGGCCCATAATTCCCTCCTTCTCTCTTTCCAGGTCTCCCTCGATCTCCATCTCTGTCTGCCTCTCCCGGAGTCTCCATCTCTCTTCCCTCCTACCTGCCGGTCTTCATCTCTTGACTGCTTGCTCTGTGAGGCTCCATCTGTTCCCCGTAATTGTGAGAGGGACACAACAGTAAACATCTCACGCTCCCACCCCCTTGCTGGCTCCTTTATCCTGATGGAGGCTCCCTGTTCCTCCCTCAGCCCTTGGACTGCCCAGTTCAAATATCTCTCCCTCTCATGGGGCCGTTTCTTATTTCAGTTCTTTCTTGAGACTTGAGTCAATGATGCAAGACTTCTTTAAAGTTTAAATTCTTTAGTATTGTAAAAGGTAGGCTACATCACAGATATTATGTAGCAATGTACAGATGCATGCAAAATTCTGTCTAGTCATGATCAAAGACTGTTGCAAAACATTGATTTTACAAAAAACACACAACAGTCATTCATTTCTAAAACTTCAATAACAATACAGACATTACAAACTAAATAATTTTACACATTTACACCCTCTTTCTCCTCAACTTCGCCAGTCAGAGCTGTCTCTCCTCCACCAAAGCCTCCTGCATGTCATCGGTGGCCCGTCTGACTGCTCCGCCTGCTCCATCAGTAAATCAGTAAAGGGGGTGCTGTTGGCTGATCTCATGCACCCCACTGGTCTTTGTTTTCACATCAGCAGGGAAACCGCTGTGACAAGCACGGCTCGCCAACCTCCCGTCCGAGAACTTCCAGCAGGGGTCAGCCGGGGTCACTCTTTGAAAAATCATCTCCCCCACCCTCCTTGGATAAAAATGCTATTAGCTCCGCCTGAGCCTGCAGGAACACACACTGCCCTGCTGGACTCTGGACCTCACCGAACACATCACGGTAATTCCACAGAGGGAAAATAGCTTTCAAATTCAATCCCCACATCAAATCTAAAAGTAAAATAAGACTACTACCGTCAGACAGTGAAAGAGAGGGGGAGGGAGGGAGAGAGAGAGAAAGAGAGAGAGGCAGACAGACAGACAGAGAGAGAGAGAGAGAGAGCTAGATAACCTGCATGGTGCAGATGAGGGGGGAAACAACACTGCTTCAATATTTACATACCAATTTCCAGGCCAGGCACTCAGTGCATACAAGTTTTCATCCGCACTAGCTCTACATCCAAGCACTGCTGGCCTGAAACCATGTGAGGCTCTGATTATGTGTACATGAGTGCGGCAGCGGGCACTAGGGTAGGCGCCCTCCTGGGATGATTTGGATGCACCATTAATAAATGGACCGAGGAGGGAAAGCCACTGAGAAGGACGGTCAGACACGCTTTAATTATAAAAGTGGGTCAGGTGTCTGTCTAGTGCCAGCTCTTAACAATGGAAAATCCATACCAGCAAGAGATGTGTTAAAGGGCTCCTCAATTAGAAGGATGCTTGTAAAATGATTAAAGGCAAAAAAATCAACATGCCACTGTTTTGAAGTCCCTGGAATACTGTAATCGATGAAGAATTTATGGTTATGGTTTTGTCCAAAGCCACACACAATGCAGTAATTTCCTGTGTATTAACCGCACCGTGTATAAATCGCAACAGTGATTTGCGCAAAAAAAAAAGCTAAAAAAAATGTCAGATCATACTTTATTCAGAAAGAAGAAAAGAAATGCCATCCATGTATAGACCGCCCCAGTCTATTAACTTTATAGCTGAAATTTCTTTTACAAAATCAATGTAAACCCCTTAGCGTGCAACTAATTTTTATATTCATGTCATCCTCCTTCTGTGACAGTGAAGTTCACCTAACAGGTGTGCTGTGATTCCCTTGCACTATGCATGCACAATCAGAAGTGGCCCAATTTAAAGTAAAATTTGGAATATTGAACTGAAGCTTGACTGATATCGCAAATCAAATCGCAATCACAATGTTGGAGATTATTTAGATTATTAGAGACATATAGATACAGTATTTTTCCAAAATCGTGCAGCCCTAATATAAGTATGGAACGTCATGGTCTTCTTTGTGCAGCGTGCCAAACATTTAACGAAAACCACATGTAGCATCTGTTATGACCCATATGAACATCCTTGGCCTGTTTGAAAGGGACCCAAGTCCTCCAGAGGACCGCCACATCTGGCCTTATATTAAAGATTAATGTGAGACAGTGGGGCAACTTTTCTTGATCTAAAACCCAATCGGTGAATAATGGTTGTAACCACACAGCGTTGTCTGCATGGAGGCAAGTGGGTCAGATACAAGTGAATGTCGGTGACTCAGACTTCTTATTCCAATGAACACAAGGCTACATGACCTCAGAGGGGAGGACAGTCACAAAGGATCATCACAGCTCTGTAGCCCATCTAGTCTTCCCTTTAGCAGACTGATTCAGTCCATCCTCCCACATCCTTTCTTACTCAACTTCCCCCATCATCTTCCACAAACGCACCCTTGACTGCTTTTGACTGCAGCTTCCCTGTAGTACCACTGCTGAATCGCCAGCTGCCCATTCATCCTGGTTAATTAACCTGGCAGAAAACACCACCTTTCACCGCACTGCACTCAGTTCGACGCGTGTGTCAAGACAAGCACCACTAATTACCACGTCTCCCGTGTTCGGTCAGTCGCGACTGAAAGACACTGCTCAGTTAATCGTGTGAACTGATTGTCATCAAGGTTTCACTGAAAGGGCTGTGCAGCTGGTTGCAGAGATATTGGCCACTGTGAAATGAAGGTTA
The DNA here is from genome assembly GCF_017589495.1 of Alosa alosa. Classification (NCBI taxonomy): domain Eukaryota; kingdom Metazoa; phylum Chordata; class Actinopteri; order Clupeiformes; family Clupeidae; genus Alosa; species Alosa alosa. Next base: position 15,979,729 of record NC_063204.1, read on the forward strand.
TCCGGGGACTGACAAGGAAAGGGAATTTTGAGGACTTACATTCAACAAAAAAAGATCCCTACATGTTGCACTGATAATTTCCATAGGAGAGGCAAATGAATTGTTCAGAGCGACGCTCTGAGAATGTTAATCAGCACATCACTGTCCCATTCTTTGTCCATAGGGGTACGAGTAGGACAATAGCAACTGTCCAGGCTAAAGCAATCTTTTCCTTTCTCACAGGGTGTTTGCAGTGGGGAATAAAATGCCTTTTATCTGACAACAATGGCTGGTTCAGATGACTGTCCACCATTAGTCAGCATTTATACAAAAGCAACACAACCACATTCATCAAAACATACCCCCTAAAACAATGCGTGCCAGGGAAAAACAAAGTGATTTGGATACCGAGAGGATACATTACCAATAAACTCGACAAAGCAAATGCTGAATTGCAACCTAAATAAATACATAGTAAAGATCAACAAGGCATTGGAGAAATGCATTTAATGGTGTCATTAAGGCCAAGACAGGAGGCCAGTGGAAAGCATCAATATTGGCTGCGTGCGCATGAAAAACTCATTTTAGATAGGAATGGCAAAACAAATTGAGTGTCAGGCAGCGGGGAGCATCTAATGCAAAAACACCAATATCAGCTCACTTACAGGCCTGCAAACAACCATTAACAACTGGCACGAAGACTCCATTTTGTACTAATACTCTTGCATGAGAAAAAAAATAGTCAGATACACTAACATAATATATAATCGCTGCAGAAACATGATCCCATGGGGTCACAACTCAATTTATGACATAATTCTAAAACAAGGTAACCTTGGTAGTGTATCCTTGGAAGTTTCAACTCACCATCACTCCCTTCCTCCATCCCTCCCTGACACACTCCCTCTCCCTCCCTAGATTTCGGAACCAATTCAAGCCGTCCCTTTCCTTTTTCCAATTTTTGCTGAGGAATGGGATTTAACAACTGGCATGTCCCATGCTACATTTTGTCAGGAAGCGCCGCGCTCTACCTCTGCTGCTATATCGCTCATTCATTTTCAGCCCCAGATAGCGAGACATCACCTCGTTATTAGTGAAGGTCACTGTTGGCACCCCATCAATTGTCAGACATATTTTTTCCCCCCAAGAAAAGTGCTTGAATTGCATTTATTACAAGCACCTCTGGTAGAAGCGGAGATATTCAGGTGGAATCACACAGTGACTCGCAGACTCAATTTATAGATAGACACCAATAATATATCAAGCGAAAATAGACTGAGGGAGAGAGGAGGTAAAAACAAGAGACAAAAAGATCTATAAAAATGTAAAGGTTATAATGTCGACCATAAAATGCTATACACTGTGCGGCAGCACACAATGTCATACATATACACCATCATTTACATATTTGTATAAAAAAATAAAAGATATCTCAACAACCCAAAACTCAATAAAATAATTAAATATATGGGAAATAAATGTTGGGTTTCAAAAAGTAAAATACATTTCCACTACAGACTTTCATCAAGCTTTTCTTGAAACAATCATACAAGCCAAGTGTGTGTGTGTGTGTGTGTGTGTTTCTCTCTGGTATTTTTATAACTTTGGTGGGGGAGTTAGGTCTCACAGCAGGATCTGGTTTAATCCCTGCTGTGTTATATTCAACATCTGTGACATGTCAATGGGATTATAATATCTTCATTTTCATCCAAACACAAATACTCAGCATGACACCAACATGCATCAGTGTGATAGTTAATGAGGTCCATGACTTGAGGACAGGCAGTTCAGGCTCTATTTCGTATATCATTGATGGGGCCAACCCATTACAATGTATTGGCACAAATCTCTGCTTTCAGAAAAAGAAAGAAAATGTAACCTAGTCTTGTTACTCTGGTAGTTATAACTAAAAAAAATCAAATCATTTTTTTTTAGTTATAAAATCAAATTAAAGGATACAATGCAATGTCTCCTGTTCATAGGTTCTATAGGTTCCTACAGTTTTTTAATACTATTTGAAGCTCCTATGGCACAGTGTTGCATATAAAAAGCATTTAAATCAAAGGACCATTATCAAGAGAATAGAGGATCTGAGAGTTTGATAGATAACACAGTGATGTGGGCTACACACTGTGATGTATGCACACTCCTGCTGACAAAAGGCTTTCCCAAGTCCTAGGATGTGATTTTTCAGCCTTTACAGACACGGATGGAGTCCACCAGGAGGAAATGGGCAAGGTAGTAAAGAATGTGGCTAATGCAAAGGTATACAAAAGCACACAGGCATTAGTCACATTACAGCCCTTTATCCTTGAACCCCATAAAGCAATGTGTTCTGTTTCTATGGCTGAGTTTTGATGAAATCAAGCTCACAACGTATATGCCCACAGTTATGCAATTGCAGCACATGACATCCTGTATGTCGTTGGTTTATGAGCACTTCCTGTTTCTAAATGCTAAGTGAAACCAAGTCTGACACTGACATGAGACTACACACCTCAGTTGTGTTATATTGTGCTTCATTTTACACTCATACATCCAAAATCATGCCTTCTCTTAAGACTACAGAACCAGTTTTCTCAGCTGTGGTGACTCAGAACATAATCAAGTTCATTATTTATTGAACTTGCCAAACCATTAGAAATCTTTAGCCAAGACCAACGTTTTTTTGATCCTGTCTTAATTCCAGTTAATTTTATAATACCATCTTCCCAAAGTCTTGGCACAAGAGCAATATATGCAATAGGAAAATTGTCAATGACAATGCAGGCCACAAGTCAAGGGGTTACAAAAGTACAGACAAATCAATATGACAGTGATGAGTGAGAGTGAGAGAGAGAGAGAGAGAGAGAGAAAGAAAGAGAGACAGAGAGAGACTCCAGGCACACATTACCCAAGATCCCAAGATTCAGCACAGCCACTTGTTCCTAACAGATGGAGGCCAATTAACCACCTGACATGGGCAAAACACTTGGATGCCAGCATGGAGCTGCCATGCACATGGGAATAGATGGGGAAAGGAGGGGAAACCTGCTGGCATTGCAGGGACACAGAGCAATTCAAGATCAAGAGATGGAAACTGACTTGCAAAACACAGCTCAGAGGGGTGTCCTGAAGTATTCATAAGAGTGACTATCGCTCAACAACCTCATGGAAAACAGGCTTTTATCAAAGTGTATGAGTCTCCCCACAGTGTTGGGTAGATTCCTCTGCAAGTTTAATAGACTAAAAGAAAGAGAATCATGACATGTTTCTATCAAAACTAATTACTATTAACTAGGCTACTCTATCTGCTGTAAAATTCAAGATACATGGATATGAATATTCTGAGGGCACTAACTACAATAACTTCTCTTAATTCACTACAAAACATGACTTGCTTTGTTTTCTACTAAACATCTTATTTTGCAGCAAAATATTCTAGTCATCACTACTACTGTCAGACTTGGATACTGAAAGCATCAGAAATGCATTTGCCTCTATTGAAACTACAAATGCAAGTGGAAACCAAAAGCTTTCATCCTGACTTTCATCCATTTGAAGGAGAAGAAAGAAGAACATATGGGAGATTGGAAAGGAGAAAAGCACAAAACACCTGTCAGTGAGAGTCATGCATCTGCCAGTCACCAGGGAGAGCGGCTGACACCTTTCTGATGACACAATAACAGCTTTCATACATTTGATTTTTGAAAACCTTCAAGTTCCTCAAAAGCATGCAGAAAGACGTTAAATAACTGTCAGACTGGGAGACTGAGGACACATTCTGGGGCTTCAAAGAACACCAGCCCTCCATCTTAGCTCTTGGCTTTCACTTGGTCTGTTTCCTCCAATCCCCAAATGGCCCTGAGCATTCCATCTGATCGCAAAATTTCACAAACACATTGCACCAATCTTCTGAAGCTATATCTGGTTATGTAAACACTGACTGTCACTGAAATCCAACAGCATGGACCACATTCCAGTAGTGATACTGACAAAGCTCAGCTCGGACATTCAAAATTGACGCTCAGTTCAAGCAGTAACACATCTTGATTGGCAAGTAAGGAGGAAGAGGGTAGTTCTGAAGGTCAACTGGTCAAGAGGCTTCACAGCTCAGATCTAGGGCAGCAATCACATTGCCTGCCCTCCTGTCAATCAATCAGACATCAGCAATTAGCCAACAGTAGCAGACCATGCGCAGACAGCACTTCAATAAACATGACAGGCACGGCCTCCGGTGACTCAGCACCTTTCCAATTATTCCAAGGCTGAACAGCCAAAAAGTAAAACAAGTAGATTCCTGATGGCAAAAAAATGTTGCATGCTCCATCTGAAACTAACTACAAATGTTTTCATTGCAGGAGGTTTATCTATATCATTGGGTGCCAACAAAGTACAAAGAGCTCTTTTGTGTGGCATCAAAGCCATGAATATGCTGTGCAGAAAGCCTACAGGGAGCTTGAGGGATGGAGTGCCACTTTGCAGGAGAAAAAAAATAATACCACTATGGAGACAAATTGTTGACATTCAAAATGCACAGCTAAGGATCACCTCAATAAAACCACCCATGTAGATATTTCTCTTAATACATGTCAAACATGTCTGAAATAGAAGCAAGGATACACGCAGGATAAATATGTCAATTCAAAACATCAATTTTTCCTTCATCGTTTCGTTCCTTTATACAATGTGCAACTCTGCTCTCACGAAAGGCAGCTGTTTGGTGGTTAAGCTCAAAATTCATCTAAGGCTTTGTCTTACACTGAGCACTCCATTATGGTACAAACTATGTCCCTCAGTGCAAAATACATTATTTAAATCAATCTCATCAGACCAGTCCTCAAATGAGGAGACTGGTGGAAAACCACAGTAATCAAGTTAGAGAGACTGAGATATATAAAAAGAGAGAGACAGAGAGAGAAGTGTGTACTTGCAGCTGCAAATTCCACAGGTTTAATTTAGTCCTCATCTAGATACAAATCAAAGCATGATGCACCAGTCATACAGTTTCATTATGAAAATGGAGTGGTGTGACAAAGACACACAGACTCTCAGTGTCAGTGCTTCTGGCTAATATTCACTTCCACCCTTTGTTATCAACCTTTAACTCAAGCGAACACTGTGAATAATAGTGATTAACATGACAAAATAATACTTTATATCATTATATGACTACCAGTGACACAATAATGTTTATACAGATAATCCTTTCCAATAGAGTAGATTTTGTCTGAAATTAAGGTTTATTTTGCTCATCCATCAACATAGAATGGAACAATAATGAGTGGTGATTTCAAAGAAGAAAGGGAGAGGTTGCTTATGAAAGTCATCCTAAAACTCTAAAAAGAGTTGTCGAGGGTGTGTCAGGTCATTTCCTTGTGCACAAATCACAGGCATGCACAGACATCAAGCATCAAACACAGAGATGCTTATCCATATTGGCAGGGTTTCGGGTTGAGTGGGTCCGGGAAGGCCTGAAGATTGTGCGCACTGTTTCACAGGATGCTACTGCCCCGGACAGCTGACAAGAGCCTATGTATGCTATTAATGACATAATTTATAACATAGCTACATGTAATTGCCTTAGCGACGGTTAATGGTGCTGTGCTTTCTTGGGGGTCCATGTTCTGTTCTTTGAGTTTTTTGTTTGTTTTGTTATCCTAGATCTCTCTGGTTGTCTAAGACAAGTTCAAGATACCTAATGCAAGTAGGTGCATTGATTGGGTTAATCAAATCTTGACGTTGATTTAAAATAAAATGCTGTTTTTACATTGTATACGACTAAAACGGCAATCATTTATATTCCAATAATAATAAAAAACATACAATAGTTGCAGTTCCACGAGTTTCTTTTGAAATGTTTGATAACAAAGAGAATATCACTGACAGGATCCCCTGCATCTCGCCGTCCGTACCTTCTGGCTAGCTATGACAACAGGGGAACCCAGCCCCAAGAGTGGACACGCGTCGGTGCAATAAAGCATTGTTCTGCGCGCATATGCAATATTATCACTCTTCTTCAAACAATGGCTTGGCGAGTGGCACTAGCTGTCTGTCGACATCACCTCTGACCAATCAGCGATGTAACAAAAAGACAAGAACGGATAAAGAAAACGATACTGCGAATGTGTTACCCAGCCAATAGGTTACACTGTGTAACGGTGTATCTAAATTAGAATTAATAACATAATTGTACAAATATCCATAGCCTGCAATTCTCAAGTTTCGCGGATAGATTAAACATGTGCATTAGGTCGAGATGGTAACCCCATTTAATACCAAAAAAATCCTTGCAAAGAGCATATTGTAAAGTCCAAAATATAAATGCTCATACAGAACCAAGTCAAACTGCCTATCATTTGTACTTGTATGCAAAGAACTTTGTAGTAGTCGTTTTTACATCCATGAAAAGTAAAAATCTATTTCCGTGACTTTCAAGATAAGATAGGCTACTCACAACGCTGTATGGGTTTCTCACTGGTTCATTCGCGCGCAAAGAGCGCCGAGATCCACATTTGACCGTTCCGTTTAAATTGTCGGCTAACGTTCCTGATGTGAGTTCAGAGACCATGAAATGAAATCAACAGTGGTGACCACGTCCTGCCAACTAGGGAGGTGGTTCGCTGTTTATGTTGCCTTCCTTATTTTAAAACCAACTGCATTGTCGTCCCACCCCTTAGCCAGTTTGACCTATCAGGAAGATACCTTAACATTGTGGGTGCGTCTCATTTGGCCCCGACTCCTCCTTAAAGACCACCTACATGCTTACTTCTAATAAATGAAAATGCTATTTGAATCAGAGAAGATTAAATATGATTGAGAGACAGTTCATGGGGATTCCTCTGCAAGCACACACGCACACACACACACGCACACACACACACACACACACGCACGCACACACACACACACACACACACACACACACACACACACACACACACATACCACCATTTGCTACATGCAGTCTGAGGTCCTGACTGTTATTGGGAGAGATACCGTTGAATGTGGCAGCAAGGCTGGTACATGTTAATGCATTACAGACTGGAAAGAGGCTATAAAATGGGTTGCTTGGATGTGAGAGAGCTTAGAGAAGATGAGTTTGTGATCACAGAGGATTTGATGAGATAGAACGAAAAGCTGCCTATGAGTTATGGGTGGTGTGATATCAGTGTGGAGAAGTCCTCACGTGATGGTTCCACCAGATAGCAGATAGATGTATGTCTCTCTGTCTCTCTATCTACCCCCCTCCCCCCTCTGTGTGTGTGTGTGTCTTCATAATGCGCTGCAAAAATACATTTAGGATTTTCTAAAGACTGTATCAGGCTGCAGCTCAGTTATTTTCACACCAGTGTCCGCAGGATATAAAATGACAGCCTCACTAAAATAATTTACAACCACCTCCACATATGCAATTGTGACAAGCTTTGTGTTCCTGTGTGTGTGTATATCTGTGGGTGTGTCCTGGCCTGTGAATATGCATGTATGCCTTTTTAAAAAGTGTTTGTTATTATGTGAGTATGTATTTGCATACTTGTCCTACTTTTCAGTGGCAGTGGTATTCCCCAGCCTAACCAGTAGTGTCTGAGGATAGCGGCTGGCTTTGAATGCTTGGGATTAGGGGGAAAAATCTAGTATTCTTAGTGATGCTGTCACAGCAAAATCAACAGACACAGTTTAGTCAGTCTGTGAAAAATAACAGCAGAATAAACTTTTTGAGGTTATTTGGCCTGCAAGTAGGCCTATATGTTGCTTTGCTTTTAGTATTCTACCTGTATCTTTTTAGTTGTGCAGAGGAGTTTGAGGCAGTACTCTGAAGTGTCTCTCTGAGTCTTGTGATCTGCTCTTTCACTGAGGTTTCTTCAGGCAACATTTTGGGTGAAAAGTGTCTGGTTCACCTCAGGTCTTTCCTGAGCTTTGACATAAAATGGCATATGGTTCTGCAGAAACACCTTCAGTCTCATGCAGTCATTTGATGATCTCTGGACAAGCCTGTGCCATGTTTTATGTCCTGTTGTACTCTGTTTTGACCACAACATTCTCCTGTCGAAAGGAGCTGTAAAAATGCATAATCTCAACAGACATGCACATCTCACAAACTCAAGCGCTGGACGCACTTTTTTATGGGAACTCTTTCACTGAGATGCTGAAGGATTCCTGTAATTCACCCCAGTGTCCATCATAACACCAAATGTGTTGTAAAGAATTTAGACAGCTTCTACTGCGGAGACTTTGTTACTGCTTAGTGTCTTCGGCTTCCCCTTTCTTAATCCATATTTCTCTGCTCCATATAGTAATATATGATGTCACTCATCTTCTATTATTCCCTCAATGGTGCCCTTTATCCCTCCCAGGATGTTGCTCAGGTTTGTATTGTGAGCCATTCTCTGAAGCTAAAAGCCCTGTGGTACAGCATGTTAAATCTTGGTAACTTTGAACCTTTGCATTACATGATATTGGCACAAAATTGTTTTGGCTTCTGAATTATGAATATATAGGCCATTGGCATTTTGTTGAGTGAGCCTATTAGCCCAGTGGGACTGCATGCCCACCCAGTTTCAGTTTCGGTGTTTCAGCATCCCGGGAATAGGCGACCAAAAGCCGGTGAAAAAATAAACTTAGACAAAATCTACATTTGACCATGCTGTGCTAGCACTAGTGTTGGTCATAATACTATCTTGAGCAGGATGGCAGCTACCTGTGTGTTTGGCAATGCTGAGACAAGACACTGAAATCATGTCTGAAAGTTGCTTTGCATGGCATGAAATGCAAAGAGACTCCTCTGCCATCGGCAGCACTCACATTACCCACTGCAGTGTGGTAGGATGATGAGAGGAGACAACTCGTGCTCCCTAAAAGAGACTGTCTGCTTCTAAGCTTCCTCTGGGAAGCCCCTTACAGAGCAAGTATTTCTGTTTTCTCCAGCTTACTAGCTCTCTTTCTCCCCCTTTCACACTGACTGTCTCACTATCTCTCTATTTTCTCTCCCTCTTCCTCTCCATGTCTCTGCCTCTCTTTTAAATCCATCTGTGTTTTCCACTGTGTCAGTCTAATTGTAGAGTATTTGCCGTGCTCCTACAGTGGCTTAGTTTCTCTGACAGTGTGGTTGAGGTAACAACACCTCTTGCCAATGCTGTGCTCAGTTCTGACACTGTACGTTTAATAGCTGTCAGTGTTAGCATGCTCCTGGGGCAGATGGATGGTTATGACTAAGATCGTCTGCATAGTGGAGGTATGCTGGCTGGTGTGTGTGTGTGTGTGTGTGTGTGTGTAAGTGTGTGTGTGTGTGTGTGTGTGTGTGTGTGTGTGTGTGTGTGTGTGTGTGTGTGTGTGTGTGTGTGTGTGTGCGTGTGTGGTAAGAGATGGTATACTGAGGCATCACTCAGCATGAAAGGAAGCTGTGTTGAGCTCTCAGCCATGCTCGGTCAAATCTTGCCATGCATCACCCAGAGGCACGATTGATGTCACTGGTAGATTTATGATAAGCAGACAGTATTAGCGTGCCACTAGCCTTGTTTTGGACAGCAGCCCCTTGTAAGCCACAGGCTGAGCCATTCCAAAGTGTGTGAGTGACTGTGTGAATAAATGGACACTGCTGCTCACAGAAACATGTTCCAGGACCATGTTTTGGGTGAGATGGTGCTCTGAGGAATTTGATCTTAGCCCATTTTGATTGAAAAGAATGCACAACTGACTGAATTGTGACGAAAGTATTTTGTTGATAGTCTCACTGCTGATGCTGAACCACAAGAAGAGAGCCCAGACAAGACCACTAAATGAGAACACAAGCCTCTTGAGTCACAGTTCATAATAATCCTGATTTGGGACACATGTTATCATGGGGCTTTTTAGATGTCTTTTACATACATCTGTAATGGTCACCCATTAAAATGATGTGTTTTATTTTGAGCATGTACTCATATGGTTTTGAATGTTACTGCTGGTATAATAGTAACTAGATGTACCGCATAGCGGTACAAAATATGACCGCCGCTCAGTCCTGTACATCCGTTCCGCGAAAATAAATCACACTTCAATTTGTCTCCATATTTTACTCCATCCCCACTCTTGAAACTTTTGTGTATGCTTATTTGGCATGCCTGAGTGTGTGTGTCGCGGCTGCACAGAAAGTACCCTACTGGTGCTGAAAAGGTGAATAGATTGTAGAATAGCCAAAGAAGATGTAGAATTGTTATAAAACCTTTAAAATCTCTAAACAATCACAAGTAGGGCAGTTCATCACAGTTCATCCATTGCAACTGGATTGATGAAAGGTCACTTACACCTGTAGGCTACATTGTATTTGGGAAAAGCAAAAGGTATCAGCATAATGTTATTTATTTATTTATTTTTTTATGTATTTATAAACAAAAACATCTCTGTCAGTTCCATGCCGTTTTCAACAGCTATCAAAAACAAAGGTCATTTTTTTGGATGGATGGATTTTTTTTGAATGTTTCTTCTTCTACATAAGATTTTAGTCATCTTTAGTTCATGTAATACTTTATTGTCAATGCACAAATTAAGTAACAGTAGTCTGAAACGTTATTGTTAATGCACAAATTAAGTAACAGTAGCCTAGTCTGAAATGAAATGCTGTTTTACATCTAACCAGTGGTGCAAATAACTGACATGTCCAAATGGGCCTTGATGAAATCATTAAGCTAGACTGTTCATACACATTTTAACGGGCCAAAGTTGAAGAGCTTTTGTCCGTTATTGTTAGTGCAAAATAGGCTGATTCATGTTCCCTTGCATTGTTTAACTGAGGTCCATGGCTAGTCTGGCTTTCATCAGACCAAGCTCAATCTTTTAAGAAATCAAAAATAAATAAATGGGCAGATCAGGCTGGGTTCACCCAGCCTAGTCCATAGGCACCCGATATTGTTTAATTTTCCGATTGAGATATAGCCTTCACGCTCTGGCTATTCTAAATGCAAAAATGCATCAGGGAGTTATGACAAAAGCGGTAACTAACAAACTAGATCCTAATAGAAAGTTGTTAGCTTCCCTAAGCTACAGGTAGGATTATAAGGTAGGCCTAATGACAACATAAATTGTCAATAGGCTATGCTGGCGACACAAATAAAATCTCCTTTGGAAACCAATGGCTTCGCCTTACAGTATCAAGCGGACTTAAACTGTCATATCGTGGGCTAAAGTTGTAATAACATTCACGCAGCTCCATGAGTCAAGGAAAGCGCGAATGAAGTAGCCACTTCTAAATGGGACCCACTACACAGTAGCTTAAGGTGTTTTGCTAAAGCAGCCATAATGAAATGAAGGTGTCATTGTTTGGATACTTCACACACACGCGTGCTTTTTTAATTTCACAGACTACAACTACCAAGCTGTAATCAAAGCACATCGATTCCCCTCTCACACCCCCTGCGCACTTAAAACAAAAATAAACAGGCGTCTCAGTCTCACGCATGTATAGGCAAAACTGTATCAGACCGGTGTAACGTTGGTAAATCTTCCATTGCACAGAATGATTTTGTAGCACGTGCAATAAATGACAGTCGAAAGATACAAACAGTGCTGCTATACATTTGCTTGGTATAACCGCATTTATAGTTTTCTACAAATGCAATAAATCAAATGCCTCCATCACTCAACCAACGCTAACGGTAACATTACCTAGGTCCTTATTGATATTACAAGATTAACGTACCTGCAGTAAAAACCAAGCATGTCCGATAAACATCCTCAGATTTATTTCGGCTTCAAGAAGAAATGGGAATTACACTTCATGTGAACATCGTCCTATCCTTATTAGATGTTCGCTGCGTAAATTACAGTCCTTGTATGAAGCGTCCATTGTTTTTTCCAACCCACTTTTAACTTCCAACAAAATTACGTCTCACTGCAACGATGCGCCATCTAGTGGACAAACGATAAACGACCAATACTGAAAATGCAGCCATGATGATGATGATGAATATTTATTTTGGCTTTCTTTTAATCCTACTGATTTTCATTTTTTTTTTTTGGGGCAAATCACAAATGAGTGATTATGAGCCAGGTTGATGTGGGCCCTTGAGACCAACATACCATAAAAGATTCACAGAGAACTGTTTCTGCCCTACCCTCCTTTCGGGGGGTCCAGTCCAGCGGGGGGGCTGCAGATGAAAACGAAAAATGACGGTTCCATGCTATCCATGTGGGGGTACATGCCCACCAAGTTTTGTGTACCCCGGTCTTTCAGTGTCCCGGGAATCCTTGTTGGTGTACGTCACTAAATGTACACATAAATTATTTTATTGTAAGGCCCCCCATGAACGAAAGTACACAAAACTTGGCATGTATTCAGAGGGTGTCATAATGATCCTACACTTTTAATTTCGTGCAGTTTTGACCTTGTCAGCCAGAGATATTGAGATGAAAACACTTAATTTTTTGCTTTTTAATTTTTAACTAGGTGGCGCTATACATGAAATAAGTGGTAATGGGATGGGTTGACATGCCCCCTTAAGACCAACATACAAAAAAAAGGTGGACCCCCTAGGCCCTACGGTTCTCGAGATATTCACAGAAAACTGTCTCCGGCCACCTACAGGCCAGTTGGTGTATAGTAATATAAATTAATTTATTGTGTGGCCCCCCATGAACAAAATTCCACGAAACTTGGCGTGCATTCAGAAGGTGTCAAAATGATCCTACACTTCCAATTTCGTGCAGTTTTGCCTATGTTAGGTCACAGATACCTACAATTACAACACCTCATTTTTACTTTTTTGTGTTTAACTAGGTGGCGCTATACATGAAATTAGTGGTTATGGAATGGGTTGACATGGCCCCTTGAGATCAACATACAAAAAAAAAGGTGGTCCTCCTAAACCTTACGGTTCTCGAGATATTCACAGAAAACTGTGTCTGCCCTACCCTCCTTTTCGGGGTGCAGTCCAGCGTGGGGCTACAGATCAAAACGAAAAACGATGGTTCCATGCTATCCATATGGGGTTACATGCCCACCAAGTTTTGTCTACCCCGGTCTTTCAGTGTCCCGGGAATCATTGACGGAAATTTGGACATCGAAAAAAAAAAAAAAAAAAAAAAAAAAAAAAAAAAAAAAAAATCTGACTAAACCTATATGACCGCCGCTTCGCTGCGCGGCGGTCATAATAATGTGAGTCATGAACATTAGATAGGCTACCAGAAATTAAGTAAACACACGGGTATAGGACTGATTTTCACTCTGATAATGAGGAACTCCCATCAATTGGCCTGTCAATCAATGGGAGGCGTTCGTGGGACAGGCTCAAAGTTTTCTTAGGTTCTGGTATCACGTTGGGTAGGGGCAGCGCGAACAGGCCTATGTGTTTGACATGTTGGACTACGTGAGTGTGGAGTATCGTCGCACGGTCTCGGATTACCCTTTTTTGTTCTAAAGGACATTGTTGGATGCTTTGCCTTTTTTTCTATATGGGGATTACTCATCTGGACGGACGTTTGCCAACAAGGACAGGCTGGTGAGACGCGGGGTTTTTAAAACCGGACCGCCGTGTCCTTCCTTATTTTTTTAAGGAAGGCTTAAGGAGGCTGCCACTTCGTAAAAGGACATTGTTTTGTTTTCTCGGACATTTAGTTATTCCACGGTCTTGACCTGTTGAACAATATACTTGACAAATTGTTTTGTGGGTTGTTTTGTGGGTATTTTGGGGTTGCTGGCGCGATGCGCGCACTTTGTTTTGTTTATGAGTGAATGAATGGAGCTGGCCTATACTGTAGATTCCCGCCGGTACAATAATTCTATAAAGCACGGAGGTTTAACGTTTGTGTCCTTGTGTTATTCAACCGTCTTTGGTAAAACATCCTGGGGTTATTGCTAGGACGATCCATGTTTGTATTTTTTGGTTATTTAACGCATGTCCACTACTTTGATTGCCAGCAAGTGTAATGGAATAGTCGCCCGCACCTTTTGATGCGTATTGTAGCCCTCGCTTTCGAAAGCATTAGAGAGCGTTTGTTACACATCCATGATGGTTCACCATCACTTTCCAAATAATGGACAAATCCTAAATGCTACACTCTCCAGACAGATTTGGATTAAAGTTAATGTTTTTATGCTAACACAATTCCAGAATGCTAAAATTAAAGTATGTTCCAAAGCATGCTCCAAGTTCATGCAAATATCGAAAGAAAACAGCAATCACTGTCTTTGCCTCTATACAGTACATATTAACTAGGATGTCCTAGGACATCCCATAGACTGTATAAGGGACATCCCCGATACAATCTCCACTATCAAACACGGCTGTGACAAAACAAAATGAAAAAGAGAGAGAGTTGAAGAGAGATGGAGAGGAAGATGGTGGAGTCAGACACCATCATCTTGTTGCTTCGGCCACCTTGGAGCAGATGACCAGAATGAGATATGAGGAGTGCCCATCCATTAAATTAGCCCAATCAGAGAGAGATGCTCCCTGCTCACATACTCACAGTTCCGTCTCCTTCCCATCTGGGCTCAGTCCATTCCAGCAGACAGCCCAGAACCATATTCTACCCCACCAAGAACACATGAGGAAGCGCCTGCATATATAATTTAGGTCTAAACTTTATGAGACTAAAATCATCCTCTTGGACCAATTTCAATCAGTCAAGCATGTGTACAGAAAGCAACAGAATAAACCAGACACATAAAAGCTCTCATATCATTTTTCCTTTCTGCAGTAGTAGAGATAGCGGTTTTGAAGGCAAGCTGTTCAAGATTGATCACCTTCCAGTCTTCATGCAGTAGAAAGACACATCCGTTTCTCTACACACACACACACACACACACACACACACACACACACACAACAGTGCCTTCATGCTTAAACCATGATAAGACATATGCCAACTCATCAAAACCCTGTGCCAAACCATCACCTGTCATCTTGCCTAAGATGACTTCCTTTTCTGCACTCACAGAGAGAGAAAGAGAGAGAGAGAGAGAGAGATGAAAACAGTTAAGAGAATAAAGAAAGACAGAAAAAAAAATCCTCTCTCAGATCCCCAATCTCTCAGTGAGATCACAGTGATAGAGAGAGTGGGAAGGTGACCATCGATTGGGCAGCAGAGGGACCTGGCAGGTGCCACTGCATAATTGGATGTATTGTAAAGGGAAAATGGGCGGCTGACATGAGGTGAAGGAGAAGTGGCCACAGATGAACCTGCATGGGTCTGACACTTTAATGGTTGTTTGTGAAGAGGACTGAAGACCCTCACCAAGGCCATGAAGAGAGGGTTACTTGCTCCTCTAACATTTACACTCACGGGTGAGGTGAGAGACTTCAAGGACCCCCTTTCTGTTTCTTGAATCTCACGTGTTTTCCTTTAGCCATTTCCCCCCAAATGTAACATGCCATTTACAAGGGAAAATGAGACATGACACTTTATCCAAGTGGTTTTCTTGCAGAGACATGATTATGAGGGTATGTTGGCATTCTGGCAATTCCTGGATGGCATGCCAATGAGAAGAAATGGAGTGGAGATACAGAAATGTCAACTACCTAAATCAATAAAATGATCGTCAAATTGAATAATGTAAGCATCCATAACATACAGGTCATACCTTATTAAAATAATGTTTAATGTTAAGAGATGCATTTTCTGTTCATGTGTTGCATAAATGTATATTTTACATGTTGTCGTTCATCATGATGAATCGTAATTCATCATGTGGATATATATTGCAGAAAAATATGTGAAAGATTAAAATACGGAGTGTCTATTTACACCCCTGGTACAAATAGCCTTGGCCACACAGCTGAGCTATTCACACCCTGTGACATAACAACAAAAAGACGTTGCTCACGTGAACAAAAAACATGGCGGACATTCGTTTTTTTATCAGCAGAAAGTGAAGAATTCTGAAAGGTTTCAGCACTAATATCTGTTCAGATTAAGTTTTAGATTGAAAAGTTGTGTTTTGTTATCATAATCTTGGTTCAGTTAACACATACAACCGTCAGTTTGTTAGTTAACTGAATATGACGCTCGGGCTTATAAACGATAAATTTACCTGCATACACCCTCTAGTTGTAGAAGTAGTACAGTGGTCACAGACATGATTTAGCACGTGGGAGACCGGGGTTTGATTCTCGCATGATGCATTATGGCAGAGTGAGTGCGCATGTGTACCAATGTGTCTAGAGAGAAGGTGTGCAATTTGAACAAGATGTCCTCAAACTGAAACTTTGATTGCAACAATTAGCTAGTTTACGCACCAGGGTTTAAATAGCATACATTACTATATACAACAGGGTGTAAATAGCATACATTACTATATACACCAGGGTACGAATAGCATCTACTTCTAACTATACATTGATGCAAACAGCATACCTTATTCAGAGTGTCTACACAGTTGAGTTATTCACACCCTGTTACATACAGTAACAACAAAAACATGTTACACATTACACATTGTGTGATCAATATGCCAGAATAAATGGACAGGGGTGCAAATAGCATACACTGATATTTGTACCAGACGGGCTACTAATAGAACACATTGCTGTGAGTACGAATAGAATTCACTTCTAATTACACCAGGGTACGAATAGCATACACTGCTGATTGTACCAGGGGTGCAAATAGCCTTACCCATTCAAATATCAGCAGACCATGAGGTGGTTGAAATACAGGGCCGTCACATTCATTTTCTACTGTGCTGTTGCAGATTAGCCTGTTCAACACAAACCTTGAGATGTCATTGTATTCAGGAAGGGCATGGTGAGAGAGGAGAAAATGTGTGTGGTTACATTCATTAAACCTCCCTGGAGGGGTCTCTTAAAAAGCTGTAAACCCATCAGCCTCGAGCTAACACACACATACACACACACACACACACACATACATAGGCAGGCCATGCGCACACACACACACACACACACACAGGCAGGCATGCGTGCGCACACACATACAGGCATGTGGGCACACTCATACACACACAGACGCACATTTGCCTGTATCTCTTTTACCAGACACACAGATAGATTTTCTTCTTTTTCTTCTTTTAAACTGTTTTCATCTGTCTCTCTCCCTCTCCCTCTCTCTCTCCCACTTCTTGTTTGTGTAATAAACTCATAGTGCCTGGACTGGAGGGGATCAATAGTCACGCTGATCTAACCCGTATTGCATTCCGTGTGTGTGTGTGTGTGTGACATGTCAACTCAAACAGTTGCTATATAGTAACTGGAAACATACACAGTTGGTCTACAGTGCACACTCTTATACCACAAATCACATATCTTTAACAGCAAGTTTAACTGACTGCTTGAATATGTATAGTTCCCTCATGTTCACATCAGTCAAGCTCTAGACCATGTTTCTCAAACTTTTTCACACAAAGAATCACTTAAAGGTGCTCTAAGCGATGCCACACATTTTTTAGGCTAAAACATTTTATGTCACTTACAGCAAACATCACCTCTCCCTCCGCTAGCTGCCTGTGTCCTGAATACACTGTAAAAAAAACACAATCTCTGTGGCAACAAAAACAACCTAGGCAAACCAAGCCCATGAAAACATAACAAACTTTTCCAGCAAATCACCGACGAGGTGCATGTTTAGGAGAGTTTCAATTGTACGGGAAGGGGGGGGGGGAGGAAATAGCGAGCTAGCTTTCTGTTTTGTTTGAACGTCAACAGAAGTGACGTTACCCAGCATCGCTTAGAGCATCTTTAACCAATAAAAAAGAAACGCACTGACCACCATGCTAAAAACAAACAAAAAAAGATTAGACCTAGTTCAACAGTATATTAGCCTACACAATTATATAGGCCTACTCACTGAACCACCTTGCTTATTGCCTTTGCACTTTGCTTATTATGTCAGAGGATTCATATGATTTAAACTGGCATATCTTACATAGTGTTGCAGAACTGTTTGGATTTACATACAAGTTGGTTCAATATTGCAAACAACTCATCTATATTATATTTTACCACGTCTACTCGCGGACCACTTGGGATAGCTTGCAGACCACCAGTGGTCCCCAGACCACACTTTGAGAAACACTGCTCTAGACCATAGTCTCAATCTGATAAACAGACAATGAATCAATTAAGTCCTAAGCAATTTATGTGTGAATCTCAAACCTAACAAGAACCTCTCAGCAAGGCAATTTTTTTTTCTAATTTGTCCTCCAGTGTCTATAGAGCCGCTGCTGCTGCTGTATGCAGGTTATATGAGGAGTCAATATATTGTGGGTACATGGTCCCTGAGGCAGTGAGGGGGTTTAACTGCCCTGCTGAGATTTCACCAGTATATCATCAGTGAAAGCAGCTAAAGCATATTAGCTATATATGTGTATTTTCACACCAGCTTTACGATGCCAGCATCCAGACTCACTGCACCACTCTCTCTCACTTTATTCTGTCCTTTTCTTTCTCTCTTCTCTTCTCTCTCTCTCTCTCTCTCTCTCTCATACACACACACATACGCTGTCTGTTTCTAGCTCTGTCTCTCTCAAACTGCACACCAATTCAATTGAAAGTCGTTTCTGAGATCTGCTAATCCCAGATAGAGCTGCAAGGTCTGTGGAAATCACTGAGGCTGAGAGGCAGCCAGAGGACAGATTTAAAAAAGTCAGGGACTATCTGGGTAGCAACAGAGAAAGAGTGTACTCATATTTTTTTTCTTGGATATGAACCATCTTTATTTAATTAAACTAAATCACCAATTCAAACAAATATTATGCAAGGAAACAGAAATGCAGTAGACCCTGCAAGGCATACTGCCACCACTGATAACTCTCCACAGTGAGGCCCCTCCAGCATCACATCCCTGTTTACTTCTAAAAGGTGCCTCACTAAATAGTTTCCATAATGAAGGCAGCCTTCACCACTCCTCCACCTTACCTGCATTTTCCCACTGCACTCTTCTCTCAAAAACAGGCCACTAGATGTTGAGTGCAGAATAAATGTGTTTGTTACAAGTTTGGGTAGGCCTAATGGATAAACATACTGCATACTCTCCTCAAGGTATCAACATGCAGAAGTCATACATTGATCCATTAAGTAGATAGCAAAGGTAATGGCCATAATAATAATTATTCATAAAAGGCAATTATTGGTTTAATTAGCTTTTGGCAACACATGCAGTTTGTACAATGTGTCTAAAATGTGAAAGAGTTTTTTTTTTAAAGAATCTGGCCTCTTTTGTAGTAGTGGAAAAGTCTCCTGATCCAAACACACATGCAGACTCAATCGCCCTTGTAAGATGAGGGGAGGAGAGGCCATGTACATGTGGTAGCAATCATGGTTTCCAGGCCTGTTCTTTGTAAGGTTTGTTTACTGAGTTTACATGAACAGTGTGTGTGTGTGTGTGTGTGTGTGTGTGTGTGTGTGTGTGTGTGTGTGCGTGCGTGTGTGTGTCTGTGGGGGGAGTTGACAAAGATCCAGTTTCAGACCACAACACTGTTACACTAATTTAGCTAGAGAGCTGAAAATGTATCTTTTGGAGGGGGTGTGTATGACCACTTGTTATGTAATATTGAAAATTTGAGAGAGCAAAAGTCGATTAGTCCCCATTCATTTTTCTTCTGTCTTCTTTAGTCCTCCACTTGTTTTTGTCCATGTCTTTATTTTAGATATATTCTACTTCTCTGAGACAGAGTTACATTCCACATCTGGAACCAGAAACCTGAGCCCTACAGTACTGCAGCAGTATTTACATTCATTCACCACATTCCTTCCAAATTGCCTGCCCTTGATTTTAATGAAACTGCTGTCACAATCATGTTTCACAAGAGATGTCCTTTTATTTGAAAGAGAAACACACATACCAAATTACAAGCATTTTAATGTCCCTGGACATTCAGGCAGCAAGTTTATTTTTTCTACAGCTGCAAAGACATAAAACAGTTGTGACGATGTGAAAGCTTCTTATGAAATAATACACTGGTTAGTAATGTATAAAGAGATTAATCAAATGAGGTGATGCGATATTTAAGGATAAGGTTGCTGTTATTGTGACACTGCTGTTTGGATAGTTTGCTTTTCAAGGATGTAGAGATATAGCTATCATCTGACCCTGTGACATCCTTGGCATTTGAAAGAGGGACTCGTATATTCATCTTCTGTCTCTCTTTTGAATCCTGACCTTCTCAGGCAGCAAGCAGAATTGTTCAAAAATGATTTCACTAGAAGGTAGAGACATCCTTGTGGTTTTGAGCATAAGAAAGAAAAAATCAACCATCTATGGTGGCCTCTCTTAGAGATAGAAATTCCATCAATAACAAGGAAAAGTCAGTGTATGTTGGCCTCACTTAGAGGAGGATATCGAGGACATACAGTTCATGTTGAAAGTTACCAAGGCAGGAACCAGTTGAAATGTTCTCCTTGCTGCGCAGAAATGCACAAACCAACTTGTTTTTTTAATACATCAGTTCCAGATGCTTTAATAGTGTGGCCATTTGTACAATAGTGAAGAGATGATGTCAGCAAACAAGCAGCCTGCAGGGCAGTGTTGTGGGGAGATGACAGCAGGGGATTGTACTGATTGGGGAATGTTGTCCCTCAGGCGATGGAGGGAGGTCAGAAAATTTGCTGCCAACTGGACAGTGTTTGCATCCTCTTCCAAACTGATAGAGCTTGTCCTGCTGATATCACAGTGGTGAAATGCTTCCTTTGCTCTATATGGAAACTCTTTCTTTTCCCAGTCTCCTGAAAAGAGTCCAGGCATGTTAAAAACATTGAATGAAACTGCTCACATGGTTAAACTAGTCCTGCTAAGAGTTCAGATGGCAGATTAAGATGTATATAATACATATTTGAAAATAAAAGCTAACATGCAGAGTAATGTGAAGTGCTGTTTTGATGTAAGGTTTACTCTCATTTTCTTTCCATGGACAGAAATTGACTCCATTTTCCAGACACACAGTCTGAGAGGAGATGCAGGTGTGCATATGCATGAGACTCACTGAAGAGCTTCTCTCGCAGGCCACATCCTGTGTTGTTTTGTAAAAGCGGGGGAATTCCAAGACATTGTCTGGGCATGATTTAATCACAGGCTAACCCAAACATAGATGTGTTCCCTCCTTAATGTCATCCTAGTGTATTCTGCAGAGCAATCTTCATCTAGATTTTTACATTGATTTACATAAACACTGCTTAGAATAATTCATTCAAATCTGTGTTTGTAGTAAAAACTTTGAAACACATGATCAGTTAAAAACAACTGATTTAAATTCTAAAGTAATTTAGCACATCATTTAGTATGTAAAGCATAAATTGGTCAATAAATAGGGAAAAATCAGGATCCCACCTTTCATATGCTTTTGAAAATTTGTGTCCTTGAGTGTATTTCCTATTATCTGCCCTCTGCATGAAGTAGCAGGGTTAACCTGTTTGAATTGTATTTACTTATACATTGTTGTTTTGCAATGAGCAATATCATGTACTGTACAGAGCCCTACCAGTGGACATTCACAATGTTGATTTGAAACATTTATGTTTTCATGCTTAGTTTTTCCAGGGCTCCTTCCTCCTCCCAGTCATGGACACGGTGTAATGATTTGTGTCCCTGCTATTTGATGCAGTGTTTGACATGCGCATGGCTCTCTTTTTGGATATGCAGTTGACAGCTTGACAGAGGTGCAAGAGATTTCTAAAGCGTGTGAAGAGATGTTCTTAACCTCCTGTGGATCGCTTCACTCCACCACCCACACATCAGCAGCATCCCACTCATATACAAGTGCATATACTCAGACTCGGCAAAACACAGCATGCCTGTGAGACAAATACGCACCGAAGTAGAAATGCACAAGGCCATAAGCCCAAAACAACCCAGCAGATACTTATTTTTCTGAAACTTTCCACAACTAATACAAGCTGTTGTCTTTCTCTCTCCCTCTCAGGACCCGTCTGAATGAAGCCCTGCGGGTCACAGCAGTGCATCCGTGCATCCAGCAAACGAGAGTTGACAAATCTACAAACAGGAATCATGATGATAGTCACAAGGAGCAGTCATCCCCTCCTTCAGTAAAAGACAAACAAATCAGAGGGGAAATCATAAGAGCTGGCTGATCAGTCGGCTATCCTCCAGCTGTCTCTTCACCCTCTCCACACTGCTCTTCCATCTCCCAATGCTCGTTTTCAAAGCATTGTTATCATTCAGAAATACATTGCTCTTCATTACCCCAGAATAACACAAGAGTACAGAGCAGGAGAGAATATGCCATCTTAGGCCTGAGTGGAAACTCTTCTGTGGTTCAGAGTGCAAAAAAGCAAGGCAATATGTAGCTGACAAAGTTTCACTTCATTCGTTCTTGTCTGGACATTTCAATTCAAACTGTACAAACACAGCATACCAATGTATATCCAAAACAAAATATTGTACTTATTACCAAGGACATGTCGAAAATGGATTGGAGTCATTGCTTCTCAGCAGTGAATAAATCCATTACCAACATTGAAGGATGAATAGGCATGGCATTCACCATAATTAGAAGTCTTATCATACAACTGTATGCCAGGACAACTATGTAAAGATACATGAAAAAAAGCTCCAAATCCCTTGTTGGTATACACATTTATTAAACTACTGACAGTTTAAAGATTAGGGTTTGAGGGGATGTGGGAACACACACACACCAGTTTACCCACAGTTTAATGAGGGGAGCGTTTTTGTGGATATTTGGCAAAACAGTACAGATCCAATGGATTTTTTATAGACATAAAAAAAGTGCACCAGGAAAATGTACACAGCAATATAAATGATATGACACCAACAGCTGTAGCTACAGTTCCACCTGCTGTTTAAAACTGGTAATGGATGCCACCAGACAGTACTATGGTCCACTCCAAACCATCCAAGATCACACCAATAAAGGACCAGTCCACTTTATCAGTACTAAATGACCTTCATCTCCAGTAAGGTCAAATGATCTAAAGAACATTGCAGCCACAAAAGAGGCAAAGACCATAATTTGTATATAAAAGTGCTTGATTTATTCATTGTAAAATGTGAGTGAAATTGTCGTGAGTAAGATTCTTTTCAAAGAGATTAAATTAAATATGAACACTTGTGATTAAAATGTGCCTTCACTCTATTTCATGTGGTATAGTGTTGATCAACATCGTGTGAATTTTCTGTGACCACCTAGAGAGAACAAAGTCAAACTGATTAAACAGATACATGATTTTAGATTCATCCCTCTCCATGTTCAAATTACTAACTCATTACAATTCACTAGAAATTTCAAAAAAAAAAAAAAAAAAAAAAAGGGACCATACCTTGTGACTGTGAAGGTGTTTTTTTCTGATTGTTAAAACCCTTGGAGGATGATTCCGAGTCAAAGGCCAAAGGTCTTCTCCATGTTATCTCTATGGGATGGAAAAAAAGGGTTAACACCCATTTATCCTGTCTTAAGACCAATTACAAAATAGAAACTGCAGTTTTCCATACCAGGCTGACATTTCTGCATTACTCCTCTCTGCTTTGCAACCCTGTGTCGCTCTGCACTAGACATCACAGGGTCCACCACGCCTCGCCGCCACGCAGATTCTTTTTGTTGATTAGGTCCACTGCCTTCCCTCGATCCAGAGAAAAGGTGGGTGCATTTGGGCATGTCACATGAGCAGTTCTGTTCCCGGAGTTTGGGTCGCTGAGCCACAGGGCACGTCTCAGAGTGGCGGCTGATGTGCTGGCCCTTCCTAGCCTCGGAGGACCTCTTGGACCCTGCGAGAGGACGCAGACTATTCTCAGAGGCCTCTCCCTCAGTCGTGTCATCTTCCTCATTAAGGCGTCCAGAGACATCGGAGCCAGATCCTTTGGTTGAGAACTTTGACCTACCAGGCAAACACTTGCAAGTTGCAAAGCCTGGGGATTTGACAGTGTCTCGCTGGGGGTGAGGATGCTTCTGGCGCTTCATACTGGGCGTGGGACTTGGGGTGGCTGCTCCACGTTTGGTGAAAGATCGGTTACAGACACACTGACCCTGGTGAGGGGGAGATAGCAAGCAATCTCCATGGGACGACATGGCTTGGCACTCGTGGTCAGACGCGTCACTGGCCGCTCCAGTCTTCCTTTTGTGCCTGCTGCAGTCCTCTCGGCGTCTGGAGGGAGGACCTGAGGAGCTCTGGGATACGTGCTGCCCAACTTTGAGGTCCTGACTAGGCTCGTCTGGGGAGACATTCCCATGAAGGCCGAGCTGCTGCCGATCATTGGGTTGCATCTTGTGGTAGAGGTACACATTCCCGAAGTCTGCCAGCCAACTAGCAGATGGGAGATAGGGTGGTAGGGACTCCAAGGAAGTCATGGAGTCATGTGGATCAGGTTCAGCTTCAGCCATGGTCTGCTGCCTCTCTTGCAGGGAATCGACAGCTGCTAGGGTCGGACTCATGGGGTCTTCCATCAGAGGGCTCAGGGGCTCCTTCTGAGGAGTCATCAGGCCGTTCTGGATCAGCCACTCGCTGTTGGGCACATAAGGCATCAAGGATTCAACAGACCACACAGATGTCTCCAGGTGCTGCAATTCCCCAAACTGCAGATCAAATGGCAGGTGCAGAATCTTGAACTGGGAGTTCTTGCTGCTGGGGAAGAGGTCATAGTCATCCTTGTTGAGCTCGCCATTGTTGAGCTCATCTTTTGACACCATTTTGAAGTCTCCACAGGACACCACAGAGGAGCCCGTATCAGCAGCGAGTGTTTTAGTTTGATCAGTCAAGGCAGTGTTCACAGCATCTGTATTTGGAACATTTGGCTTTTCTGCAGACCCTTCCGCTGGAGGCAATGACTCAGTAGATGGCGAGACTCCAGTCAGGAGAATGTCTGGGCAGGGTGGTAGACAGGGCTCCTCAGAGGAAGCTGCCTCACATGAAGCAGGGCCCCTCATCTCAACGCCTTTCTTGAGCTCTTCAGGATTTTTGGTTGTTCCACCCTCTGATAAGTATGGTGCCCCAGTATTACGGTGTAGCAACCCACCATTCAGGTCAGACACCAGTTTTGTGGTCTCTTCACAGTGGGCGATCTTAAAGTCTGCTACAGTCCCATTGCACTTGATCTGGACCTCCTCAGCCTGGAACAGAACATGGTCTTGGATAACCGTGGTTCTTGGAGTTGCAGAGCCAACAAAGGTGCTGCTGGTTGGTGGCTGTGACATGGCCATGACCACAGGCTCCGTGCGCTCAGGGGTCCTCTCCTCAGTAGATGAAGCAGAGGAAGTTGAGGTCGAGGTCGAGGTCGAGGTGGAGCCAGTGTAGCACGTGTCCCTACCGGACTCACAATTAGTTGGGCCATTAGGGCCACCATTAGAGGTGCTTCGGATCGGGCTCTGGCCATGAGTTGGGTCTGTTTGGACTTCTGAGCTAATCATCACCCGTGGGTTGGTGGTGTGTTGATAGCGGAAGCGGCGGGCCTGGTAGGCCACTGTTGGTGCCATATGAGGGTTCATCATACGTCTGTAGTCCACCAGGTGTAACTGGGAGTGAGGCATGATGTAGCCTGGGGCGTCAACATATGGAGAAGGAGGAAAAGGGGGGAACCCCATGGGGGGATAACCTGCATGTGCACAAATAACACACACACACACTTAAAAGTTCATTCAGGACAGTTTGGCAATAATTATAAACTGAATACATTTAAAGTACCTACCCATCCCAGGAAACCCACAGTAGGGGTTGTAGGGTATTGGCCATTGGTAAGGCATATAAGGCTGTGCCGGCTGCACATAGAAAAAAGGCCGCGTGCGCTGGTGTGGATCCTCAGGATGAGGTCCTCCATACGGCCCAGGGGCAGGGTGCCGAGGTGCTTGAGCAGGCTGAGCTGTCGCTGCCATGTCTCTGTAGGGAGAGAAGCACAACATAGTTTAAATATGACTGCCCAACATCAAATTCAGAACACAATAGGAATACCACACAAAACAACAAAAAGGAGCATGAGGAAATGTGAAAGTGTAGCTAATAATGTCACAAACATTTGACATATTAAGTTTCATGATACTGAAAGACATTACAGACCACGTCCCCTTTTAGTGAAGCAATACCATGTTAGAAGAAACCAAACCTACTTGCTATGCAAATATCAGCAGTTACAGAGACAAACGACAGTGCTGCTGTATTCCTCTGGTTTTAAACATTTGGGAAATGTGTTTGAAGAAGCTGACTGGCTACCAAAACTATGGAAATTAGGACCCTGGCAAATCACACCAATCTGGAGGCGGGCAGGACTCAGCCTCTCTGACAGCCAATTAGTGGCCAATTGGTTAACACAAATGGATGCTGTGGTCATTTGCCAATTTAGCTATTTCTCATCTCTGACAAACAACCCTGTGTATTTATCTAAACTATTTGGTTCAGTTATTAGTAGCTGGAGCCAGAGTCGCTAATAAGCACAAATAAATTATGATAAAATACAAATGAATAATGATTTGATAATACACTCAGCATAAATATTGAATAATAAATAAACTCCCATTGACAACAGTCCTGCACATTAAACATATATTCATCTCTGTCTGCTCCTCGTGTGACATCATGTTCTTCACTAATATGGAGCATCTTCCGAAATGTATACATGTCACACATATCATTTTGTAACTACTTCTGCAATATAGATTTAGCATTTCAGCATAAACCCACACATTATTGACACCTACAGATGTGTTCAAATCAATCATTTATTTCATTGCATTCTGAGTCGTGGTCCTGGAGGTTGGTGGTCCCCCTACTTTGCATACATTAATCTCTCATCCTACAGCAAGCACACCTGATTGATATCAGTGTCACCACAATGACCTTGATGACCTATATCAGGTGTGTTCAGCTGATCAAGAATGCTCATCAGTTTAGCTAGGTAGGCGTGGCAGGAACAGGGTTGAGAATGACTATTTAACCAACTACCTTTGGCGCATGTCACTGTCATTTTTAAATGTAGTTGCCTGGATTTTGCACTTACAAGATAGGGGATTCTACACACTTTGGAAACCCCAGTATGTTGAGAAAATTCATCAACCTTTGTTACTTAGCCACCATTAAAGATCTTAAATAATTGAATGGCGCAATTCAAGAACAAAGGATAAATACCACAAGTGATAAATGTAATGGCAGTCACACATACACAGTCATGTTTGTTATAGCTAAAATGGCCTCATCACTCAGGGACAGAGGGTTTGATTCATGTCTTCTTTAGGATGTAAAGAATAGTATCATAGTAAACCGTATAATAGCAAACATTTTTTTGAAATTATGCATAATTAACATACAAAGGGGGAGCAGTGTTCAACAAAAACATATTGGATTCAAATCTGTGAGAATTGCAAATATTTTAATGCCATCTTCACTGCAAAGCATTACAGCCAGGGAAACTAAATGTTCAAAGAGCAAGATGATAACAAAACATTTTATTCATAAGTGCCATAATAACCTTACACCAAAATGAAAGTATTGTAACTAGCATAGTGCAAATTATTTTACAAAATTTGATCAAACTCAAAGATTATGGTATTCTGTGCATTTTTCAGTGACTACTGTGACCCTCTCTGTAAATTCATCCATTGCCGCAAAACCCTTTGTGAATTTATGTGGACATCATGTTCTTCCATTTTGTGCTCCCTAAAAGGATGAGAGAGAATAGAGTTAGTCACATTTTACTGGCTTCTCACATATTAAAATCAAGTTCTCTCTACAGTGTATTTTACCAATTCCGACGTGAAACTAAGGCAGCTCTATTTCCTCTCCCTCATCTTCCTCCTCTTCTTTGTCGTTCTCTGGGTTTTGGTTTTTTGAGTTCTTACACAGTTGTGGCTTAGCCACAGATCTCCTCTGGACCCTCCTTGCTGAAATTTTTAATTGAATTATTCATAAGATTAAGTGAAAAAACAAAAACATTTCCCCTACGGACAGTCTGTTCCTAGAGATTTCAGTCGATACCTTTGTTCCTCAGTCAGTTGTAGCCTAACTGAAGTAATTACATGAACAAAGGAGGCTGCTGGCTGGGTTTGTAAAAGGTCTGACTCAAAGCTAAATGAGAGGGTACAACATTGACCAGGAGTTACACATGGGCCCTGAGGCAATGCAACTTCAGGGAATGACTTCATCCACAGATGGAGTGCTGAAGGATGGAGTGCAATTGCAGCACTGCACAGAGCAAACATGGGGAAGGTTTCCCCACACAGAGGATTAAGCCTAGTTCTACTAAAAGATTTTTCATTGTGTTAGGCTAGATTTATATACTGGAACCTGGCCAATTCACCTAAAGTAGCCCACATTCATTTCAATCCTATAGCCATGCTGCCACAGTTGGGTTTTTAGAATAACATTGACAAAAGAATTTTGTAGATCATACTTTATGAAAATGGAAAATCAAAGAAACAAATCTATAAATCATATCAGCACTTTAGTAACCAATTCGGGGGGAAAAACAAAGTA
Organism: Alosa alosa; assembly: GCF_017589495.1. Classification (NCBI taxonomy): domain Eukaryota; kingdom Metazoa; phylum Chordata; class Actinopteri; order Clupeiformes; family Clupeidae; genus Alosa; species Alosa alosa. The sequence goes on from NC_063204.1 coordinate 16,008,045, forward strand.
AAAACTGTACCTTGTTTCTGTGGCAAAGGTTGAACTTTTGGGGGTTTAACTGAACCCTTTCCACCTCCAGTCTCTCGACAGTCCTGGTGCCGACCCTCACCTTCTCTCCACTGTTTCTCTGAGGGAGAGGCCAGAAACAAAGTATACAGAACTTTCTGACTACACTTATGCCACATCTTAAACTATTTCAATGTTTGAAAGTGAGAATATACACCACTGATGCAAAGATCGAAGACTACCTACTAACATTTCATATGACAGAATAATTTAAACATGAGGGCTTAAAACAAAGGTGGCATTCACTTAATTATGAAATAATAATAAATTCACAATAATGATAGTCATTGATAAAATGGTTACCCCTGCATGGTCTATGTTGTTCCTCTCTGGGCTCATGTCTATGGCTCCTCTCAGTCATAGCAGCCAATTCTTCACAGCACTTGTGCATTGGATAGTCCCAAGCCTTACATTCTGACTGTCCTTGGTGATCAGTTTTCGCTCTGCAGTACAACCTCCTAGAACTAGGTTTTGTTCGGTGTTGGAGACATTTGGACTTTAAGGTTCGACAGGTGGGGGCCTTCTTTCTAATATTCCTTGAACAGGACTTTATACTTTCTACTTTATCAGCTTCATATACGGCACCTTCATCGGAGTCACCCTGGTCATCGCAGCAATAAGCTCCAGAGATGTGTGCTTCTGTTGTGACCATCCTCTTGGGCACCCGAAGGCCACACGTGGCACATGTATACTTCCTGAGGCGCATGGTGCCACTCTCAGTCAGCGCTGGCTTTTGCACTTCCATGGCAGTCAATTCAGGCCGTCTTCCCCCAGTGTACACGTGACCTGGAAACAGATCCATGTCGTCAAGGTCAGTGGAAAACATCTCATCCCTCGAGGACAGCTCGTCCAGAGAGGGGCTAAGGACACTCAAGCGCTCATGGGCCAGCTGTGGGGGACAATAGCTATAATAGAAGGGATTGCCAAGGGAGAGTGGAGGGACAGCGGAGGGAGCCTTGACAGGAAGGTTCTTCTGAATGACTCCAGCAGAAAGCACCCTGCCAAAAGGCAGATGAACAATTCGGTATGGCAGGTCAAGGTCATCACCATCATCCATGTCAGACTCCTTGGTTGCCGTTCTTGCTTCACTCTGAGGGACTACCCTGTAGATCTCCTCTGTGCCTTGTATCATGCCATCTTCAGGCCCTTGACTGGAGTCAATGTGGGAATGAAACCCTTCAAATGAGGAGCTCTTGGTTTCTCCACAGCAAACAGGATGATCTTGTGGATAGTCAGAGGTCAAGACTTGCTTTTCAGTATGACAAAAATGAAAATGTACATCATTGTCATTCTCTTCCTCATCCTCCTCCTCCTCAAGCTCATGCTTCTCACGAACAGATGAAGTGTCCAGAGGTGGCTCACCATCTGAATCCATTGACCAGCCCTCCCGCTGTCTCTGACTGGTATTTGATTCGCACGCAGATGTGGTCGCATTGTTGAACAAAGCCCCAGCAGATGCTGGGGGAATCTGGGTGCGTATTGGCTCTTGCTTATTACCCTCTTCTGGTTCCTCTTTTTTCGACTCATCTCTCAATGAACAGACTCCAGATGTCGGAGAGATGACGCCTGAGTCTAGCTCTCGTTCAGAGGAGGTCTCGCTTGCACGGAGTTTATCCAGGCACTCAATCAGTTTGTTCAAAGCATCACTGGGGTCTGTCTGGGCACCAGAGCAGGTGGTCTCCCTCGACACATTGCTATGGTGATGGTGGCGACGAACAGTGTCATATGCTGCAGGGTTGAAGTGAGGGTCATACATTCTTCTGTAGTCAAGGAGATGCACTGGAGCATGAGGCATGACATATCCTGGATACTGCATATAAGAGTAGGGAGAGAAGCATGTACGTCCGAAAGGTAAACCTGGTGAAAGCAATAGCAACATTAGTGCCAAATTTAAATGCAAAATGAGTACATTAACATTAGAGTTGACATGCCACTGGTCTTTTTTGCAGTAGGCTAACAATGTTAAGCTTCAGTAGTGATAACCAAACCTGATCCGGGGAAGTTGTAGTGGTTGTATGGGTTGTTTGTATGCCACTGGTACGAGTTATAAGGTTGAGAGGGTGGCTGTACATAGCAAAATGGTCGTGGATGACTGACAGGCCGTTGCTGCGACTGACCGCTTGCCACTGATTGTGAAGATTGATTCGCCTCTGCAAGAAGAAATTATTTTGTAACAATTTACATAAACCTAACCTGCCTATTCAGATTCCCACCGTGAAACACATTCGAAATGTGTCCACTGTGCTTTAAGGGCTAGCAACTGATTTACACTTGGATTTCACTTGCAGACACACGAAACCATATCTGATGTTTTACATTTACTTGAATCATAACCAATTGTGTAAAGCATTACCGTCCATGTTTTAATTTAGCCGCAAGAAGACACTGGAGTCTTCCAAGTTAGGATAAAGCGAAAAGGAATTGCGAGTTTTTTTTTATATATATATACACAATTAATTAAAACATACATAAATATTATTCTTTTGCCACCTTGTCGTGGTTAGTACAAGGACCTCTGTTAGCTAAATAATTCTCGCAGTTTCACAGCAATTAGTGACTTTTATAAGATACACCTGTTTCCTGATTGTTCCCTGATTGACTGTCTTTAAGCGAATTTCTAATAGCACGAACGTACAAAAACGATATAGTGTTAATATGATCTCCACAGAAATAAGACGAACACGCATGTTTATAAATATTTAATTTCAGTTGTAGGCCTAAATAAAATGACAGAAGTATTTTCCAGCAGAGGGCAGACAATCCTTGCTGATGTGCTACAAATCTTGGGCGCATGCCCAGTATCCTCGTTTAGCCCCTGTTGTCTTGTAAGGCGCTTGCGCGGTTAATAGAGGCTTCCTGCTAGTCGCCTCTCGCCGTAATTGTGTAAATTCGGTTTCCGGAGCTCATACTTTGTTTAACGGCTGGAAGAAAGCAGATAACCTACATTTATGGAAACATCTCTTACAGTAAGAAAAATGCCTTTTCAGATAATCAAAGAAGCAGAGTAGCGTTACGCTAGGTTTATGGCCATGGTAGCTTGAATCACTTGCAAACCATCAATGTAACGGTTTCCACCTAGCTTGGGTGCATATCAAGGTAGCTATCGATCTCCAGCGGTATCGTCGTAAGTGTAGACAGCTGGCTAGTAACAGCGTAATGCTAATGCATAATCTTATCCCACTCCATGCAAGTTAACGTTAGCTTTTGAGTTAGCACGACTACTAACAGACGGTTACGTTGTGATCAATATAACAAATAGTTAAAATGTAACTATAAGCAGGTTGTCTGAATTGAATTGGCTTGGCTTATTATTTGATGTAACATTAACGTTAGCTGGCTATGTGTATGCGTGGGTGTATTAAGTCTTGACTGCCCGAGAAGGGGGACCCGGAAGGGAAGAGCAGCAGCCGCATCTGCTGATCTGTCTCTGTAGCACTAGCTCCTATTGAAATATAACTGGACACTTGTTTTGGTGGAAATACAGTGGCCGACACCCGGCAAAACCCATCAAAGAATTTGGATATCTAAAGATTACTCGCGAAAGGTAACGATGTAGTTAATATATTTAATTATACATTGCTAGCCAGCTGGCTAAGGCCTTTCCGATAATCCATGTTTGGGGGAAGGGGTGTGGGTACTGGATGTTTTTGGTGGTGGGTGAAAATGGGGCAGTGACCAGCTACGTTAAGTGTTAGCTAGCTAGCTACTTAGCAGATGAAGCACACACTGACGTTAGATGGCTAGCTAGAAGGCTAACTAGCGGTATGGGGACGAGCGTTTTTTAGGAAACCTGACGTATACTTAGCTAGCTTGATTCTCGGTCATGTTAATCTTGGGTACATTGTGTTCTTTTAAACACAATGTGCACAAAAGTAGCTAGATATGTGTTAAATGTGTGGTAGTATTAACTAACATTGGATTCCTGGACAAGGTGGCATCCTTGGCAATGTTTGCTAACTAGGTAACGTTAATGCTAACGTTACCTCATTTTGATTTCAGCTAGCTATGATATGCTGGTCATTTTAGTTACTCAGCTAATGCAATCCAGCTGTCTGAATAGCCTACATCAGTTGGGTACATATTAAGACACTCTGAATAGTCCACACCCTGCTATAATAATAACGTAAAATAATCTCACGTTAGACTGATAACGTTAGGTCGGTCGGTAGAGAGAGAAATGGGAGTAGTCTCGTCAGTAACATAATGCACCATACTCGCCTGATCCTCAAATGTGTCTGATCATAAACATAGCAACTATGGATATTCAGATGCGACTGACTTTGTAACCTTTTTTCTTTATAATGGTAATTACCCATCACTTTCATTGTGAGATCCTTTGACATTTCATCAGTCGTGATTCAGGTTTATTTGTTAGCCATCGTAGTCAGCTAACGTTAACGGTCTACCCGCTTTCTTGGGTTGATATTGCTGATAGTAGTCGCAAAGATGATATGATGTTAATCACCTAGCGGGAAACAATGCTGTATCCAACAATTGCCCTACCGTACAATGCAGTGACCATTGGTGATTCATTGTATAGTAATAATTCAGTTTTGCTACTTGTAGTATTTGGCGCATGGTGTATGCGGATAGACTCGTGGCGGTCGTTAGTTAACGTTCTAACCGGAAGCCTGCGAATGATATGCTGCTGGCTTTCAGTGAAGCTGTGGTCAAGCGAGGTGTTTGTAGCCTAGTTTGTTGTAGCTACAAAACCCATCACTAAGTGCCCCCCTCCATCCGTTCTCTTATTGTCTTTATTATATACTTGAATATGTAGCAATATAAACATTAAATGTTTGAATACTGAAATGAAAACCTTGGAATGAAGGGCATATGGCCTATTTCATATTACTGTGTCTCATATATATATATATATATATATAGCAACTGTTTGATGACTGCAAAACTACCGTTTTCTTCAGATATATATATATATATATATATATATATATATATATATATATATATATATATATACATATATATAAATATATATATATATATCTGAAGAAAACGGTAGTTTTGCAGTCATCAATCAGTTGGCTGCACCACTGTCTTGTAGTATCCAACCAAGTGAAGAGGGTTGGGCTGGGATGCCAGTATTTGGTTCAGAAAAATTGACAGTGGCTTGACCATATGCCAAAAATACCCATCATGGTGGGTTGCAAAATGGGCAAAGGAGGATGCATCCCTTTTTGCACTCTTTCAAACTTCATTGATTAATAACATAACGTAGACTAGTAGCGTTTTCCTAATTGTCTGCGTTAGTGCGCCTTGTTCTATCACACACCCACAGTTATGCTGGCTAGCTGGCACGGTGGACCGGCTGAAGGCTCAGCCAGCAAGATACAGTGATGTAGGGGCTGCGAGGCTAGCAGATGACCTGCCAACAGCCGAGGACTGTTGACTGTGCATTTTTCTTATGCGGAAGGGATCCTGGATATGTGCTGAGTTGACAGTGAGAAAGAGATAGGAACAGAAAGGCAGACTGAGGGCAGTGGGAAAGGAGGAGGGTGGCAGTGCTACAGTATATGTCTACGCAAAGATCGTGTCAGGTTAATGTTGAGAATTGGTGTGTTTTTTTTAAAATGAGTTTCATGCTGTGTGATATTTATTTCAATTCTACTGGACACATTTAATATCATGCCACTTTTCAGACATTCATCATAAATTGCCTTGATCCATTTACATAGAAGCAGAAAAACAGTTATATTCAGGAGACTGTTGCATGTTTGTAGGATGCCCAGTCGTGTCCAGTTTTCTGATTGTCATCTGTGCTTGTCCTTTGTCCTACACAGGATCCTGAATGTGGAGACGCACTGATGTAGCGGCATCCCTTTGCTTCCTCTCTACCTCCAGGTCCTTTGCCCCCCCCCTCACCTTCAAGGCAGACAGCAGGCCAGCCAGTCCAGACGGTTCGTCCTGACTGAGGGAATTACTGCATCGATTAGCACTGACCTAACCTCTCACTCTGCTCTCTGGCCAAACTGCGTCGGAGCTGACACGGCAACTGAAGAGGACTTTTTTTCTGTTCTCTCTCTGTTCTTTTTTTTCTGGAGAGAGAACGGAACTCTGTGCCTATGCTGAAAACAATGATGATAGAAATAAGACTGGGGAATTAAGTGCAGTCTGCTGTACACCTTCACTTTCTGTATTCCTGTAGAATTTCTAGTGGACACTTGATATCCTGCATAGTTTTTCTTTTTTACCTACTGGATCTGGATCAACTGAGGCTGTGCTGGGGATCACCATAGAGTTGGAGTGTTTTCTCCCCCCCCCCCCAAACGTGATTCCGATTTCCCAATTTTTTAAAATCTTTTTGTTTCCTGTTGGGCTTGGGGTCCGGTTAGGTCCGGCACACGCTAGACTCCTGAAGCTGGGGCGCGACTCATGGGACGCGAGCATGTCGGATCTGGGAGAGCGCCGGCCGGTAAACACAGACTACGCTGTCTCCGTGCTGGAGCAGCTCAAGTTCTTCTACGAGCACAAGCTCCTCACTGACATCACACTACTGGTGGAGGACAATGAGTTCCCCTGCCACAAAATGGTGCTGGCCACCTGTAGTTCCTACTTCAGGTAAGATTCTGTTGTAGAACTGTTTTGTTTGTGTATGTTGGTGCATTTAGTGCATGTTGTCTGTCTATGATGTGTTATTCAGAATAATCTGAGATGCATGATTGTTTCTGAGATGCATGATCATCCATCTTCTGATTTACCTTCTTTAATTTGAGCAGACCTAATAAAAAAATAGTGACCATTGTGCAAGTTGACCTTACTTTTGACACTTACAAGTCAGTTTTGTCAACGCGTCAGTTTGCAATAGGTCATCTTGGTGCGATACCATTTTGCCTTCACATGATCTAACAAGGGATAGCATTCCTCTTGTAGCTGGTGTCCGTAACAGCTGCTGATTAGTGAACTCCTTTTCCTTTCAATCTCCAGACACACACAAACTTTAATCAAGCAGGCTTTGTTGACCGGTGTCAATTTTACATGCTCATAGGTGCAGGCCTGGCCTTACTTGCCCCACACTTTCCCAGCTCAGCCTTGACACATTTACTGCTTGCTTGCTGCTCGTTCCCACTTCCACTCCCACCAGCACCACTTCCCATCGCTTCTTTCCTGCTGTTGCTCTCCTCTCTTATCCTCTTTCCTCTCCTTCTTCTGTCATTCCACCTCCTCCCCGTTTCCCTTCATCGCCTTTTTTTGTCTCAACCCATGGGCCATCGGTGCCAATACCCTGCCCTGTTTGTGTGTGATTGGTGTAGTTGGTTGATTACTTTCAATTCCAAGTCTTGGAATAGAATCTTGAGACTATATACAATTAAAGTAACACCAAAGAGTTTTTTGTACCTTAAAATAATGTTTTCAAAATTGGAATGAGACATAAGAGACTGCAAATTTGACTTGCATGATGTCGCAATACATCGTATTTTTATAAAATCATGCAACATATTCTACCTTGTCTGTGGACATCTTTATTTGCAAAGCCGGTGCTGGATAAACAAATGGCGTGCGTGCGACAGAGGAAAAGTTCTTTGGTGTTGCTTTAACAATTAATGTAACAATATACATTTCTCGGAATGGGCTACACCGAATTTAAAAATGGTCCTCTTTTTAACTACAGATGTAGAATTTTTTTAATAATACAATTTTTATGATCAACTGGACTGATGTCGTGTCAGGCCCCCTGATGTTAGTCATGTTGGGGTACTTGAAGTTACTGTGGTATTGTAATATCACTGCATTATCTATCTACGCAGTTTTCTAATTGGCACAAATGTGAATGATTGAAATCACTACAGTAGGTTTCTATGTAATATAGCTAGTAATGTGATGCTTTTTCTCTAAACAGAATACATGTATTTTATGTAGTCCTATGTGCGCTCAGTATTGACATTTTAAACATTAATGTTTATATGCATGTGTACTTTCTTCCTATGGTAATTGGTTTTGATTTTGGATTTGATTTTTTCCCTCTTCAGAGCCATGTTCATGAGTGGCCTGAGTGAAAGCAAACAGACTCATGTTCACCTGCGCAATGTGGACCCTGGCACACTGCAGACGATCATCACCTACGCTTACACGGGCAACCTGGCCGTCAATGACAGCACGGTGGAGCCGCTCTACGAGACGGCGTGCTTCCTCCAGGTTAGTAACCACCTCCAGCGGATCACGCTCTCCACATCTCCAACAGAACCCCACAGTAATCATTTCCCCCCCTAGCTCAGCACTGACAAAGTCAAAGCTTGCAATCCCTACACATACTATTGGACACCAGCTGCATGTGCCATGTGCAGTGATATTGACCTGGCCCAACAGGTTATTGCATGTCAAAGATTCTCAGATAAAGACACCGACTAACTGATTTAATAGGAATGATAATGGCCCTAATCCACCTCATGGGGTTTATGGGGAAGCATATCTTTAGACACTAGTTAGGATTCGGCTTCTCCTGGTTTTCCAGAGAGAATATTTGTGAGTGTGTGAAGGCACATCCAAATGGTTATTGTGTGTGCCTATATTTTAAAGGTCATTTCAGTAGAAAGAAAAGTCTAGCTGGAGATTTCTCTCAACCAAACCTCTACTCGCACTCAGCTGACCTTGAGATGTCCCGACACATTGATGTGAATGCCAGGGGCTCCCATGGGAATCAATGTGATGCATCAATTTCTAACAGTGCTCAGCAAACCTGATGTGTTTTTTTTTTTTTTTTGTCCTTCTCTCTGCGGTCTCTCAGGTGGAGGACGTTCTGCTGCAGTGTCGTGACTATCTGGTCAAGAAGATCAATGCCGATAACTGTGTGCGCATGCTGAGCATCGGCGACCTGTTCAGCTGCAGCGAGCTGAAGCAGAGCGCCAAGCGCATGGTGGAGCACAAGTTCCCCGTGGTCTATCGGCAGGAGGCCTTCCTGCAGCTGTCGCACGAGCTGCTGCTGGACGTGCTGAGCAGCGACAACCTCAACGTAGAGAAGGAGGAGACGGTGCGGGAGGCCGCCATGCTGTGGCTGGAATACAACATGGAGACACGCTCGCAGCACCTGTCGTCCGTGCTCAGTCAGATCCGCATCGACGCGCTGTCCGAGGTGACGCAGCGCGCCTGGTTCCAGGGCCTGCCGCCCAACGACAAGTCGGTGGTGGTCCAGGGCCTCTACAAGTCCATGCCCAAGTTTTTCAAGCCACGTCTGGGCATGACCAAGGAGGAGATGCTGATCTTCATGGAGGCTGAGCATCCTAACAGCAGCGAAGTTATGGTGGGCTCCCAGTATGCCGTGGTGTGCTACAGCCCACAGGCCGAGAAGGTGTACAAGCTGCGCAGTCCGCCAGGCGACCTGCAGAAAGTGGGCACGCTGGTCACCACGGACAACGACGTCTACATCGCCGGGGGTCAGGTGCCGCTGAAAAGCCCGCTGGCAGCGGCGGGGAGTGGCCACGGCAAGGCGGGCAAACTGCAGGCCGCCTACCGCGCCACCGACAGCTTCTTCTGGTTCGACGCTCAGCAGAACGCCTGGGTGGTCAAGACGCCCATGCTGTGCGCGCGGACGCGGCCCGCCCTGGTCTACTGCGAGGGCCACATCTACGCCATCGGCGGCGACAGCGTGGGCGGCGAGCTGAACCGGCGCACGGTGGAGCGCTACGACCGCGAGCGCGACGAGTGGACCATGGTGAGCCCGCTGCCGTGCGCCTGGAGCTGGAGTGCGGCAGTGGCGGCTCGCGAGCGCATCTACGTCATGAGCCACGACCTCACCTACTGCTACTTCCCACGCGCCGACGCGTGGGCCGAGATGGCCTCACGCCGCACCAGTCGCTGCTTCGCCTCGGCCGCCGCCCTGGGCGACCAGATCTTCTACGTGGGCGGCCTGCATGTGGTGAGCAACTCGGGCACGCGGCCGCAGGCTAGCACGCTAGATGGCTCGGCCGTCACCGTGGAGGTGTACGACGTCGGCAAGAACGAGTGGCACGCGGCGGCTAGCATCCCGGCGCGGCGCTACTCGGACCCGTGCGTGCGCGCCGTGGTGCTCTTCAACCAGCTGTGCATCTTCATGCGCGAGACGCACCTCAACGACCGCGCCAAGTACGCACTCTACCAGTACGATGGCGAGCGGGACTGCTGGTGCCTGCGGCAGCCGGTGTCGGAACGCGTGCTCTGGGACCTGGGCAAGGACTTCCGTTGCGCCGTGGGCAAGCTCTACCCGTCCTGCCTGGAGGAGTCGCCGTGGAAGCCTCCGACGTACCTGTTCTCGAATGATGGTGCGGAGGAGATCGAGATCGACGGGGAGATCGTCTCGCTGCCGCACGTATAGCTCCATCTTACACCTCCCCTGATCAATGTGCTTCCCAACAGACACCAAACCCAAGTCTCTCCTCAACCGTGATCGATGCGTTGGACTGTGCCTCAGGTTGAGGAGTGAGTGGATGGACAGAAAAACAGGCGAATGCATAAATGGATTTTGGGGAGGCGCTTGGAACAAAACAAGTGCGAAGGGGAGGCTCCGTTTCATCCGATAACCAGGGTGCATTTTCCGTCTTTGCTGTGCTCTATAAGGAAACTTCTTTGGTGACATGCATACCAAAATGGGGTCTTGCCCCCTGAATCAGCCCCAAGTATGCAGCCCTCCCACCCCACACCCCTGGACCCACCAGCTCAACCCAGCCCAACTGAGCACCTCAAAGCTCTGGTAAACCTTCTCCAGTATCACACCACTTAAACCCGTTTCATCATCCAAACTATGCCTCGAGTCAACAAAGAGAAAAAGAAAACAACTTGTAATCCCTTAAAGTACTAGTCGTCTCAAAGATAGAAAATGAAACATTTTTTTTTTTTTTTATGTCAATTGCTACTTCAAGTATTATTACATGTCTGATACTCTCTTTTCATGATGTGATAATCTAAAGACAATGATGACGATTATGATAATGACAATGATGCACTTAGTGGCAAACCTCCTTTGAATGACCCTTATGGCAACTGTACCAAAACCTCTCCTCCCTCTCTTCTCCCTCCTACTCCACTGAGCTGCAGATGATTTGCTCCTATGCTAACCATGTGCAAGAACAGGGTGCGTGTGTCTGTGTGTGTGCGTGCGTGTGTGCGTGGTGCATGGTAAGGGGGATGTAGTCTGCCTGGGGTGGGGTGTTGAAAGGTGGCTGCTGGTCCAGTCACCCTACTGTCTTTCCCACTCCCAGCCCACACTCTTCCCACCTTGCTGTCCGTAGTCTCTTCCCTTTGCTTTCTCGGTCTTCTCTCCCCCAAAAACGTATTGCTGGAATTCTATGTATTTTTTTTTTTCACTTTTTTTCCTCTCTGGGGGAGAAAGTGCGGGTCTCTTCCACACAAACATGCACCTCTCTGCTCTTCTCAGTTGAACAGCCAAAAATACATTTGGGCTCATGCATTTTTATTTCCAAGCTGCTGAAATATATATATATATATATATATATATATATATATATATAAATATTAAAAATATATATATTTTTCATATGTTACAAAAAAGAAAAACTGTTTTAGTGTGGGGAAAGTAACCAGGTCTATTTTGTATTAGTGTCTTTTTTATTATTTAATATCTGATATTACTGTAGTGTGATTGTGTATAGACATCCATTTCCCTGTTTTTTTTTTGTTTTTTTCTGAGTGAAAATATTGAGGAATCTTGCTGCTGATTGGGTCATGAAGAGGGAATGCCCAAAAGCTGTTGCTACGGAGATCGTCCCAGCAACCACTAACAGTAGCGGGAGAGGTCAGGGGAGGAGAGGAGCTTCCTCTTATCTTTATAGAACAGGAGCACAGGTGCTTCATGTCAAACCTTACTAGCATGTTCAGCTGCATCATGTTCCTTTGGCACTGTATTTTGAATGAACATTAATTTATTAAAAAACATGCATAAATATGGTCCTGTTCATGCCTTCTTTTGTGAGTGTGGTTGTGATTTCATGGATATTTGACATCTTAAGTAGTAATATTTTGATAAATGATAAATCTCACCATCACATAATCAGGCAGCTATGCCGATTATACTTAATGGCTGGTACACATTGAAGGGCCAAAGGCACTGCCATTGAAAGCCATGTGCCTGGTAAACACGCAGTGTGTTTGCTATTCAGTGAGTGCAGCAATACAAACAGCCGCTCAATAAAGCCAGCCAGCCACCCCCTTCCTGCCCATTAATCTCAAAGTCATGGGTAAGGTCACTTGGTTCATCTGGTCTGATGATGGTGGCACGGCATTGTTGTTGAGTGGCACGTGGGCGAGATGTTTTTGTCTGGTCATGCCTCTGTGTCCCACCAGCCCCCCTCTGCCCGGCTTTTGTTAGGATGACCTATATCTGAATAGAGACAAGCAGGCCCAGCACCAGGCTAGATTCAAGGAGGAGCTATGTCAAAAGATGGAGTGAAGAGGGTTGTTTTCTTCAGATTTATTTTTAAATATAAAACTCTGTTCCTGTATACAGAAAAATAAGGGCGTGTCACCAGATTAATAGATGTATTCCTGTTTATTACATCAATATTATTGTCTTAATTCTACTTGTTTTCTTTTGACTTTAAAAGCATTTATCAGGAAAATAGGTTGAGAATTATACAGCTCTCGTTGGAAAAGGAATACATTCATATTTTATACATACACACGTAAATACTTTTATCAGATAAAACAGCTAATGCAGCTTTGTGTGCAATAGTGATATTGGGGAAAACATGATAAAAAGGAGAGCATCGGATGTCCTCAATTAAATTAATAGAAAATACATAAACCTAAGACATCCTCAATTTCAGTTAATTTAGGTCTATTCAGCATTCTCACCAAAACAATTTACAGTTTAAATGGGTGTATTGCAAAACACCCATGCAAATAAAAAGCAAATATAATAATAGGTCAACGCATTACATAGTCTGCACTCTCAGTCTAAGACGTCCATTGTTTTACATTTAGTCCTTCATTAAAGTATAAGATTTCTGTACAGTCTCAAAAATACAGTAGGCAATGGAGGACATGGGGAAGGGTTGACCCTCAGGCACATGCTAATGCATACATTTGAATGTTATCCAATCTACCTCTGATGCCAAAGGTCAAACCTGAACATCAACAGTAGAAAACCTCCGATAGGACAGTCTATATCAGGGCAGACTGCAAGTAATACCTATAATAGACTGAGATCTCATCAAATTGATGTGACAGCTCAAAGACTGGCAGCATTATCATGAAGAGGTCCAGGTAAATAACCCTTAAACTAGAATGAAATCAACCACTTCACTGCTGAGAGGATCCATAAACCCTGTGGATGTCCTGTGATCATCCCCTTTTAGAGGGATATTGGGCTACCAAGAGATACATGCAACTGCAACAGTTAATAATGGGCCATGGGTCATTTAGTCCGATGCCATACTAGACGGTCTTGAACTCAGAATGATATTACCCAGTTTGACATCTCTCCCAATGGCCTCTTGTTGGACAGCAACCTCGTAAAAGCTACTATATACGGTCAATGCCATAAGAGGCCGTTCTATAGTGATATAAGACCCCAGATCTATTACATGGGCAAGGGAATCTCTTAGTTGAAACTCACATAACCACCAAATCTTCAGCAGCAGAAAAAATCCCGTTCGGTTCATAAGATACTAAAATAAAGCCAGCTATTCTGGCCTACAGCAGTGTTCACGTGGATGTTTCACTCCCTGCAGCGACAGCTTTGACACACAAGCACCCACCGCACTCTTAACACACACAAACAAACACACACACATACAAACATATATATGTATACACACACAGAGATACATAAACAAACATAAACATACTGTACTCCCAGAACACCTGGACTTGGATCCTTCATGATCACCCTCCAATCGACTCCATTCAGATTATGTTCAGGAAATATTAACGGATAAGGGATTAAAAGATAATAACGGAATTCTCAGGGCCAAGGGTTAGTGTCTGCAGTGTTTGATCAAAAGAAACAACTAAGACACTGGGAAGATTGGTGTAAGATGCTTGGCCAGTTCTGGTCAGTGGTAACAAATGAAGATAAGAGATCTAAATGTACGCTAGTGTGGAGATGGCATTTTGCTGTCTTGACCGTGAAGTCCATGGTTGACAGTGCCTGATGTATCAAGTTCATCCTGAAGCTGAAGTTCAAGTGAGCCATGGATAGCATGGAGGCAAACGATGGTTGGAATACCAAGAATCCAATCGTGGTAGAACATCAGTGCTACCTGAACCATGAACCAACCTTAAGTTATCTTAAACAATCCAAGGAAATGTGGCAGGAGGGGTGATCAGTGTCCCTGGATTGCCTCTGTATCTGGTTTGCTTACATGCTGAAGGTTTATCATAGTTCATGAGGAGGTGTGGGTGTCACTCATCGGGTACATGGGTCTCAGGACAGGTTGGGGAGGTCACAGCAGCTGGCTGGGCCAAGGTGGAGAACCACGATGACATGGCTGACTTTGCACTGGTCAGGGCATCCCCTACAGACTGACCTGAGGGAGAGGATAAAATAATTAGCTGTATCCTCATAAAAGGACTCAAAATAGTTGGAAAACTGTTGATAATAGAAGAATTTAAACATACAGTTTAAACATACACTCAAAATGTGCACAGTTACTAATCAATGAAATAATGCATCCAATCAATCTCCAGCAAGGAGGGATGTTGGCATCACAATACGACATAAAAATGGGAATGCTTCTCATTTCCCGTCCACTCACCTACAGCCTTCCCCGTTTGAACCACACTCCGGCTGGTGGTCATCACAGCATTGCCAATCTTTTTCCCGCGCTCACTATTTTGCACAGAGCTGGAATAGCACAGAGGACAGAAAATAAACAACCATTGCCAAGTGTCCAAAAATACATCCACTCTCACACACAGTTGCATATCTAAATGCTCTCTTCCTGGTATTAAGTTCCCTTGTCATTAATTGCAGTTTGAAATATTAGGTAACTACATGGGCACTTGAAGAGTACAGACCTCTGCAAGGCCAAATACTATAAGGCCTATACAGCAGCTTTAGTGAAAGTAAAACTAAATTCACAGATCTGACCAGTGATTTGGACCTGGTCCAAAAACTTAATGGCTTCTTAATTAGTTCATCTTAGGTTTAATTAAAATCAGGCCAGCTGTTTCTGCCAAATCCAGCCTACAGACAAACCACACTAAAACTATAATCTCATTGACCAAGGTAATACAATTGTTCACAGGCCAGGTCTCAGGTAGCTAAGTATTGCACATATTTTCTATTTATTTTTAAAACAAATTTGTATACCGGTAATAAAATTGAGAGATCATGTAATTTAGACATATAATCACCTAATGTATAAGTAGCTAACATCAGACAAAAGAGTGAATGTGTAAACTATCACATGACAAAACAAACGTGTGATTGATTTTAAGAAATAAAAAAATCCTCATTCAATTCATTCATTATATTATGGATAAATAGCTCACAATACAATTTTAAAAAAGAGTTTTTTATCCAAACAAAATGTTGTCCCTGTTTCCTACGGACCCACAAGAGCCCAATTGCTACAGCACACCACTGCGCCACCACTACTGATGTCCTGACTACAGGTCGCACTCCCAGTCTCTCATTTTAACAGTCTTTTGAATACCAAGACTAGAAAAGCCCTGGTCTCTAGGTCTGGTCTCTAGCAGTGACTGAGGAGCCATGCCTATGAAATGTGATCTGAGGGCCCTTTGTAACAGAATTACCCTTCTCTGTTTTGACACTCAATACCAGCATTGTTGGCCTCATATTCAATGCTACACACTTTCCACTGAGGGCAACCCAGTGCTGCTGACTGTGGCCATTAAAATTCAAAGAAAGCCCGACTGCCCTTTTCCTGTTTTTTTTTTTTTCCCTTTCCACTTGCCTTGTGAAGGGATAGAGGAAGTGACTAGGGGTGAGTGCAGGCCAACACAAAGGATGCAAAAACACACCACCCGCACAAATAAAAAAAAACACACTTGTTTTCTCATTCACTCGTTTTCTCACTGTCAGTCATCAACCTGCTCAAGATTGAATTTACTGATGATGCAAGGTGAAGGAGGGGACAAAGGACGAGGCAAAACAAAGTGTGCTTCACAGGAAATGTGACTTCTTGTGCTAGTTCAAATACAGAATAGTATATTTGATCTATTTGAGCACTAGATAGCGTAACCATGTCTGTTTATTTGTTTACCAAGGCATTACGACAAAGTTCACAGGGTGCCTGACACCCTACCCTGAACAGGAAGTGAGAGGCCAATATATCAACAGCAAGTGGCCCTGCGGGGGTTCTCACCATAAAGCTATCAATAGATGAGGGCGGATGAAGACACCCACATGAACACCCATTAGCACACTCACACACACACACACACACACACACACACACACACACACACACACACACACACACACACACACACACACACACAAGGGGCGCAAATATCCCTGTGTAATCCTAGAGGCTTTCATTTTAAGGATGGGGCACAGGGAGAAACCCTATACTAGCCCAGATCACCTTCCCACTCTGAACTTCCTGGAACCAAACCAAGCACACACACACACACACACACACACACACAGACACAGACACAGACACACAAAAATGCAAAACAGTGAGACCGATATGCTAGATTGTTTTTTGACTGAGCTCTTTAGTATTTATCTAACTATGAACGTAAGGAGGCTTCGGTTTATTCCTTCTCCATCATGACAAGCAGCACCTCAGCACTCCATACAGGCCAGGAAAGGACGAAATTAAGAGCTGCTGTGCTACCTAATGTGTGAGTGAATAGCCAGCAGACATTTTAGATGGACTATGCTGACACAGAACGAGGCACACAGCAGGTTACAGTGTTAGAATCCTTTGAGAGCATTTTAGAAAGATGGATGAGAGAAGATGAGATGTTTCATAATTGCATCAAATCAAGAGAGTTTTTCAGAACACTGCCAAGTTAACTCCTGTGCCTGATGGCAAGACAGATATTTTCTACTTCCTCTGACTACCACAGGGTGGCAGCATGTTGTTGGCTTTCCTCTTCCAACAGACACAAATTAATATGGTGCCTCTAGCAACGTATCACATGAACTCATCAAAGTGCTCGTTTGAAGGATCTAGATTTCCTATTTCATCATGGTGTTCATTTCACAACTGCTCTTCAACGAATAGCCAACAAGGAACAGACATCTGCGAGATCAGAATGTGTCAGATAGCTGAAGGTACAAGCCATAGAAAAGCAGCGGTACTCACTGTGAGAGACGCAGCTTCATGTCCGCCACACCATACTGACCAAGGAAAGGATGGCTGTGGCGGGGGGACACAAATACAGACAGTGGTAAGGACACCGTAAGGCTAAACAGGCACAAAAAAACGATGATTCTGTTTGTAAACAGCACAAAATTGGTCTCTGGCTGGGGTACAACTTGTTTTGTTATTGTTATTTGTATTACTACCCTGGGAATCCAGAGTTCTTGTACACAATATCAATTTGCTCAGCCAGAGACTCTGGCAATGAGTAATGAAGCATGTTACTTTTGCCCCTCGCATCGCGGGGAACCAATCACATCTGTGTATCTGATATCGGCAGGCCAGAGGCAAGCTAAACAGATGACAGTTGTAGTGTTATCCAATTGCGTCGAAGTCCAGAATCAATCAGTAAACATTGGTCATATAGTGTTATCCAATTGTGTGCAGTGAGATTTTCAAATGCATGCTTGGTGCCGCCCCTCGAGTTGGGCCATTACAATATTCATGGCCAGACCCTTTATCTTTCGGATTTGGGTCTGGAATCTAAGGGCTATGTCATTACCACCACCCATTCCCCATATCTTACCCAGGTGTAATCTCAGTCATGGCTGGGTGCTTGTTGCTGTACCACACTCTGAAGTTGTGTGTGATCCTCCAGGCTGAGACGAATGGAGCTCCATAATCAGCCAACAGCTTCTCATTATCTGGATGGAGCAGAGGGCCAAGCTTCATTACACACATGAATTAATTAAGATGAACAATTCATCAGCTAATATCAGTGAAACATGCATCTCAATGGCATTGGCAAGAACAGCGAACGGCTAGGTCAGTTTGAGCCATGACAGTACATCTGTGTGTGTGAATAGGTGTGTTGAAGACTATTTCTGCCGTCCCTCTACTTTATTGATTTTCATAAATTTGGGCAGGATTCTCCCATTTGCCCTTAAGTCTTTTGTATGTGCTCCTCCAGTTATGTAACTTCAAAGTGAAGGCAGCCCAATGGAAGAGGAATGATTTAGGATGGATGGATGAAGGGCTGAACAGACAGACAGACAGACAAAGATACAGACAGACAGACAGACAGACAGACAGACAGACAGACAGAGATACAGACAGACAGACAGACAGTCTCAACGAGGACTCTGACTTTTCACCTTTCTTATAACTAGTAACTTCTTTAACTACAATTCCTCAAGATTGTGTTTCCCTTCTGAGAGTTCTAAAACAATGTCCAAGGAATTAAGCATAAATTGTGGCTGTTGCTCGTGAATGTAAATGTTCTATTTGTGGCTGTTGCTTGTCCATTAAGTGAGTCATGTTGACCTAAATTATTCATTAATTAAGAACTTGAGAGTGTGCAACTGGTGTGTTGTATTATCCCTTTCTTCAACAGGGACAAGTTACAAAACATAATTTCATACAGGTGTGTGAATGTGTTATAATATACACAAATATACTGCAGCAACTGTAGCAAAAACGTGTTTAAATGTATGATGTGTAGCATTAGGCTAGTGTAGCATAGAATTTGTGCACCTTTAATGAAGAATTAGAGAAGTTCTAACTCGGCTTTGTGGTGCTTCTTCCTTTTGGTATTTTGGCCCAAGTGTGACTGATGTTTCATTGAGACCTCAAGAAATTATTTAAAATTGTGGCAAAAGAGGTACAATATGTGATCTCCAACTAAAATGTTATTTATAGACTGTGAAAAAGACAGAAAGTGGACAAACCTTCTGTGACGTCACCCATAGATTTTCTGAAAAGCAGATTTGAAGCTCAACATGTGTTGGCTTGGAATTTCCTGACTAGGACCAACTCTTAGCCAATTCATATTCCATTCATAATTTTATGGCTTTATATAATTTAAAATAAGTTATGAAAAAGTGGAACGAAGCTGTAAACATATTTATTACTGCAGTAAAATTTGACATTTTTACCAAAGAGGTCTATGGGTATTGGGAACCGACTCCCTTCTGAAGCCAGCCTCGGGTGGCCATTTGAGGAACTGCAGGTTTTGGCACTTCCGTGTTGGATTCATATTTCATTCAACACTGGAGGTTTCCGCTTACATACATACAACTTGAGGCTTTACACTGACACTTAGTGGTATGGTTGCCAAACACATTAAGAAAGAAAGACAGGACACAACAATGTCAACCATGTGCTGAAACTAAACTAACCAGCTCCAAGGACCAACAGAACTGAACACAATTTGGAAGAAAACTGACAGAGAATGTGGATGATTACTGTAGCTTGCAAGTTGTTTGCCCAGGAATCTGCACAAAATTAGTAGATGATGGGTGGATGCAGAAGTAACATTCTGTTCCATCTTAACAAATAAATTGGAGTTTAATATGCTATCTTGAATGCCCTACATTATTACATTATATGTTCCTAACTTCCTACTACCCAATAGTTCTACTTCTAGTGTGCATACGTGTGCACATGTGTGTACATATACACATACATATATATGTATGTATGTATGTATGTATGTATGTATGTATGTATGTATGTGTGTGTGTGTGTGTGTGTGTGTGTGTGTGTGTGTGTGTGTGTGTGTGTGTGTGTGTGTGTGTGTGTGTGTGATTACCTTGCTGTAGTGTGGAGGAAAGCAGAGAGAGCACATAAAGGTTGAACTGCGCTCTGATCCACTCATCGCCTCCCTCCCAGCCGGTCCCATCCAGGAAGACGTCCTCGCGGTTCTCGGTCACATGCTTGACCAGGTAGTCTGCGAAGCGCAAGTCAGCTGTGGTCAGACTCAGTAGCCGCCTCAGCTCCGGGTCCTGGATCTGGATCCGGGCCTCCTCCACCTAAACACATCGTCATGGGCTCAAATCAATGGGTCAAAGTGCCACAGTTAAACAAAAACTGTGTCTTGTGCATTACAATAAAATAGCTGAAACTGGGAAACACGATTTCAGCACTGATAGTTTTGAATGGCTTGATGACCATGACAAGCAGTCTCTGTGAAGAGGAGGGAAGAAGACAAGAGAGGAGGAGAGGAGAAGACAAGAGAGGAGAAGAGAAGACAAGAGAAGAGAGGAGAAGACAAGAGAAGAGGAGAGGAAAAGAGAAGAGGAGAGGAAAAGAGAAGAGAAGAGGAGAGAGGAGAAGAAAAGAGAAGAGGAGAGGAAAAGAGAAGAGGAGAGGAAAAGAGAAGAGAAGAGGAGAGAGGAGAAGAAAAGAGAAAAGGAGAAAAGGAGGACTCACATCTACTATGGCGTCACTCAGGTGCCTCTGCTGACGAAAGAGGATGTTGGTTGCCCCAGCAACAAAGCCCCGCACCGTCACATCTGAGAGCAGATGGTGCTGCTGTAGGGCCATGTACGGCAAGCACAGGTAACCCTGGCAACGCATATCAAAGTTAACACAGTGCAATATGATCTGAGATGGGAGACACTAGAGACTTGCTGTGTAACTTCTCTAAATGTGAGTCAAGTTTAGCTGTACATGTTAATAGATTATAAGCCATTTTCAAACAGTTTCAATGTTATACAAAACATTGATACACTTCTTGAATTTATTTCATTTCACAATATCTCTGTCTGAATTTCATTGCATACCTGAGCCATGTGAGTGGTTCATTTTGATTGTGTGCACATGCAAATGTGCATGTCCCTCACTTACCTTAGTAAATATGGCGAGAGGCAGGCCATGCTGGTCCTCTTCCAAACCAGACAGCAGCCCCTGGGTGATCACGCCCTGCCCGCCTGCATTCGACTGTGGCTGCACCGTGATGGGCAAGCTGGGCTCAAAGGCCTCTGAGTCCTTCTCCCTGATGTCTGGCCCCGACCCCCCACCGGCCTCCTCCTCTTCCTCCTTCTGCTGCGCCTCCTCCAGCACACTGGGGTCCAGCGTCTCCCAGTCGCTCTCGGACGAGTCCGGCGAGGTGCGCTGGGGCGGTTTCAGGAGATGGGGGTCCTCCCTGACGGGGCTGCCAGGGGAGGGTGTGGCTTTCGGGGTGTCTGTGGCCCCCTCCAGCTCGCGTGTGGCATTGGCGATATCTGTGACCGACACAGACACAAACTCCTCAGCGCCTGGTACTACCTCGATGACCGGGGGCAGCTCTTCAGACACGCTGCTCTTTGGCCTGTAGTGGGAGGAGTCGGCCAGGCCATGCTCAATCATGCCTAAAGGAAAACACAAAGGAGCACAGACTGTGATTGAGGAAAAAAAGTACATTACCGTTTCCTTTCCTCCACTTTAAAATAAGAACAAATCTTCTCCAAGCTACAGACATTAATGTAATCCCACCACAATCATTAATTTTTTGGCTATTTGGTCTGCTGTGCCATCTTTATTACAGAGTGTCTAGCAGCTTACCCGGGAAAAGGGACAGCACAGTCATTAGGGCGCCAACAAGTCTGTTCACTGGAGACACATAGAACAGGACCTACAGGATGAGATAATAAGTCATTAATTACCAGCCTGATTGAACTCCATGAGAAATCTGCACTAATTCAGAGCCTGGTAATTGCTTTCTTTTAGAAAAAGGAAAGATTTCTATCAAGCGCATTCCAAAAGGAATCTAATTCTACACGGCAAAACATCATAAGGAATATTCTTGAAGTAATACATCAAACTCAAGTGTATACATATAACTAGGAGGTCTTACCTTCTTCTCTAGGAGAATAAGTTTAAAAAGAATGAGGACCTGGGGGACAGAGTAAGAGAAAGGGCATTACAGAGACTCTGGTGGAATTAACAAAACTCAGAAAGCCCTGGACTGAACCACCGGTTGCACGACTGTAAAGTACTTTGTGGCAGAAAAAAAAAACTCTGTCAGGGATGAAGCAGAAGCTTGGGTTTGAAGAAATGTGAGGATTACCTTGTGTCGAAAGTGCAATATTAAATCTCTTGGAGACAGTCCTGTAGCAACATGGGGGGAGAACAGACATGAGATTATTTCACCTGACAGAACTGTCAAACCTGTGCTTCTAAACTTCTTAATCTAACTGAATGATGAGATGTGTTTTTTGTTTCCTTTCCAATAACTAGCTTAGCTTTGCTAATCAAGGGACAAATGTGCCATTGTTTTAGACATGATGTATCAAGATTAATTACTGTTATAACACTGAGAATTTACAATGAGAACTTGCAGGCTTTTACAGAAAACAACAGGGCTTAAAGCAATAAAAATGTCTGTGCCTGAAGTTATCAGACATTTATGAGGACGTCATATATACTGTTGCCTATTTTCAAATCTTAAGTATACCAGCTCACGCCTGAATTCAGGCACGGTGCTTTTAGCCCTAGCCACTTTAAGCCCTGCAACAATTAAACAGAGACAGAGGCTTAAATGTCTGAACCCTTCTCAACACTTCTCAATTGTGCTGTTAGAGTGATGGCAGACTGTGCACACACATAAAAGCCACCCAGCAGCACCTGCACACCTCGTCCTTCCCCCTGAATGTTTTATAACAAACGCCTCTGGCCCTGAAACCCTGACCTGCAGACTCTCTGCCCTTTCTGGCAACCCCCACCCTCAACCAAATCTCACATAGCACCCTGGCAAGGACCCAATTGCAGGTAAAGATCTTTATCGCTCATTTAGTTGTTCATAGCTAAGAGCAACTGAGAGTAACTCCTTTATGACTTTAACACAGCTCTTAAATGGTCTACCAGCAGTTAACAGGCTCTCCTCCCCAGGCTCTCATGGATTGTTGTGTGATGGTGTTTTGTGTGAAATGAGGACGGTAAAATAGATTTACCCAAGTACACCTGTGATCCATCCAGAGACGAGCCTCGTAAAGAGCCATTCATGTGTTCATACAGTTCCTGCACAGACAGAGACAGAGAGAGAGGGAGAGTGAGAGTGTGAGTGAGGGAGTGCAAGAGAGAGAGAGATGCAGAGTAGAAAATACTTAGTAGTAGTAGTAAAACAAGTTTTTTACTTGGTAAAAATCCATCACCACAACAACAACAGTAGTAAGATATTTTACATGTGCACCAACTGGATGTACAGTATATGCATACCTTTAAAATGGATATCTGGGAGAAATCTTTTTCCTCAAAGTAAGCGTGAGTAATAAGCTGTAACTTGGCCTGAAGGAGGCCATACAAAGGCTGGGAGAGAGAGAGAGGAACAATACAACAGTGACTTCCCTGTAAAAAGATGATGTCGTAGTGGCTAACATGTTGTTGATAATGTTGCTGATAATCGCTATTGTCCATGCACCACATCCCACTTTACACACATGGATACACTCAGTAACCACACACACAGTGACTCAGCCCTGACCATAATGCTCCCTTCAACATGCTTCCTGATGGGGAACTTTTGATGTGCAGGTAGTTTCTCCCTCATATACCATGCCAAACAGTTTAACAAGTTTAACACACCATATTTACTAATAAATTAGTGGAAAAATCAGGGAAAACAGGTAAAGTAGGGTTGTCAACAGGGGCTATGCATTGTAAGTCGCTTTATGCAAAAGCCTCTGCTAAATACCATGACATAAACATATTGATCTACATTTGAGGAAGGCACGTGTGAGTAAGGGAACACAAAACCAGAACTTGAGCTGAAAACTCAGCAACTTGCAAGCAACAGGATCCCTCAAACAGATCTCTCAACCACTCCCCTCAGTTCCCAGTGCTCTCCCATGGCAGCTGTTCCTTCACAGTACATTTTGAGCATTCCTTCTGGACGAGACTTTTCTCGCATCCATGTCCCGATAAACTCATCCACACAACAGCCTGGCCGGTATTTCACGACAAGCAACTTCATATTTGTGGAATAAGATGAGATCTTTCAATTAGCTCCATAAAATGTCAGAGAACAAAGTTGTAATACAGTGTTATTAAGCTGTTAATAAGCTGACTTTTTTCTATATTTAGCAGATGCAAACAGCCGTGCATAGTACACCCATACATTAATATGTTTTTGAAACACCCTGAATATATGTTGTTAAATCTCCCCTAAACTCAAAACTGAAAGTGATTCATGAAGAATATTAGTTTGGCTATGACATCTACAGTATTTTTTATTTATTTATTACCAACAAGCATGGGATTTGTTGTGAAGGACATGGCCATGAGAGCTTAAAGGCACCTGCCACAGCATGGTGACCTGTGATGATTCACAGGCCTAAAGTAAAAAAAAAGCCTTTATTATGAATGAAAATTATAAATATAAAAATGGCTAGGTAGCTACACAAACCACACATTACTTCTATCTGTGTGGTCTGAACCCTCTCACGCACGCATGCACACACACACACACACACACACACACACGCACGCTCGCGCGCACACACACATGCACGCACGCACACAAACACACACACATGCACACATGCACACGTACAGAGAGACCAATTGTCATAAGGCTGTCTGTCAGCTGACTCACCACTCGACTGAGGACACACACACTCTTCTGCACCGTTTCCCTGGTAACATCTGCCAGCCGCACCTTAAGAGCCTGGAACAAGAGGGAGCTTTTTAAGAATGGAACATGAACATGTGAATGGAATTGAAATACTAGTGCCTCTTAAGAGTTGTGCTGTATAGCACATTTACCTTAGCCTCTATCTGTCTGTAACAGGAAACACCATAGACACATTTCATCTCTCCATCCAGGGGTGGTAAATGAAAGTAAACGGTGTCTGAAACAAACAAAACCCAGTGGAATGTATCATTCAGCACCATAACAATAAGACAACTAAGCTCAAAAGAGAACTTTAGTCAGGTCATTAAACTTGAGTTTCTTGTTTGACCTTTATGGCAACAAAAGCATGACTCAAAACAGCTTAAAGGAAAAGGATCGGTGTTTAGGAGTCAGGAGCACATACTGTAGGTCAAACTATGTTGTTAACCAATCAGACTAGATTGGTCAGTGAACACCTTTCGGGCCAACATGTGAGTGTCAACAACAAAAGAAAATCTCTGAAAGGAAGATTCTGTTACACACAGATCCAACAGCTGTCCTGACACAGTACAGCACCAGGAAGACATTTTTAAAAAATTGGTAAAAACACAGATTGTAAGGCAGACAATTAAAGGTTGTATCAGCGATTGTGGGGTAACATCACTTCTGTTGATGTTCAAACAAAACAGAGAGCTAGCTTGCTACTCCTTCCCCCTGCCTCCCGTGCAATTGAAACTCTCCTAAATGTGCATCTCGTCAGTTATTGGTTGGAACACTTTATTTTGCCTTTGAGTGGTTGCCAACACTTGTTGGTAGCAATTGTTTTTGTGTACAGATCTCGGAGCCTAAGCTGCCTCCAGAGACGCGTTTTACTGACGTCCTGCTTATGGGGCAGCCAGCTAGCGGATCGTTAGGAAAGATTAGACGAATGTGGTCATTTATGTTTGGGCCTTTTTTGGGCCTGAAATCGCTGATACAACCTTTAAAATAAAATAAAATAAAATAGTGATAAAAAATAAAACAGTAACAAACAAGATAGTCAGTAGAAGAGAGGAGACTCAGATGTCAGGGAAATGGGCAAATGTACTTTGGAGTGTTTCATGTGTGCTCATTCACTCATGTTTTCATTTCCATCTTTTTCCAAATCACTGAACAGAGTCTTGATTTCAGTAGGGAAAACAAACCCATGACACAGGGACAGCTGAGGTCAGAACACAGTTAGGAAGACCTTGCACAAGAGGCAGCATCACTCAGGAACCACTACTGAGTGCATATAACCTATGTGTGTAAAACCATGCTCCTATACATCAATAAGTTCAACTAACATCTTCTACAGCGTGTGTGGGCAGAGTGGTAGAGAACCTTCTACTTCATTCATGAGTGAATAGGCCTCTGTCCTCAAAGCCACAAATTCCTGCATCCTTATTTAGTCTTGTGAGAAACTCATGTTTTTTTTAGATTCTAGTTCCTCAGCCTGCCCACAGCTCAATGCATCACTCACAGCAGAGAGCTTCTCTGCTAAGCTATCTCCTCATCATGGGACCTAGCCTACAGCTTTGTTCCTTTTAGTTATTAAACAACTGAGAGGACACCTCTTAATATAGCCATCATCTGGTCATGTTTCACCATAGAACAGTCTATTAAAACAACCAGAAACAACAATATGTTTTGGTTTTAAACCAGCACACTATCTATGCAAGACTTGCAAGGATCAACAACAAAAACAACAACACAGTTGGCACTAATAAAAGCATGCTAAAATGCTAACAGGTGCTATGGGAGAGTGACAGGTGTGTTTGTCTGTCCTTCACATGACCATATACCCTCAAACTGACATGCAACATCCATCATTTAAACCCGCCTCTCCCAAATACCAAGCTTTTGGTGAGCTTCAACGTAGACCGATGAAGTCAAACATACAGAGACTTGTGGCATTGGAGTGAATATTCTCTGACACATCCAGGAACAGAGGAAGCACCATGAGCAAGTAGCAGTGTGGAGGTTCTGAGTAATCTACAGTCAGTTACTTGAAAACCACTATTTATATAAATAGCCTGATGTCTGTTAAATAGTCTAGGCTTTCAGATGAAAAAAAAAAAAAAAAAAAAAAAAAACACACATTCACAGATGACCTAATCTACTAATCTTCTATTTTTCCTCTGACTCTGGTCCAAACTCACCTTCTTGGAAGTTGTGTGCCCCATCCGGAAGGCAGAGGAAGGGGAGGTACTTCCACTCCTCGGGAAGGAGACTGCTGTCATGGCCCTCATCAGGGATGATGGGAGGATACGAATACTCCACCTGGCCAAAACAAAATCACAACGAGAGAGGTTCTAGCAATGCATGGATATTTTTGAATAGCTTGTCCTGTTACTATGTGTGTATTGGTTAAAGAAAGAAACATAGATCAGAATGCCTTTTTGCAGTTCACAATCACATGTTAGTAAGGTTCTTAAGTTTTTAATTATTTTATTCACTACTTTGAAGGTGAACAATTCACACTGAACTATGAAGATGCTCATTTTGATGGCTCTTAAGTGAGAGTAAAATAATGCTAAAATAAGGTTGTTTGTGGCCAACACAATAAAGCTCAACAACCTATTATAGATGAGGTGTCCAGTTTCCAATGTGTTGGCCATCATAGACATCGGGGACTTATCACTCACTAAATGGAAAACATCTCAGGACAGGTTTGGTCACTAACTCACTCACTCACTCACTCACTCCCACTTTATAGACAGTAGTCTACAGACAGGTATCAACAATGCAAGAACGTTAGAGCTGCTGCCTCACATTGCACTTGGATTCTTTTTATTTTGACCTCTTCTGAAAGAGACCACTGGACAGATGTCAATAATACATGAGTTGGGATTGGCTCTCTGTCTCACACACACAAACACACGCACACGCACACACGTACAGGATGTATGATGTGTGTGTGTGAATTGTGCGTCTTTTGCTGCCTCTGATAGGAAATATGAATATACACCCGTGTACCAAAGACAGAGTCTAGTGGCCTGTACGGTTGATCAGCTGGAGTAATAGAAAGACCATGCTGGCCTGAGCCTAAACTCTACCTCAGATAGCGAGATAGCGAGAGAGAGAGAGAGAGAGAGAGAGATAGAGAGGATTGATAAAAGAAAGTGGTAGAGTGAGCAAAACAGGCTGAAAAAATGGAATAGATACAGACTGTTAGATTGAAAAGGATCAGGAGGGAGAAGAGTCTAACCGGGAGACAAACCTAATCTCTTGATACTCTGAGGGAGGCCTGTAACCCCGATCAGGTGGAAGCTAATACCTCCCTCTCCCTCTATCTCTCTCCCTTTCTGAAACGAGGCCAGATTAAACAATGCAGTCCCTCCACTCAGCAGGTCTAATCACATACAATAGAGGGTGTAGATGATCAGCAGGGGGTCAGACCATCTCCAGGACAGGACTTAGTAGCCTACCTTTATTAAGGTAAGTGGCCAACAGCTGTGCTGCCCCCCATGACCAAACCTAAAACACACCCAGTGCAAACCTAGCCTAAGACCCATTTACAAAAGAAAGGCACAGATGGCAAATAACAGCTGAGAACACCATCATTCTCTCCCTCTCTCCCTCTCCCTCTCTCTCTCTCTCTCTCTCTCTCTCTCTCTCTCTCACACACACTCACACAATTCTATATATATTTATCCTAAAATTGCATGCATTTGTAGCTTCCCAATAATGAAAAGTCAAATGTCTATGCCTATGACAATGTCCAGGCCCAGGCATCTCCTCTTGATGGGTTGATTCTACAGTGGAGCATTACTGAACTTTACAATACACACGTTTACTAATGAGCTGCCTTCTTACTGCGTCTCTACAATAAAGTTTACAGTGGATGTTAAGTCAGTTTCTAGACAAACTAGTTGCACGAATTAGCCTGATAAATATTATGAGCAACGTCACGATAGACACGTTGATCAATGTCTACATTTGATAAGCTGCGTGTTTACCGATACATGACTGTAACTGTAGTGCTAGGGCCAGTCTCGTTAATAACAAGTAACTTCACTGCTCTTGGTTCCTTGTAGTTACGCTGTCATGACTTGTATTTACAATGAATGGCTAGTGATATATTTCTTCCATTACATAATCCAGAGTGCAAATCTTGCCAAAGGGCGAAAGAGCGACGGACCACCATCCCTGGTTACTGTGTGATATGGAGTAAATTAGGGTTTGAAATATTTCCATTAATGGACAATTTATTCAATTATGTGATAGAGGACTGTAATAGCTGTATTTCCATCCTGCACTGTTGCAAAACCCACGTGATCTCAATTACATGCCAGAATGTAACACCACTAAAACCAGTTGCTGAAGTTTAATGTTTACCCCACTAAAAACCAAACTCGACAAACACCAAGGAAGTACGCTATTTTGAAGGATGCATAACATTGTACATAGATCCAGATTATCATCTTATGGTATCATTCATTCCCCAAACTGCTAACCAACCAACATAGCAGTCGCTAGTTCTATGGATTGCTATTTGTTTACTTTTTCATTTTAACGATGGTGTTACACAACATGGCCAAACTCTTTTCCAACAACAGCGTAAAATTAACACCCTTATACTCAATTTTGATAATCTGAACAAAAGTTTTAAAGTCAGCTACCTACTGTAGACAAGCTAATGATGAGCCTAGTGACATGCCGCGAGTCTAACGTAACCCATACCTGACAACCCTTCTTGTGATGAAATCCAACCACCACGATATGTAGCACGGGCCCTTTCAGCTCATCCTTGCCATGTGATTCCATGGCCCTTGTTACGTTAGCTGTCTTTATGTTGTTATTCAGTAAACTACCAAGTGTGCACAGAAAACAGTGACAGTCCTCTGCGAGACTCGATGGCTGTTTTCAAGCTCGCAGTCACAAGAAGCAGGTTTGCGCTTCCGCTTCGTGTGAGTGATGGGGTTTGCATGACGTCACCCATTATTTTTCTCTTCCGTGCAGCGCCATCCTTCGAACATGATGTGCAATGCAAGGCTTGCAACTAAGGGAAAATACTGAACTGATTAATAGTGTATTGTGTCATTAATTGTGTATGAATTGTGTAATAGCGTTTACGGATTCTCTGGTGTATTGTTAATGTAGTATAATACTGAAGGCATAGCCTTGAGAAGCCAAAGAAATCGAACCGTGTAGGCATACAGGCAATGTCAGACTGTCACCTTTCCCTGTCAGATTGATCCCCTGTCTGATCAGCACTAAATGTTCAGACTACTTCAGTGGTAAAGGAGACGGGTTGTTATTTTTGACCCCAATTTTCTCTGGTTATCTTGAAAACATTTATCAGATCTACAGTCGGCCTACAGAGAGAGTTTCCGCCTTTGAATCGATTATATCAGTTACCGTTTAGTATCCCTACCGTTCGACAGAGTTAGATCTTTGATTGATTATACAGTCTTGAACACTTTCCATCATGGCGGCAACACCTGCAACAAATCCTTCTCAACTGCTTCCACTGGGTACGTTTCTTTGCTTTCCTCCGTGAATCGAGGGGAAATGGCTTGCTATATGTTCGTATGAAGAGTTAAACAGCTCCGTCAAACTTCTATGTTATTCTGGTGTAAAGCAAGTTATTGAGAATAGTGTTCTCAGAGCCCCCGGTTAGCTAGCAAAGTTAGCGAAACCAATGTGAGATACCGATAACGTTAGGTGTGCGGCGAAGACTCTTTGATTGCAGCCTATGAAGCTGCGCATTGACGTGAACTTCTAGTCTAGAGTACTTCATCCAAATGAAATAAGCGTGAAAATGTAAATGTTTGCCATTTACTTCAAGTGAATCCAACCAATGAATACAGCCTAACTTGCAGCTCGCCGAAGAGCTACTAACGTCGCATTTGTCAGGCTTTGTAAAGTTGAGCTACAGGACACGCAACACGCTTTGAGCTGTATAAATAACGGTTTTTTATACCTATATACCTAGGCCAATAAGTTGTAGAGCTATGATTTGAAGATAAGAATATAAAGTAAATGCAGAGTAAATTATGCACTGAGTCTATAAGTTCCATGTTTTGTAACATGATATTATATACTTTATACTGGGCCTTCATGAAGATCGAGCTCAGCTCGGGTAGGAACAAATATGTTCATGTTCAGGCAAGGGGAGGAGAAGGGCAGAAAAATACATTACTCCAAGTTTGGATGGGACCCTTGGCTTGACTGTGCCATGTTATCTAATACCCACCCCAATCACATTGCTACACAACCCCCTAGCTATGTGGAGCAGCGGCAATCATATGTTCAAAGGCTGAAGCAAAAGTAACCAGCAATGCAAATAAATAAAAAATCTCAAGCTTCATCAGACAGTCCATTACACCAAGCAGAGAACACGATAGGTATTTTCATTTTCTCTTGTCTCAACAGAACTTGTGGACAAATGTATTGGTTCCAGAATTCACATCGTCATGAAGAATGACAAAGAGATTGTCGGCACCTTATTGGGTTTTGATGATTTTGTCAGTATCCTTTTATGTAATTTGTATTTTATGTATGGATGTTTTGAATGGAGATTGACTTGCAGGTAGGTAGGTAGGCACTTGAGTAGGGCAAAGATAAAACAGAATCTGTTACAATTGCTGTTACAATACTTCCAAAATGTTCCTTGACAATCACTCTTAGACATGGTGCTGGAGGATGTTACAGAATTGTAAGTATAATTTATAGATTACATTTGCAGTCATAAAACAGAAAATAAATGTCCCTTTTATATGACTTGTTTCAAATTACAACCATCTTTTCCTCAGTGAGATCACACCAGAAGGTAGGAGGATAACCAAACTGGACCAGATTCTGCTAAATGGCAACAACATTACAATGGTACGTTTGAAAAATATGTAAATCAAAGTTTAATTATTTTACAATGTATAGTGGTTAAGGATGCTGTAGCCTGAAAAGTTGTGGGTTCAATTCCCAGCTTCCACCGTTGTGCACTTAACCCCGAGTTGGGACAATAATAATGACCTTGCAATATAATACTTAACATGTAAGTCGCTTCGGTAAATGTAATGTAAACGTAACGTAAATGTCTGTGTGTTGGCCTTTTTCAATACTGATTATTTTTCATTTTGTAGCTTATTCCAGGAGGTGAAGGCCCAGACGTTTGATGTGCGCCTTTTTTTTTTTTTTTAAAGAAATTGTACTTGCTTTCCCTCATTCATTTATACTTGTTTTTATTTTCATTTATGTTGTATTTTTGTCATTTGTAATTTTTTTCTAGTGGAGCCTTGGAATTTTAATTTGGACTGATTCATAATTTGTAAATAGGCTGGATTATGTGTCAGATGATGGAGAGGCTCCTTTCACCGCTGAGAGTCTTGGTTTTGTTATGAATAAATTCATTTGTGCCCAATGTGGAACTAGACTGATTGTTTTTACTTGCCCTGGTTTCATATAGGTATTATTCTCAATCTTTTTACAAGAAGGGGCTTGCTTGATCATTTCCCACAATATGAATTAAGGGCTGTTCACACCAGGAACAGTCACTATAAGCCTAACTGTGACTATGACAATATGACTCCACAAGCATCCACACTGATCAACAACAAGGAAAGTCTCTCCTCATGTTGATAAATCGGTCTTTAAAATTGTTTAAGATTTAAGGGGGGGGGGAATCGCTCTGAAAGTGACATTCATGTCGTTGTTACAGTATTCGGTGTGTTCATGGCCATTCATATGAACTAGAGTTATACTTGAACAATAACAGCAAAATTAAGTTTTTAGTTACCGGTCCTGTGGGGTATACTACGAATCTCGATTAGCAAGGTATGTTGCGCTCAAAGCCAGGGTATGCTGTGACGCGAAAGTGGATCTGTTTTAGTGTCGCTATATCACCATGGTATTTTATGCTCGCAACTAAACCTGGTCGCGTTATGTGCTAAATTATAGCTCAAATCGTGTAATCTACCGCCCACTGACTAATCAATTGTCTTGAAAAACGAAGTTACCTCACGTGTAGGATTCTGTCATATATCTTACAGGTGGAGCTCCGCCTCTACAAACATTTTGGATCTCCAATGCGCTTTAATTGTGTTGTGCGTGCAAATATGCCACTATGGAAGTGCATACCATACAACATCTGATGACAATTGATTTATTTGATGTTATAGGCTAGACACTAAAAATGACCGCAGTTAGTACAGCTGTGTTTGGAAATGGGGTCCCGCTGGATTTTCATGTAAAAATTGATTTGTTTGCATATTTTGCTAAAATAGAGTCTTAAGAAACAAGATATTTTGTCTTCAAATGTTCATGATCCATCTTTAGTGTTTTTATCTGTATGTTTTAAAATAAGTGATTATATCTTATGTCTGAAAAGTGATTTTCACATTTTCTTCTAATTTTTTGACAGTCAAGTCAAGTCAAGTCAAGTTTATTTATATAGCACATTTCATACACAGAGGTCATTCAATGTGCTTTACATAAACAAAACCAAACGATAATAACAAATAAAAGAATTAATTCCACTTTTTGCACACAAAACCCCCAGATAATGTAGAAAGGTTGTTGGTTCTAAAACAATATCCATAGTTTTCAAACTTTGAGTGTCTGAAAAGTGTAAAAACACCTCCACCCTTGTTGCCTATGTCAAAAATTATCTTTGCTTTTCTTGATGCTTTCCTTGACCTGCCATGTCATTTTATTGTCTACCTTAAGATAAATGTGTCTTGGAAATAATCTATAATAGTACAGGCAACACAGTACACCACTGTGTACTAGGAATGGGTGTCATAGGAATGGGTAGTTGAGGAACAGGCAAAATTAACAAACAAAAGAATATAAGGTACAAACAAACAGGCAAACCACGGATGGCCCTCTCACAGCCTGAACTAATACAAAAAACAAACTAGATGTACCGCATAGCGGTACAAAATATGACCGCCGCTCAGTCCTGTACATCCGTTCCGCGAAAATAAATCACACTTCAATTTGTCTCCATATTTTACTCCATCCCCCACTCTTGAAACTTTTGTGTATGCTTGTTTGGCATGCCTGAGTGTGTGTGTGCGGCTGCACAGAAAGTAGCCTACTGGTGCTGAAAAGGTGAATAGATTGTAGAATAGCCAAAGAAGATGTAGCATTGTTATAAAACCTTTAAAATCTCTAAACAATCACAAGTAGGGCAGTTCATCACAGTTCATCCATTGCAACTGGATTGATGAAAGGTCACTTACACCTGTAGGCTACATTGTATTTGGGAAAAGCAAAAGGTATCAGCATAATGTTAGTTATTTATTTATTTATTTATTTATTTATTATGTATTTATAAACAAAAACATCTCTGCCAGTTCCATGCCGTTTTCAACAGCTATCAAAAACAAAGGTCATTTTTGGATGGATGGATTTTTTGTGAATGTTTCTTCTTCTACATAAGATTTTAGTCATCTTTAGTTCATGTAATACTTTATTGTCAATGCACAAATTAATTTAAAAAAAAACAATAATAAATAGCGGGCAGATCAGGCTGGGTTCACCCAGCCTAGTCCATAGGCACCCGATATTGTTTAATTTTCCGATTGAGATATACACGCTCTGGCTATTCTAAATGCAAAAATGCATCAGGGAGTTATGACAAAACGGTAACTAACAAACTAGATCCTAATAGAAAGCTGTTAGCTTCCCTAAGCTACAGGTAGGATTATAAGGTAAGCCTATTTACAACATAAATTGTCAATAGGCTATGCTGGCTTACACAAATAAAATCTCCTTTGAAACCAATGGCTTACGCCTTACAGTATCAAGGGACTTAAACTGTCATATCGCGGCGAAAAGTTGTATTAACATTCACGCAGCTCCATGAGTCAAGGAAAGGGCGAATGAAGTAGTCACTTCTAAATGGGACCCACTACACAGTAGCTTAAGATGTGTTGCTAAAGCAGCCATAATGAAATGAAGGTGTCATTGTTTGGATACTTCACACACACGTGCTTTTTAATTTCACAGACTACAACTACCAAGCTGGAATCAAAGCACATCGATTCCCCTCTCACACCCTCACGCACTTAAAACAAAATAAACAGGCGTCTCAGTCTCACGCATGTATAGGCAAAACTGTATCAGACCGGTGTAACGTTGGTAAATGTTCCATTGCACAGAATGATTTTGTAGCACGTGCAATAAATGACAGTCGAAAGATACAAACAGTGCTGATATCAATTTTCTTGGTATAACCGCATTTATAGTTTTCTACAAATGCAATCAGTCAAATGGGCCTCCATCACTCAACCAACGCTAATGGTAACATTACCTAGGTCCTTATTGATATTACAAGATTAACGTACCTGCAGTAAAAACCAAGCATGTCCGATAAACATCCTCAGATTTATTTCGCTTCAAGAAGAAATGGGAATTACACTTCATGTGAACATCGCCCTATCCTTATTAGATGTTCGCTGCGGTAAATTACAGTCCTTGTAGGAAGCGTCCCATTGTTTTTCCAACCCACTTTTAACTTCCAACAAAATTACGTCTCACTGCAACGATGCGCCATCTAGTGGACAAACGACTACTTATCGCCAATACTGAAAATGCAGCCATGATGATGAATATTTATTTTGGCTTTCTTTTAATCCTACTGAATTTGTAATTATGTATCGGCCGTTCTAATACCAATAGTATGTGGGTGCCTGTGTGTGTGTGCATGTGTATATGTGTGCACCGCCATTTACAGGCCAATGAGTGTACAGTCACTAAATGTACATATAAATTAATTTTTTTAGACCCCCCCATGGATGAAATTCTACGAAACTTGGCATACCCCCAGAGAATGTCAGGTCAATCATACACATAAAATTTGGTGCAGTTCTGAACATCTTAACTGAAGATAGGGGCGATTAAAGCAGAATAATATTGCATTTTCATTTTTTACCGGGGGGTGGGGGTGCAAATCACAAATGAGTGATTATGAGCCAGGTTGATGTGGGCCCTTGAGACCAACATACCATAAAATATTCTTCATCCTCAGTGCCACGGTTCAGGTAGTTATTTAGGAAAAACTGGGTTTTTTTTGCAGTTAGGGGGGCCCAGCACGGGGGTTTGGGGTGGTGGTGGTCGGGGACCTAAATGAAATTTTTCCGTAAAAGTCTAGTGGGGCTACATACCCACCAAATTTCATGTACCCCGGTGGTTCGGTGTCCCGGGTATCAATGACCAAAAATTCAGGGAGTAGATGACGGGAAAAAATTTTGAATTGTGTGCATGTGTGCGTGTACAAATTTTGTTTATGTGTGTGGGCGTGTGTGTATGTGTGTGTATGTGCGTGCTTGTTTGTTTGCCTGCGTATGTGTGTTTGTGCATGTGCATGCATGTGTACATATGTCTACTGTGTGAGTATGTGTGATACGTATGATTACTGTAAATGTATGTGTGTGCGTGTGTATCTGTTTATGCACATGTGTGCACATGGAATGGGTTAACATGACCCCTGGAGGCAAACATACGGAAAACATTGGTCATCCTAGGCCCTACAGTTCTCAAGATATTCACAGAGAACTGTGTTCGCCCTACCCTCCTTTTCGGGGTCCAGTCCAGCAGGGGGCTACAGATCAAAATGAAGAATGACGGTTCCATGCTATCCATGTGGGGGTACATGCCCACCAAGTTTTGTGTACCCCGGTCTTTCAGTGTCCCGAATCCTTTGTTGGTGTAATACGTCACTAAATGTACACATAAATTATTTTATTGTAAGGCCCCCATGAACGAAAGTACACAAAACTTGGCATGCATTCGGAGGGTGTCATAATGATCCTACACTTTTAATTTCGTGCAGTTTTGACCTTGTCAGCCAGAGATATTGTGATGAAAACACCTAATTTTTTTTTTTTTTTTTTAACTAGGTGGCGCTATACATGAAATAAGTGGTAATGGGATGGGTTGACATGCCCCCTTAAGACCAACATACATAAAAAGGTGGACCTCCTAGGCCCCACGGTTCTCGAGATATTCACAGAAAACTGTCTCCGCCACCTACAGGCCAGTTGGTGTATAGTAACATAAATTAATTTATTGTGTGGCCCCCCATGAACGGAATTCCACAAAACTTGGCGTGCATACAGAGGGTGTCATAATGATCCTACACTTCCAATTTCGTGCAGTTTTGACTATGTTAGGTCACAGATACCTTCAATTACAACACCTCATTTTTACTTTTTGTGTTTAACTAGGTGGCGCTATACATGAAATGAGTGGTTATGGAATGGGTTGACATGGCCCCTTGAGATCAACATACAAAAAAAAAATGGTCCTCCTAAACCCTACGGTTTTCGAGATATTCACAGAAAACTGTGTCTGCCCTACCCTCCTTTCGGGGGGTCCAGTCCAGCGGGGGCTACAGATCAAAACGAAAACGATGGTTCCATGCTATCCATGTGGGGTTACATGCCCACCAAGTTTCGTGTACCCCGGTCTTTCAGTGTCCCGGGAATCATTGACGGAAATTTGGGCATGCGAAAAAGAAAAAAAAAAGAAAATAAAAGAAAATCTGACTAAACCTATATGACCGCCGCTTCGCCGCCGTGCGGCGGTCATAATAACTCAAGGGAAAACATTGCTCAGACACTAAACCATGTGCATTTGCTCTCTTTAAAAGCAACGGGTTATCCACAGCCAACAGGCCGGGCGTGCGAGAGAAGCAATGAAGTCTTAGAATTAAGAATAAAGTCATGTTCTTCCAACAACCACAAGCACCCATGCGCCAAACAATTCAAATGACCGGCATTGTTCTCCCAGAGAGGAAGCTACGTATATGATCACCACCCACGCTGCAGGTCAGCCTTTCCACATACACACTTGGCTTTAAAGTTCACCGTCCTGGTAGCATACCTATCTACTGCCAAGGCCTGAAGGGGACGGGGAGAATATTTACTTCTGCGACACTGGCAGAGAACTCATGTGAAACAGACTGGTGGAAGAGGTTTGAATGCTGTCCGGCAGTATTATGAGTGGAACGTCTTAAGGGGGCCCTCTTCCCCATACGGCCTGATCTTATAGTGTGTGCCAATTCCATTCCAGTGTGGACTGGTACACGGTGGTATTATAGGCGAACAGGAGCTGGGAGCAACTGGGGCCATATACACTTCTTTACAAGGGGTAAGGTCCTGAGCAAGTCATGAAGTGTCCTGTTGAAATGTTCACATTGACCGTTCCCCTCTGGATGATAAGTGGTGGTTCTAGTCTTTGTTATGCTGTAGGTGTCACACAGGTGCTTCAACAGCTCCCCCTCAAAGCTGCGCCCCTGATCAGAGTGGATTCTCCTTGGCACGCCATACACATAGAACCATCTCTCAGTTAGAATCTTAGCTACATTTGTGACTACCAGAACATTCTCTTGTCCTGTGCTAGCCCAATCCAAGAGAATAAAGTCAATGGAGATTATCTACAAAGGCTTAGTGGCTAACAGATTTCCCAAGAAGGTTCTGGCTTGGGTTGTCTTGCTTTAGCAAGTTAGCAACCACACAGTGCTCACACTCAGAACACCACTTTTACACCTCATGCCACATCTGGGGCCAGTAGCACCTCTGTATCAAATCTGTGGTACTGTCCACCCACAGATGGCCGCGGTTGTTGTGTAGGCTAGATAGCACTTCAACTCGCAACACCTTTGGCAGTAAAAGCTGCAGCACTGGATCCCTGGAAGGAGGAGCCTGGATCGCTCGGTACAAGGTCCCATCCACTTCCTGTATCTGGGACCACTGCTTTATCAACTGCGGACTTCCCTTGGTTCACTCCACTTGTCTTAACGGGTATATGGTCGTCCTGGTCACCAAAACCAGGTATCTGGAAATACAGGGATCAGTCCCTTGCATGACTTTCAGGATAAAGGGACGACAGAAATCGGCATAACCTAGGACTGGCGCTTGAACAAGCCATTCTTTTAAGGCTCTGAATCCAGAAAAAGTTCTGAAGGCAAACCTGAACATGACTACATTCAATGTTAACTATCCAATATTCAGATGTTTTTAATTGAAATGTATGCAAATTAGTGCATAATTAATGAGATATTGTTAAATTACATCCATAAACATATATTTTCAAAAAACTTGTAATGCAAAAAAATATTGTCTCTACATAAATAATTAACTAGTAACGTTTCATAAGAATATCAAGGAGTTACATTTTTTACCCTATTCACCCGTTCTGTGTTGCCTGCCAGTTTTAGGCCACAAATGCTAATTAGCAGGTTTAAAACAAAAAAAAAACACAGCTGAATATGATATTCAGAATCAGCACCTAAACATTAGGCAAAATACCCTCTTTACCAACGTTTTCTCACATCTGACCCCCAAGTGATAGTAGTCCCAGTCTTAATTATGCATTATATAAATGATGATGATATCAAGTGTGAAAATGGATAGTGAAAATTTGAAAATCCAGCAGGATTACACAAGACACCGTACTAAATGTAGATTACACTATCGCTCATAAATGCGGAAGTAATTGTTTTTTAATATAGGCGGTCTTGTGCGTCTCCACGTTTCACGATTGGCCAACGTCATCCCAACACCGAGAACGCGCACAGATCTGAGCTGAAAGCCTAGTTTGACAAATATCACATAACTGCTATCGTAGTATCACTTAACGTATACCCCTGAGTCAAGGCTTTGTGAAGCCTCGATATGTCTACATAGCCTAGATATGTCTAACGTGCTTCGTAGTATACCCCACAGGTGTCAACGGCTCTTTACACTGCTCAGATTTTTTAGTCGATGAAGGTTCTAATTTATGCCCATCATGTGTATAAATCCAGTGCATTTTAAATTGTTTGATATAGAGGGATTGAACGAAACTCACATCCCTGCTTGTGATAAATGTTTGTGCAATGAGAAGACCAAATCATAAACATTTCGCTGTACCAAGGCTGTTTTAATTGATTGAAATAGAGAACAACAAAAACTGTAGTTATGTTGGTATTGTAGTCAATGGTAATGCAAAATCCCAGTTTAAACTAACAAAAATCAGTACATGGAGGGTTTCTCTTCTCCCTTTGGGTTGGTTACTTTCTCCAGGTTCTTGCTGATGATGTCATACAGTTCAGCCTAGGCAAAAATATACAAATCATATCGTCAGGATGTTCATATTCATATTGTTATTTTCATTTAATAAACTCTTTAAAATGCAATACTAAGAAATAGCCTTACTTAGAAAGAAAAATAAATGTTACTTAAACATAATACATTGAAAGGGTTAGCAAAAAGCTACAGAAAACAAAATCTCCTCATCGTATGAATAATGTAATGCCGGTCTTCAAAGTAATATGGCCTGCAAGATCTATGGTTTACTGTAACATTTCCAGTGTTCCTGTGCATTGTACTTCCATTTACTATACCATTCACTGTTGCTTCAGAATTACATAATGTCATCACTATATTTGACTGCCATACCAATCTGACTTTTGTCATTGTGGTCAAGCTGTAAATTGATGCCCTGTAGAGCTGGGTTTGAAGAGGTGCGATTGGTCTCTCTCTCTTTGCTCAATAGAATCACAGAAACAAACATATTTCAGCTTTGAACCCACCCAGCCTGATTACTTACATAGAAGCCACGAATGTCCAGGATAATCACTCGGATCTCAGAGTACACTGCTTCATCTTTCTCATGGACCAAAGCACGGTAGTCCATCTAGTGGTACATGTGTGAAGGGGAGAGATAGTCTAAGTAAAGCACATTATAATCATGCCGTATTCTCCCCAGAACTACTTTTATTAGTAATGTGCAATTCCTTCACAGCAGCTGCACACCTAAAAGCTGCAGTACACATAAAATGTAACAAATGGTCATCTCACCACATGAGTATCTTTGGAGGCTTTGGCAACTGCATCCCCCCTTTCTGAAAAGTATCTAAAATCACCAGAAGAGATTAAAGGAATGTAGTTAGGCCAGTGGTTCTCAAACTTTTTCTGTCATTCCCCACTCAAGCCCCACCTGACCCCATCAACTCTGCAAAATGGTAATGTTAAAAAAATATTGCCATTCTTGCAAATGGTTCCACGTTGCATTTCCTGTCTGGGTCCGCTGGTTCAGATGCCATTTTAATTCATGTCGGTCTGTTTATGACTCATGTTTGTGTGTGGTTATTTTGTTTTGAATCTATAATCTTGTCAAAAATAAAGAAAGGCATAATTTAAAAAAAAAAAAAAAAAAAAAAAATTATCCTGTTCATCACACCCCACCTGATATGTCTCTATTCTCCACTAGTGGGGCCCGCCCCACACTTTTCTTGCTAAAGCAATGTAAAAAGTAAAACATTTACACTTACTTGTTTATGTTAGTCTGAAATCCCTCCACTTTGGTCTTCACAGCAGCTATCCTTTCCACTATTTTTTCCTTGAGAAAGAGGAAAACAACAATATCAAAACAGGACGTAAAATACAAGGACATGTAATGGATCGTTACAGCAATTAGTGATTAAAGTGGAAATATTCTTACTTGAATGGCAACCCCAAAGTCATTTCCATCTTCAATTTTGGGAATGAGATGCTGAATCCAACAGGATACCTAAGAGATATCAGGTCAGAGCATCTTTATGATGTACTTTTTATGTAGACAACACAATTTTGATTTGGATGTATTGAAATACAATTAAAATATTAAATAATCTGAAACAGTGTCTGTGTATGGCTGCTATGTACTTTTAAAAGATTTGTTAAAACCAGAGATGCCAGCTCATGCTATTCATAACTGAGGAGAGACAGTTGTAGGTAGGTGAGCTCCAAAATGGAATGTGTTTGTTCTTACTGTGATACAGGTCTCCTTCAAAACCACAATCTCTGGTTTTACTATGTCCAGGAGCTTCACAATTTTCTCATTTCCCTTGATGAAGCCACACTTTGGAGCTGTAAGGTAATGTGTAATGAAATATAATGATTATGAAATATAACAAGAATGGCATTACCAAGTATCAAATGTAGATCATTTACCCTTTTTCTTCTTCTTTTCATCATCTTTATCAGTCTCCATCTCCTAAGAAAATAATTTGTGTTAATGAATTTAATCACCTTGGTAATATAATGTGAACCCTTATCTGATAACACCCCCTAACCCTAAATCCATAGGCCTACTCAAATAAATGTGTATAAAGTGCTGCTGACCTCCTCCTCTGGGACTGGGGGATCTGGGATGGGAATGTCCAAGGGGGCATGGATAGAGGAGAGGTCTGTGATGGAGAAGCGTTTGTCCTGAGAGTAAGCATGCGAAAAAGACATCGAAATAGGAGTTAGTGGAGGAAATTATTACATGGATTGAGTTATGGTCTTGCATGCATGCATACCTGGAGCAAGTCGTCCAGTTGTGCTATCTTCAGAGGGATGTGGTTTGAAAACAGATTATCCGCCTGAACATAAACATGTAGATTCCAAGGTGTTATTTTAAAAATGTGTTATTAAAAAATGAACAGCACAGGCCTACAATTACAACGATTTCAGTAGTACAATTTAACCCGTCATGATCATAGCAACACAGCTGCTTGAAAACAGGTATGAATTCTGCTCCTACCTGTCGATAGAGTGACTGGCGAAAGTTCTCAACCTGGATGGTAGAAGGAAGAATCAGATAAAAGTTTCTGGATTAAATTGTGTCTGCTATCTTGCATTGGACAATGGCTACGTACAGCAGCCTACGTACAGCGACAATAGGGAAATACCAGCCCCATTTACACTTTCGATTTCAGTTGCTGCGCGATGACTAAGGAATTTATTGCAAAGAGCAAAACCATATATTGTGTATATAAGAAGTCTGTAAAAAAAAACATCACGTTATGGTCATGCATCATACGCTGGCCGATATTTTTCAAGTAATAATCAGTAGGCTATTTGTTTTGTGCCCTCGGCATTCACTCGCATACAGCGTGGCCACACATTTGACGTTGATAGCACAAAGCCCAACGAAGTTTTTTTAATATCCAGCATTCATAAATAACTTTAATGAACAGTCAGCCCATTGACTGTACACAAACTGTTTTGTGAATAAACTGTGCTGCATAACTGCCCGTCATCTTACCTTAACTATATTCTCGCGACTTATCTTGAGTACAGAAGTTTTAGACATGTTGAGACTTAACTGTTAGTCTATTTAAAACTGAATCTACAACACTTATATCTAAAATAGGCTCAATATTTTTCACTTTTCAGAGACACAATCATAGACTATAAAAGAAGGTCGTAATCCGTGATGTCCTCAATTTCCTCTTGATACTTTCGATTTGGAGATAGTCTGCACCTGATGCCACCTCCTACTTAAGTATGCAGAGGCAGAATCATTTTTAAGGAAGTACAACTGAAATCTGAACTCCAGATTTGAATAGGCAATTCGCTTTAGTAAAGTATTTTTTCTCAGCCAACGGGCTATAAGATTTTTATGTAATGAAAAATGTTTTCATGCTAACGTTCTAAAATTGAGATAATGTCGGTGTCTGTTCCCACAGAATGTATTTAATCATGACAATTATGTGCCCAGAAAGAGGTATGTCAGACAGACCACCTTAACTCTTCCTGTAACGCCGTAACATTTCGAAGTTCTAGAAATTATGCACTTCCGCATGTGTTCAGAGTTGTGTGAACATCCCGAATAGAGCTCACTGGAAGCGAGTAGACCTCCCAAGGTGACAAGACCATTGAAGAGAGTGGACATATTACCACGCTTTAAGTCTTCATGGTAATACGTTACAATCTTTGAGTTTTAGAAAGAACGATAACGTTACCCAACATGAACATCTTGTAAACAAACTTTCGATATCAACACACTGTTAGCTAGCTAGGATAGCTAACCTATGCTTTGCAAGTTAACGCAGTTGTGGAATGTCGTAGCGATACGTTAATGTATGTTTTGTGTTTTAACGTACTGTTAGGATGCCATTGCCAACGTTGGCAATTGTTGTCAATTTGTTGCTGTTCAAAGTCCGTGATGATAGTTGATGAGAGCATTAATATAAGAACTAGACGTCTTAGTACATGAATGTGCATCATGTTATCGTGTTATGTCGTTCGTTCGATTTTTGTGATTGGATTAGCCAGTGTTTTGACTTTTCCCATCCACAGACTTTGTGAGGTCCCCTCCCCTCTGTGCTTTTTGCTCAACCTTCTCTCACCTGTGTTTGTTTAGAAGCCCCATATGTAAGTCAGCGGTGTTATGGCACTTTCGAATCAGTTTGAAGAGCTCAGAAGGAGGGCAAAGTCTCAACTGGCTTTGTCAGGCTCCATCCCAGAAATAAGGGCAGATGTCACAGCAATGGCTGAGATGGCCCTACCCCTGTCTGAGCGGTACCAACACATCAACGCTGAAAAAATGGTTTCGGAGAATGCTGTTGGACAAAGTAAACATGAGGTGTGTGGATATATAAGAGCTGGCTTCTGATTTCTCTTTCACTTCCGTTTTTGCATTGTGTCTGTCTCCGTCTTTGTCTGCTCAATTCCCTTTCCTTTTGTGCTCTCTTCTTATCAATTATAGTATTTTCTCCCCTCTCCCTATAGGTGCTTGAGTGCTTTGCACGCTTACTCAAAGCAGTCAGTATTCTGGAGAAATATGGCTGTAATCTGACCAACCCCAACAGGCCCAAATACTGGCGCAGTGTCAAACACAATAACCCAGTCTTTAGGACCACTGTGGATGCTGTTAAGGTAGATGGGAACCCTCTGAGCCTACATACATATGTAATTGTCGAATTGTATGTGTATGTGAGTCTAAGTGCTGACTTTATGACTGCAAGCAAGTCTTGTGCATTTGTGAAAGTCATAAAGATTGAGGTATTGTGCACAACACAAAATTGATCTTTGTTTTGTTTTGTTTTTCCACAGGGTGGTCGGGAAGTGCTTTCTCTCTATGGATATACTAGTCAGCTCCCAGATGGCCTTAGCTTTCCAGATGATGTCATAGAGCCTGATGTTAGAAGGGTGGCAGAGGTTACTGTGGAAGTCACGATGTTGCGCACAGAGTTGGACATGCTTGTCAAGGTCATCATTGTTTTTGTGATCTAGGGATCTCATACAAGCTTGTTAGGTGATGATACTGACCAA
Source organism: Alosa alosa (assembly GCF_017589495.1). NCBI lineage: Eukaryota > Metazoa > Chordata > Actinopteri > Clupeiformes > Clupeidae > Alosa > Alosa alosa. Next base: position 16,052,735 of record NC_063204.1, read on the forward strand.
ATATTTCCTTTTTTTCTGTAAGGAGGTGCATCCCCATCCTGAGTTCTTCGAGATTGTTATACCAGCTCTTCAGGGACAAAATAATCCTGAAGTATGTATGAGAACTATCCTTGTCTATACCATCTCTCTTGGTCTCTCGCTCTCTCAGCCCCCCACACACACAAACACAAACACACACACACACACACACTCACTCTCTTCTCTCTCAATCTCTCTCATTGTAGGAGGTCATGCCTGATGCCAGTGTTATTCTCGCTAAATCTCCACCACTTCAACCCAAGATCCCCACCCATACTCATGCCCCCATAGATATATCCTTGATTCCCACTCCACCAGCCCAGCTAGTAGTGCAGTCAGATCCTCCTCTAGAGCCCTCCTTCAGACCCCACCAAGTGTGTGACATGTGTGGCGGGGCATCCACACTCCTCTGTTCCTCTTGTAACTCAAGGCCCTTCTGTGATGCCTGTGATGCCTTATACCACCGCCACCCTGATAGGGCCAGTCACAGAAGAGATAGGGTTCAAGGTGAGCAAAACTGCACCAGTCAACTATGACTTGCATGAAATGCATGTTTCGCTTTAGAGCAGACAATGACTGAACAGACAAACTACTAATTAGGGATGCACTGATACCAATTACAGACTGAATGCAAAAACGAAAATAATTGTACCGTATTTCTGTACCGGAACCAAACACAGATATTACTTCCAATGGCACTAATTCTTGAGAAATTACTAAAAACTAATGTGTTCCTCTTTCAGAAAGCTGTTCCATTTGTGGAGTCTCCCCTGTGTCTGACCACTGTGCCTCCTGCAGCCAACATCTGTGCATTGAATGTGACCGGCTATACCATTCCCATCCAAGTCGCAGGGAACACAAGAGACAGAAAATCAATTACACACCACCGGTTAAAGCTTTGAGGTTAGAGACCAATATTGGTGAAAATATCTATTCAGAATGTACTTTCTTTTCAACTCATTGTAGTCATTGGTGTGTTGGGTTTGGAGCTGTACTAGTGAAGCAGATGGCTGCCTTTGATTCCGTGTTGTGACCAGTATACCACCATCTCCTATTGATTGAAAGCTTTGAAAATATGAACAGTTGCCCTTGTGTCCTTATACCTGAATGAATGATTAGCATCCAGGAGAGCCTGGGTGTTTCAGGGTATACAGCCTATTTTATCCAGTTGTAAAGTGCTTATAGTAGATGAGTTAAGCCACCAGCCACAGGAACAGCAAAGCTACCATTTCATATTATATTTAGTTATTTATTGCTCAATGTGACACCCTTACCCTGTATATTTGTATTTTAGAATCATCTGTTAATATAATCAGCATTCAGTATTGAGGAGGGTGTGAATGTTTGTTATTCCTGTACATTTCTTTACTAAACTGTTCTGTGTACCCACAGTCATTCTTTGTCGACGTGGGAGTGTGTCCGGTGCACCACAGTGAATAATGTTCAGGCCGTGTTGTGTGCCAGCTGTGATTGCCCTCGCTTGGCCAGTGCTGTCCCAGTGGGCTCTGAAGAATCACTGCAGCCATCCACCATCACAGGTTACCCAGGCACACCTGTCTACTTGCGTTCATCCTCATACTTACCATGCATTTTCTTCACCTGTGCCATGCTGTTTCCATCACATCTCCAATCTGCATTATTGTGTTTTCTTTATCTCCTGTCTTTGTTGTTCCTCTCTCTCTCTCTCTCTCTCTCTCTCTCTCTCTCTCTCTCTCTCAGAGTGGCAGTGCAGGAGTTGTACAGTGGTGAACCCTGGCAGCAGCGTGTTGTGTACGGTGTGCGAGCGTCCTCGTCTCGCCACGCGTCCCTCTGTCAGCCCCAGCCGTCCTCTCCCAGCTCCACCCACACCACCCACACCACCCACACCACCAGTCCAGCTGGGCGAGAACCAGGTAACTTCATGGCTCTGTTTGCTCATCTCTATACACTGGGAAATTAGTTTGCACAGGTACTCTTTGGTAACCTGACCCTAGCCAGATGAATTTCGCTCCGCCTAGCTCCACTCATCCATCTGGAACCGATCCATTGAAGTGTTGCTTCAGAAGGCTGGGCCTAATCAAAAAATGCTTGCATATGATTGAATAAGCCACTTGTCCGTCATCTATTGACGTGCTACTTCAACAACTCACATCGAAGCCAACCCGTGACGCTGATAAGTCTCACAGTCGCTTCTACGCTATGTCACATCTATGAAACTCCCGCCCTGCGTCCTGATTGGCTGTACCATAAAATCGGTTGCAGAAATCACTCTCAATGGAAGAGGTCCCAGATGGATGTGAGTGAAGCTAGGCGGAGCTAAGCGGAACGAAATTCATCTGGCTACGGTCAGGTTAACTCTTTGGTGTATGGGACAGAAATTTCTGACTGGTCGATATCCACACCAGACTTTATAATGGACTGACAGAAGCGTATGCTGATCCATCTTATCATTGTGTATGTTAAGTATCTACTGTAGTGTGCTAAGCATCTCAACAGTCAAGTTCTCCAGCTCCCTCCACATTCCTCTCTCTTAATTGGAATCTTTTTGTTTTTCTTTTCTCAGTGGATGTGTGAGCACTGCACGTTTGCCAACTCATCGCCCTCAGGGCTTTGTGAGATGTGCAACCTGCCACGCCAGGAGCCTCGAAAGAGCCATAAGCTCCTCCCTCTGTCGCCAACCAACACCAACACTACACCCTCAAAGCCTAAACCGAAGCCCAGGAACATGCAACTACAGGCGCAGAAGATGAAGGAGGAGGGCCAGAAACTTGTCAATCATATCAGGGTGGGTAGATCAATCGGCCAATAAACTACGGTTACACCTCGAGGACGGATGGGTGGATAGTTAGATTTCTTTTTTTCTTTAATACTCCTAAAGGGAAATTGAAATTTCCAGTCACTTTATACCACTACGATACAGCTATAACAGTAGGAAAGCACACCAGAACATAAATAGGTTAAAAAACCTGAAAATCTATAAAAAGATGGATAGCTATTGAATACATATGATGTATAAAGAGCCTATGTTGCCTCTTCTCTGTCGTTTAGCTCTGTAACACCTCCTTGTCTTTGTGATCCCTCTGGTGCCTTAGGAAGGGGAGAAGAGGGGAATGACCCCAGAGGAGGTGTACGCTGCCCTCTGCGTCTCCAGCAATAGCAACGTCAACCCGTGTGACTGGATCGCGTCTGAACTTCCCCACCTGTTGGACGAAATCTGCGCCATGGCCATGTCTGTGCAGCAAACGTACAGGAATGGGGACTCTGCAGTGGAGCAGAGGGAGGGCGCATCAGACATGAGCACTGGCACGGCTCCAGGAGATCGGCGTGGGGAAGTGCAGCTGTCCAGAGCCGAGGCCAAACAGGCTTGGCTAACAGCAGGGGGCGACACTGAGAAGGCTGTGCGGCAGCTGTTGAGGAGTAGACAAGCCAAGGTAACTTGGACAAGCTCAACAGGATCTCTAAAGAGTCTGAACAATCCTCTTATCTCACTTTGGGTGGTGTGTTTTGTTTGTTACTGCATATTTACTTCTGTTACGTATGATTCTCAATTAGAAACAGATAGGTGTGTATGTACTTGTACAATGTACTTAGCCCTTTTCGTGTGTGTGTGTGTGTGTGTGTTAACATGTATGTATGTTGTAGATGCAGGAGCTGCATTCACTGGGCTTCCAGAACCGGGCCCAGTGTGAAGCAGCCCTGAGGCAGAGTGGCGGTGACATACGGGGGGCGCTCTCTGTTCTGCAGCGGCCCCTTCTCGAGCCCTTTCACCAGCGTGTGTGGAGCAGTCTGCCAGAGGCCCCCATTGATCTCGACAACCCAGACAAACAGGTCCTCACTTATGCTGACTGTGCTTTTTTGCAAATGACATTTTTAGCTATGTTTTTTTTTTTTTCAGTTCTAATGGCATTATTTATGGGCATTTATGTAAAGATGTGATATGGCGACTCTGTCTCTCATTTCTCTATATTAGCATTAGCATTAGTACCGGTATGTTTCGTTTTTTAAAGAAAATGTTAAACTGCAAGTTAAAGCCAATAAAGCGTCTCTGTGGCTCTCTCCACTTCTCCCTGTAGAGGATGTGTCGCAGGCTGCTAGCGCTCTATGATCTGCCTAGCTGGGGGCGCTGTGAGCTGGTACTGTCTCTGCTGCAAGAGCCAGAGATGGACTACTCTCTGGAGGATGTGGTGCAGGCTGTCAAAGAGAGCCAAGATCGGGACTTTATCCGACGCATGCTGAACAACTCGTGCACTATGTGCTACAGCAATTTTCCTCTGAACAAGGTGTGTGTACATGTACACACACATATATATATATATATATATATATATATATATATAAATGAAGAGTTCAGATGCAAAACCCTCTAAATCCGTCTGACCACATTTCTTTTAAATGAGCATTTAAAATCCGGTTCCTATAGGTTTTTGCATAGAAATCGATATTTCAGACCAGGAAGAGAGTGTTATTTGGTGTGTTTTGAAGTTAAATTATTTGATTAACGTATACTATGTGAGGAGAGCATTCACTCACCATCTTTATCTCATTTTTGACGTAGGTGGCATTTAGAGGCTTTTGGATCTGAACCCTTCATATATATTACACACAAACACACACACAAACAAACACACCAGATGTGTAAATGGGTATGTCCTATGTGTTTGTGTGTGTGTGTGTGTGTGGGGTCTATCACTGTTGTCCTTCATCTTGCAGATGCAGTCCCTGACTTCATGTCAGTGTTTAATGTGCAGCGAGTGCTTTACCCGTCACTTCACTATTGCCATCAGAGACAAACATATCCGAGATATGGTGTGTCCAAACTGTGAGGAACCAGACATTAACGACCCAGAGCACCTTGACAACTACTTCTCCACTCTAGATATTCAGGTAGGAGGGAGCAGGGAGAAGGCACAGTGGTAAGGGGGTCAGTGGATAGGAAGAAATGAGAATGGGATGAGAATGGGATGGGATTGGGATGGGATTGGGATGGGAGTAACAACAAAAAATGACCAAACTTTGTTATATTGAGAATGCAAGAAAGGGACTTGTCCAGTTATTTGCTGTTTATGTACAGTATATATTAGTCAGATCTTTCATCCAAGTATGGAGTGTGAAGTGCACATTTGAGGAAGTTGGTACTATATGCATAGTGCTGTGGACTTGGTGGTGGGGTGGGCTCCAGGTGGGCTCAACTGAAATATGTGATTAGAGGGGGCCACAAAATTATGTTCTCTTTTAACTGAAGACATGTTCTTACTAAAAAGTCGAACACATTTAAAAATGTACTAATAATATTAGAAAGGATAATAAGTAGCCCTAGATGTAGGCAGTTGCAGTCAAAAAGTTTAAGAACCACTGGACTAGGCCACAGATTGCATGTTGCAACTCAACAGGTTCGGAGAGGATTGTAGTCTAGAAACACCAGTGACTGACTTTCTCATCCTCTAGCTGCGGGACTGCCTTGCGAGAGATGTTTTTGATCTCTTCCACAAGAAGCTGACGGAGCATGCCCTCATGCAGGACCCTAAGTTCCTGTGGTGCACTCATGTGAGTAACCGTTCACCTCTAGGTCCATGCATCTACAGAGTGCACTCAGATCAGCTAATTCAAGTTCAGGGCAGTGCCTGTTCATTGAAAGATGGCACCTCTCTAGTGATCACTTATGAAGCACAGAGACTTTCTCTATTACCTGCCATCACTAAAACATCTCTCCTTCTTCTCTTAGTGTACAAATGGCTTCATCTATGATGGTATCCAATTCAAGGTCACCTGTCAGAGCTGCAGAAAGAGCTTCTGTGCCCAGTGTAAGAAACCTGTGAGTATCTTTCAACAGCAAGATGCATTTTGGAAATAATAATAATTTACAAATCTCAAACCCTATATTTAGCTGAGAATAGTTCAAAGACAACATATCAACTGTTGAAGGAGAGAGATTTTTTTAAGGTTTTATTTAATGTCAGCAACTCATTTAAAAAAAGCTGTGTTGCTTCACCTCTTCTTTAACTACATTCTGTAAACCAGTTGCTAGAGTTTTGAGAATGAAATGTGGTCACATTGCCCGATATAGGACTTCAGCTGCTCAGCAGTCTGCAGTCTTCTTAATCTTGTTTTTCATTCAATGATGCTCTCAATTAGACAGGTCTGGACTGCAGACATACCTTTTCAGCACCTAGACTCTTCGTCTTTGAAGAAATACTGTTTAAATATGTGCAGAATTAATTTAAGGATTTTCCCCCCCTGAAATATTCAAAAAGTTCCTTCCTGAATAGACATTGTCTGGATGACCATTTGGGCTCTGTGCACTAGCTTACTTGAAGTCGGCAAACCAGTTTCCTGTTCATTGACATGGCTGTCAACAAGCACCTGAAGATGAGTGCTTTAGTTGTATCAAAATGTAAGATGCAATGTATGTAAGTCTTAATGTCTATGGGCGGCTCTAAAGAGCACTGATGTGTGCCACTGCTCGGCTTCAAGTCGTTATTAAAGCGATTATAGCTTCCACCTTTTTCCTAAAAACACAAGCCGTTCAGTGGCTGCACAAAATAAGGAGGGAAGGATTTTCGGTGAGCACACGTTTTCAGGTGCTTGTTGACAGCGATGTCAACGAACAGGAAACTGGCTTGCCGACTTCAAGCTAGTGCACAGAGCCCATACGGTCATCCAGACAATGTCTTTTCAATGTCTTACAATTAACTTACCAGAATCGCTACATGCATCCTTGTGGTGTCACTTATCAAATGAATGAGGGTAATCCTCTACACACTGTCACAGATTATGTTATATTTTTAAAAGGCACTAAACTTAAACTCTATGCACTTTGTACATTATTTCCATTCAGTTGTGACAGATACCGTGATGTATCATAGATAAATCTTTTGCAATGCATTGAGTTATCGTTATAGTGGCCAAACTGTTGTGACCATATCAATATGTGAGGTACTTTGCAATTCCCAATTGCCTTGTGTAAAAGTGACCAACTGATAATGCTTTTCAGTGGGAAGATCAGCATGAGGGTGTGTCCTGTGACGTGTTCCAAGCCTGGAAGCGAGAGAATGACCCAGAATACCAAAGACAAGGACTCGCCGGCTACCTGCGAGACAATGGAATCAGTGAGTCCCCAGGGGTCTATACCTGAAGTGCATGGTGTAATAGGGACATCATTTTGACACCACATTTAAAGCATGCACAGTACAATCATAACTAATAAACACACAATCCCTCCTTAGTCTGTCCCAACTGTAGGTACCAGTATGCTTTAACCAGAGGAGGATGCATGCATTTCACCTGCACCCAGTGTCGATATGAGTTCTGCAGTGGCTGTAACAATCCTTTCCACAAGGTAACTATGCTTGTGCTGTGTGAGTCTTCTTGAATTGCTTTCGATGGTAAGGGGTCATTTGTTCATACAGTTATTTACCCACATACATGAACAAAGTGTGTCTCCTTTGCAGACTGGCTGTACTGTGATACAGTGCTCTGTCACAGGGCTGCATGCCCACCACCCCAGGGACTGCTTGTTCTACCTGCGGGACTGGGAGCCAAAGAGACTGCAGGAGCTTCTCCAGGTAGGAAGAGGGAGAGCTGACGAAATGTTAAATGGCAGTAGTCCAGGGGGGCGCTAGGAGGCGCTATAGCCTGGCTCTGCTCACTTATTGCTTTTAGCTCAGTTCCCACTGAGATGGTAGTGTAGACACCCTCCTGCCCATATGAATCGCTCAGCCAATCAGCGAACAGCGGAGGTGGATAAGGGGGATGTTGAGCATTGAAACACTGTACTGAGAACATGCAAAGTGTTTGAGGATGGCTAAGCAATTACCGGTACATGTTTCCCCTTTTGAGGTTAGAGAATTGCACATTTGATTTTGAAACAGTATGTGACAAGCACCAACCTCAAACCTTTTAATGAGATTGTGTGATGTAGTCTATTGTAGGCTTTGAATGAAACCATGAATGTAATGGTTTCACTTTGATTTGCTTACGAGAGGTCATTTGAATTACTGAATCATGGGACCCTATTAAAGCTTAACCCTATTTCAACAGAGGAATGGAGTCGACTTCAACACAAACCCGCCGAATGGCACTCAGACTGGTATGGCAAGAATTGTTCTACAAACAATTGTACTCTTTTATTTTCACTTTTTCAGTCTTGCTTAATTCACACACTCTTTTTTTTCACTTGATAAGAGTGATCCCTCACACGCTTTCTTTTCCTTTTCTCAGGAACATGTGGAGTGATGGAACAGAAGGATGAGGGTGGGCAGCACATGGACTCTCCCTGTGGGATTCAGACCCAGCCTGGACAGGCAGGACTGTGCGAGTGAGTTGTAGTCTCCCCTCCCCACCAACACATTTCATATTCTCATAAATCAGTAGAGCCACTAATTGAAGTGATAAAGGCTGATTGAAGTTGTCAGATGGGACTTGTAAATATCCTAGATGGGACTTGTAAATGTCCTAAATGTAATTTATGTAAACAATGTAGAGTAAAAAGATGACTGATCATCAGTTTGAGCGGGGAGTTGTCTGTGTAAGTGGGAGGCTGGGAGCTCAACATTAGTAACATGACTATACCTTAGCTGTAACTGACTGTGTAGACATAACCCTGTTATGTTTTTAAAACAGTTTAAAAACGCAGGGAACTGCAGCAATAGATCTGTTGATGATTAACCAAATGCCATGTAATGATGCTGTTTAACATGCTGTGTGTCCTCCTGAGAGACAGTGTCTTGAAGTTTCACTATAACCACCTCTCACATGTCAGAATTATTAGAGACATGACAATGTTTGGACTCTTTTATGTATTTTTTTTTATTTGTTTGTAGGAAACATTACCGTGAGTATCTGGTGAGTCTCATCAATAGTCACACCTTGGATCCAGCTCATCTGTTTGATGAGACAGAATTGAAGGCTGCCTGTAGGAGACACCAAATTGACCTAACGCAGGAGGCAGAGGACCAGAGAATGTACCATGCAAGGCTTTTGCAGGTGACTATTAAAGAGTCTTTGGGGGTTATTGTGTATTGCAGTATCCTGTGTGGGAATCTGATAGTTGAAATTATACTGATGTGAGTTTTGTGTGTGTTTCTTTTTCCATGTTAGAAAATATTGGAGATTCCACTTGGAGACAAGGTTCCTCGAAAGAAATAACTCCTGTTTATAAAGCAAATCTTTTTACTGTTTCTGAAAGATCCAGAACATGAATCCACAGACATGTGGGTTTTGATCTTTTTAAACCACTAAAATATAATAATGTGATTAAATAAAAAAAAAAGGTGTCTTGTATAAAATATTAAAACAAAATATGTCTTCCACTTATTTTCTTTGGTTGAATAGTCTCATGATGCGACAAACTAGGCCTAATACAGAAATAAACATGTTTTCTCTTTTATAAATGTAACTCTTATAACCGTTAATATAATTAAAAATGTGAGAATGCAATCGCATAGCATAGTCACATTTATTTCGAAAGCATGGTCTCTTAGCGCAGGACACAATATAGCACACTTTTCTGCCGCAAACAGCTAAAGATGTGCAGTTGTTTGTTTATTTTGTTTACAACTGATCTCTCTCAAGAGAGGTCAAAACACCGCCATCTATCGATTTCAAAAGATACATGCCTGGGATTTCTTCGATGTCACGTGGTTTCTGGGAAACGGCTTAGTTGTTTTCTACACTAGCAGCTGAGATCTGGGAACCACAGGAACTTCCTCCACTGGCATAGTAGGATCGCCAGGTAGGCTACTAGCTTCTATCCGACGGAAGGCTTCACAGCTCTCTGGTAGGCTACGTTATGAAGTAAACTATACTGGCTATTTATATATTTAAGAAACATGTGTGCAGTAAATACCGTTAACTTTTAGAGTTGTAGAGTTTTAAGAGGTCTGAAATACGGGACGGTTGGTAATAGCTGACGTTCTTATACATGTTTTAGCCAGCATGGTATCTAACGTTAATTTTAACGTTTAAATTCAATTGAGTATGATGTTAAAATTGTTAAACAGATATTTAAAAAATTACGTGTCGTTCATCCAGCCACACTGGTCATCGGGGAGAACTGTGTTGACATGAAAACTGACGGCAACGGCAGTCACCAAAGGTTAACCAGAGAAATACGCCGTTTTTGTCATTACTGCAGATATGCCTTCGGGAATTCGGTCAACGCGCCGACTGCGCTCCTGGATGGTGGACCAGGTAAATTGTGTCTGTTGTTTCAAAGATGCGCTAGCTCAGTGGGTTTACCTCCGTGCGAGCGCTGAGGGCTGTAACGTCAAAAGTGAAAGTGGCTGGTAGCTGGGTGTAGCCTAATCCATTACATTACATTACATTACATTTGGCTGACGCTTTTTTAACCAAAGCGACTAACAACATGGTAAACAGTAAGTGTTAGAACAATTCTCACAATTTAAAAACATTAGAGTACAGTAAGAATAAGTGCGTCGGTGAGTGCTGTTTTTAACAGTTACTTGTCAGTTTAAAACGGCTGGTGAGTGCTAGGATCAGTAAGACTTGTTGTAAGTGTTGCTATGAGAGTAGATGTTCTCTAAAGAGCTGGGTCTTCAGGAGTTTTTTGAAAGTGGAAAAGGATGTCCCTGCCCTTGTAGGAACTGGCAGTGTGTTCCACCAACGAGGAACAACAGATGAGAAAAGTTTGGATTGGCTTGAGCGTACCGGTGGTAGAGCTAGACGTCGTTCGTCAGAGGAGCGCAGCGGTCTGGAGGTAGTGTAAGTCTGTATGAGGGCATTCAAGTAGGTGGGAGCAGAACCGGAGACTACTTTGTAGGCACGCGTTAGAGACTTGAATTTGATGCGGGCCGCCATAGGTAGCCAGTGTAGCTGGATGAGCAGCGGGGTAACATGTGCCCTTTTGGGTTGGTTGTAGACCAGGCGCGCCGCCGCGTTCTGGATCATCTGAAGTGGTTTCACTGCGCAGGCTGGGAGACCTGTCAGGAGGGCATTGCAGTAGTCGAGTCGTGAGGTGACTATTGCCTGAACCAGAAGTTGGGTAGCATCTTGAGTCAAGTAAGTCCTGATTTTCCGTATGTTGTAGAGTGCGAAACGGCATGACCGGGTGACTTAGGCAACATGATCTGAGAAGTTTAGTTGGTTGTCGAGAACAACTCCTAGATTTCTTGCAGTCCTGGTCGGTGAAACAGACAGGGAGTCAAATTTGATGTTGATGTCGTGGTGTATGGTAGGTTTAGCTGGGATGACCAGCAGTTCAGTCTTTGAGAGGTTCAGCTGGAGGTGGTGTGCCTTCATCCATGTAGCTATGTCTGAGAGGCAATCCGAGATCCGTGCTGAAACCAGGGGGTCGTCAGGTGGAAAGGACAGATAGAGCTGTGTGTCGTCTGCATAGCAGTGGTATGAGAAGCCGTGCGAACGGATAATCTGTCCCAAGGAGGTGGTGTAGATAGCAAAGAGGAGGGGCCCAGCACTGAGCCCTGGGGACCCCTGTGGAGAGATGGTGAGGTGCAGATAGCTGACCAAGCCATGATACGTTAAACGAGCGTCCTGTGAGGTAGGATTCAAACCAGGAGAGAGCAGAACCGAGATTACCATGTCAGCGAAGTATAGAGAGAAGGATACGGTGATTAACCGTGTCAAAGGCAACCCGATAAGTCAAGCAGAATGAGTACTGATGACCGGCGGTCGCCCTGGCTTCTTTAAGGCTTCTGTTACAGACAGCAGAGCCGTTTGGTAGAGTGGCCGCTTTTGAACCCAGACTGATTTGGATCCAGAAGGTTGTTCTGTGAAAGGAAGTCAGAGACCTGTTTGGAGACTGCTTTCGTTCAATGCCTTTGGATAGGAAAGGCAGTAGTGAGACAGGGCGGTAGTTCTCGACTTGAGCAGGGTTGAGAGAAGCTTTCTTAAATAACGGTGTTACCGGGCCATTTTGAGCGCTGTTGGAAATGTGCCGGAGGTTAGCGAGGCATTGATCACATGTGTGATAGCTGGAGCGATGGTCGGGCTGATGGACTGAAGTGGGCTCGTAGGTATAGGGTCCAGCGAGCATGTGGTAGGACGGCTGCATGTCAGGAGTCTGGACACTTCACTCTCGGAGAGAGGCGTGAATGCTGAAAAAGATGTTCCAGCAGTCCCTAGAGGTTGTAGGAGTGCGGTATCTGAGTCAGATGCGTTGAGTGGGCATGTAGAGAATAATCCAGTGGTTTTCAAAGTGGGGGCCGGGGCCCCGTGGCGCTAGCCAGGCTAGGGGCCCCAGCAAGTTGGAAGGAAAAATAAAAGCAGCAAATACATTTGAAGAATTTAAAATATACCTATTACTATGAGGGTTGTTATACAATGCCATTATAATAATTTGTCAAATATCTGTACATTGTATTTTCCATGATAATGACTGGGAATAATAGTAGAGTGATAACTCTCATATAGCAGAAAGCTCCAAATGCAATTTTGTACACATTGTATGCTCCATCGCGAAGTGCTTGTGGCTAAAATAATTATTAGGATTAGCTTAATGTATTTTACATTTGCCGTAGTATTGTCGATGGGTTTAATAACACATCAAGGGGGTCCTTGGCCAGAACCTAGTGGTATTTGGGGGGCCTTGTTGTGGAAAAGTTTGGGAACCCCTGGCCTAATCCCTGATCACTAAAAGATCACTGCTGTTTTTTTTTAATGGCATGCCAGCGGTTACTCCTGAAGTTACCTGGGTAGGCCATGCCTTGTTTCTAGTATATCCTTCTGGGGGGACAGAGACCTACAACCCCATGTGTTTGTGAACTCAACAGGTGAGCAGTGGAAAGTATCCAGGACTGGTTTGGGATGACCAGAACAAGACTATGTTCCGCATCCCATGGAAACATGCAGGCAAACAAGATTTCCGTAGCGAAGAGGATGCTGCCATTTTTAAGGTAATTCCAACATAGCCACAGTGTGCACTCAGCTGGCCAAGGCAGTTTGAGAAGATTTTAGAAACGTACGCATTTCTGGAGAAAAGGCAAAGTGATGTCTTCTTATGAAATTACAGCATTGTGGCCACAGATGCAGACACACCCATTGTTGAAACAAACTTCCCAATTTTGTTTTCTTGTTATTCGCTGGTGTGCTAAAACTGGTGTACGCTCCCTGCAGGCTTGGGCTGAGTTTAAGGGGAAGCTGACAGAGGCTGGGCGCACAGACCCTGCTTCCTGGAAGACTCGTCTTCGCTGTGCCCTCAACAAGAGCCCCGAATTCAGTGAGGTTACAGAAAGGTCACAGCTGGATATATCCGAGCCGTATAAAGTGTACCGTCTGGTTCCAATCTCTGAGCAAGGTAGTAACATATCTAACTACCTCTCTTTGCACACTATCCACACATTTAGGCTACAAGTTGTAGCACATCGAGTTTGGGATGCAATAGCTAGCGCTTTCCCTGTCATTCTCAGTGTCCACCAACAACCATTTATTTGGACTGAGAAGCTCCTGGTTTATGATACAAAAACATATGGTGTTTTCATGAAAACAACCATAGCTGCCTTCTGTGCTTCTTTAAGTAGAGTAAATCTACAGCGAACTTTATGGCACCTATATTTTTATATTGCTTAGGCTGAGGTGGCATGTTAACACTCCCAAAAAACAAAAGACTATTCATTATTCAGTGTAACAGACCTCATGAAACAGTATTGTATACAAAATAATGGATTTGATGTGGTCACATTATGTCTGTTTGAATGGATACAATTGTGTGGTAGATGTTACCATCAAACCATCAAACAGACAGTCAAGCAGACATTGTACTGCTAGGACATGTACTGTGAGCAGCAGTAGACTTCATGCTAACCACAAGAGGAAGTTTCGGAAAATACAGTAGAGTAGATCAGTAGACTTTTTCATTACCAAAGTCTTCTCTCTACTGCTTTTCTTAGTAGGTCGATGACAAAGAAACATTTTCTTTTTATTAAGTGTACAAATTAAACACATCTCTATGTTTGCTTTACTGAGAACTGATTTTGGGGACACCATCTCTTAAAAAAAAAAAAAAAAATACTTTCCCTTTGTTCTTCTGAATTTCTGTACAGAGAATAGTTAGGTGGTAAATATTACATTCTTCCCTGCACTGATTTCAACAGGTGTCTCATAGCATGTCACTTGTAGACATATTGTGTTTACATTAAGGGAAGCTGGTAGAGGAAGCATGTTCAGCACAGCTGCTCTAAAAGGGGTTTATCAGCGTAGGCCAGTGAGTGCGGACATTGCCTGCACTTTAGATTGGAATGGAGACGTGCTATCAGACCAGTTACACAACTGTAATTTGTTCCCTGGAGACCAATGCCATCGTAAGCAACTCCCTTTTGCCCATGCAGGATGTGTGAATGTCAAACCAGACCCGTCGAAGGCACGCACTGATAGAAGGAGGAAGAGGAGGAGTCAATCAGAGAGCGAGGAGGAGCTCTCAGCCAAGATGATAAAGGAAGAACAGTCAGCAGTGCAGAAAATCAACATGGTGGGTTTTCTCACAGCAAAATTGTCATTATTCTCATAGCAATTGTCCTCATTAGAGCTGTTGCTTACAAGTTATAAATGTTTCAAAAGTGACCAAGGATTATATCACAATATAATACTATATCACAATATAATACATTACAACAATAACAACTTAACGGATAACACCAGTTGGTGTAAAAGTTGTGTGTTTATGCTGGTTTTATCACATTAGTTTTGGTTTCACTTTTTTGCTAAATAATACAGTATTTCCCAGGTTCAGTATATGTTCAGAACCAATTATTTCAGCATTTGTGGACATAACATTGAATTGAATTAAAAAGAATGTGGAAGCACAGTTCTTTATCTTGGATTAACTTGTTAGCGTAGGTAATTCCATGTGTGATTATGAAAATGTCATGCAGGAAATGGAAGCTGTCTCGGAGGTGAACACCCAGGTTGTAGAGGTCACTGAGCCCACAGTTACCTTGAAGAATGATGGCCGTAAGTTTTAGTTCTTCATATAACAACGCATTATCTTAACCTCATATTCTAGCATAGTACTGACCTGATGTAGAAAGGAGATGTGATTTAGTTGAGGCTCATGAAAATCCTATTTCTTGCAGCCAGAGAAATCCAGTTGAATGTTACATTCGAGACTTCACCGCTTCCCTCCACAGGTAACGTATCATGTGTCAATCTTTAGACAGTTTTGCAGTTGTTTGCTTCTGTTAATCTTGATTAAAAACCCTGTAACATCAGGTCAGTCCAGGCTCACTGCTTTTCTTCTTTCCCAGCACCCCATTCCTTCCTGGTCTCTGTGCAGTTCCTGGGCAAGGAGGTGCTCAAACGCGAGGTTCGGGGAAGTGATGTCAAAATCACCTACATGCCTGTGGCTCCAGTCCCTCCCTCATCTCAGACCACTTTCCCCCGGATCCCCCTGCCAGATCCTCCTATCTCAATGGCCTCTGAACCAGCCATGCAGGCCATTTCCACCCTGCTGCCCTTCATGGAGAGGGGTGTGGTGCTGATGTCTACGGGAGCTGGGGTGTACGCAAAGCGCTACTGCCAAGGACGGGTCTTCTGGAGGGGGCCTCATACTGACACCCCCGATTTTGTCAACAAGATGGAACGTACTGCCGAGCCAGTGATGGTATTCAGCAGGGAGGCATTTAGAGAACGTGAGTGATTTCTGTCACTGATCTCAAGGTGCTGCCTACAGTACACAATAATCCCCATTTTTGTTTGCCTTGTTATTGTCGTTCACAATTGCATGTTGTGATTTGGACATAGAACTGCAAGACTATCAAACTAATGGGGGACCAGCTCCACAGACCAGCATCACCATGTGCTTTGGGGAGGAGCTCTTCAGTTCAGATGACCCTGCCACTAAACTCATCATTGTAAAGGTATGTAAACTAGACTTTAGCCAGAATCAGTTCCAGACTCTTCTGCAGTGATCAATGTATTGAACAGTAATTACAGACTCCTTGATCCAGTAATTACATTGGAATAATATGTTTGATAGTAATAAGTTTACAACTTTGGCTTTGGATTAAGCCAATGTTACTTCCTCCTCAATTTCACTCAACCATCCTTCCTCTGGATTCTTACTTTCTTTTTTTTATCAGATCTCCTTTCCCTGGGCAGAACAACAGATCATGGAGGTTGACACCCTCAAGGAGTCTGTGTCCATCCTCGAAAACCTTGGAGAAGTCACTCTCAATCTCATCCAGATACCCCAGTCTTAAAGGTATCCTGAGTGATAGCCCCTACCCTGGTGTACCTGTGGAAGCATTACCAATGGCAGAAGCACTACTTGCTCTACATGGAAAAATCCAAGTCTATCAATGCACTTTACACTGAAGGATTTGGTCCACAGGTGGTATTTTGACACTCTTCTGGGACAAAAAGTCGATGGAAATGACACTTAACACTAGATAACTCCAACCTCCTTCCAACCCAAAACAGTTCAATGTACTGTTTTCATACTTGTGGCGTCCAACTCCCCAGAAGTATCAAACCTTGTTGAGTGAGGAATGAGAGAAAAAAATAGACACGATTTGACATGATGAAGTTAAATGACCGCCGTTATCCCTAGCCACACATTCTTGATAAGCATTAAATTCAGAGCACTGACTATCTAGAATTGAGTTCATCAGTGTGTGTATTACTTATTGCCTCAAACACAGGAAGGGAGTAGGAATGCGAACCTTTGTTGTCTAACTATAATGTGCCACCTGAAATGTGTATTTCAGATCTAATACATCACTTAGTAACTGGACTACCTTCCTAAATGCATAATTCTTTGTGAAACTAGCTGTGGGTATGCCTGTTTGTCATTAGGATTACTGTTGTTGATTGTAATGGGTCTATAGTGGCTTATAGTAAGGGTTTTGCACTCCCCATATACATTAGTATTAATTGGACAAAAGGATGATACAAGAGTTACACATGACACTGCATTGTAAATGAAAATCATGTTCGCCATTAGGTTTTCTAAATTGTGTCCATAAACTGTTGCTTCGTAATGAACCTGTCAGTAATGAGTTAAAAAGCAGATTACAGGCCAAAGTGTTGAATTCCTTGTGCTCTTAAATGTGTTTTACTGTACATATTCTACTGTTTGTGTCACTCACAGTGAGCTGAATACCTAAGTGCTCAGTCACATCCTCTAAAATAGTGAAAAATAATGTAATCCGAAAATTCCAGTATGTTTCAAAGAAGACAATGACACGCTATTAGTTGGTCAAAATGTAGATTAAAAGCATACTTTAACAGGTGTATGAATACAGCAACACAGACCACAAGAAGTAAATATTTGTTTTGTACTTTCTAATGTCCACTACAACAATTTATTTTAGTAAAAGGCACAGAACTAGTAGTTTTTTTTTGTTTGTTGTATTTATCGAAAACATAATTGTTTGTCAAGGGTTCTGAAGTGTGTATGTTAAAAAATAAATACATATTTAACCTATTTCAGCGTCTGGTATAGTATGACACAATGTATAGTACATTACAACAAATCTAATCAATGCAAATAATTTTAAAAGTTGCCATTTTTTGGAACATTTCACATCAGTTTTTCATAAAGTTTATTTAATGTCCATTCCTACACCCATACATAAAATCACACATTCCCGTTGACAGGAGATGCCAATTCTGCTATTTTAGCATTCAGTTTTTGATTGGTCCAGTCCTTTGTTATGTCATCCAAATGGCTATCAAAATCCACCAAAAGTGTGTGATCTCCTGAGTCCAGTAGCTGGTTGGCTATTGAACGTGTCTCTTCCCACTGTCTTAGCATTACCCTGAAAGAAGAAACAATGTTAGCATGATCTGGGTTTTCATGTAATGAGTTAATGAATTACTCATACAATGCATGGACACTTGGGAAAATTAGCAAATAAATCTCTAGTCCCACAGAAAATGAAATTCAACTTTAAATTTCAATTCAACTTTAAAGCTGATAAAGTAATTTTTGAATATCAAGAATAACAAGTATCAAGTCTTTGGTTGTTTTACTTTTGGCATAATGTTTGTGCAAATTTTAGCAAATTACATTGGGGAACGAACATTATCTTGCCATGCTAGAGCTCACAGTAATGTTATCGTCTGTGCTTAACCGGTTGGCTTCTATTTGCACACCGGTCCAGGCTGATGCTGCTTGCACAGAAATCATAACGGAAGGGAAATGTAACAAAACTGACGGATGTACAGCATGTAGGTCAAGGGATGGGGCTATTTCTTCCGCATTTCCATTGTGAGGTTAGGGGTGGGACTGTCATTACCATTTTCAAAAAAACGCAAGGGTGGCATCTTGAAAAGTCTGGTAGCGTCAAATTAGTTGGCGAGTTCGACTTCATCTCGCTGCACAGATCTCACGGAATCTTACAATACAAACATGCATCATGTTCAGTCATATCTGCACATCGCTGGAAGAAGTTAAACGTGCCCACCATTTTGTTGCTAATGCAAACAACACTTTAGCTCAAAACTCCTCAGATTAACAGAATTTTGCTCCCAAACGAAAGTTTGAACTCGTCATCCATAAATAGACCCCAGGTTGTTTTAACTCTGAATCTTTCCTTTAAAGACCTGAACCCATCAGGGTTGTTCATTCCACCACAATAAATGCATAGGAAGACATCCTGTATATTTCGTTCTTCCAAAAAGTGTGCAATCCCCCCCTTCATACAGGTGCATGTGTATGTCTTACGTGTGTTTGTCTTTCAGTATCCAGCGGGAGTCTTTGCGCTCATACATCACTATTGGAGGC
This sequence comes from Alosa alosa, assembly GCF_017589495.1. Classification (NCBI taxonomy): domain Eukaryota; kingdom Metazoa; phylum Chordata; class Actinopteri; order Clupeiformes; family Clupeidae; genus Alosa; species Alosa alosa. Next base: position 16,071,429 of record NC_063204.1, read on the forward strand.
ACCCTGTATCCTGGAGACATTTTGGCACCATCAATCTAAAAAAAAAAAAAAAACACCTCATGTCCCCGATAAAAATTCACATTTCAGCAAAACTTAACCATCTCTACTTAGTTATGATTGTTCAACACTGCATTTGATTAATTAATTATTGAACCCAATAAATAACAGTAGCTTGTACTACCAGTGTATTCAAATAAGACAGTCTTACCATAAGCAGCACCGCTCCATTACACTGTTCAGCAATCTTATCCGCAATCTTCAAGGCACAAGGTGTTGGACTGCAAGAGATGAAAACTAAAAGCTCAGACATTTGTACAATATTTTAGGGATAGAGATATATTCAATATTCAACATACTAATGCTGTAAGGGGAAACAAAATGTATTGATGGGAAACATGATGAAACACCTGCTATCTGATATGCACGCATTGGCTTGATAGTATCCCACAATCCTCTGCTGTGTCTGTGCACACCATACATCCACCTGAAGATAATGCATTGCATTGAAGAAGACATTGCAAGTGTCAATGTGACCATTTATTTATTCACATCCAAAGTCAACAGATTCCTATAAGCTCTTTCTGCAGCAATTGCATTCAAAATATATTCTATTCACAATATGGCCATCAGAATCAGATTTATTTGGCCAAGTGTCCACATAAGGACATTGTTTCTGGCCAATGGTGTGCTCCAGTAGTACAGACAATATACAATACAATTTATTGACAATATACAACACATACACATCAAAACACATAGCCTACATGATCGACAATAAACATGTTATTTTATGAGAAAGGATTAAACTGACATTTCTGTAGACAGCCTACTTAATCAAAGCATTGGCCTACCTGTGTGAGGGCAACCTGGGTGATGGGTGCTAGGGGCAGGTGAGAGTGGAGCAGAGGTACACAGTCTGTAACACACACGCCGCCCCCTGCTGGATTGGAAGATAACAGCAGGCCGTTCACGCTGCACCGTGGAAACAAGCAAGCGTGTAGATACATCTTCACATAGGCCAGGCAGGATAACTCCACCTCCCCCATCTCTGTCTCAATGCCAAGAGAGTTATCATTATGAGTTAGATGAAAGAAATAGTCAAAAAGATTGTAACAAATATTTATTAGAGCTCCAGAACAACCAGAGACCAAGACGCAAAAATGAATGGGCGGACTAGTCTCGAAACGAGCTAGTAAGCGAACCCTATTGTAGTTTCTGCACCAACACAACCATGACACATAATGTTTACTCTAAATGCAGTGAAGATTTTGTGGAGGAACTACCGCGCACAAACTGATAACATTTGTACCTTTACTGGCGAAATCTAACGATGATGAAGCAAACAAAAAACGGCTAACTAGCACACATCTCGTTCGATGGCATTATAGGCTATGCGCCCCGTCCTTACCGTCAGTGGTTATAGTCCTGTCGAACACAAAATGCGCAAAGGAAGTAATTAATCACTTGATGTTTAAAACTATATTTCGTAACACATGTCGATTACAGAAGCTGAAATGAATGCGACATAATAACCCGTTCAGAAAACTGATCAATTTCTGACTTCCTGTACAGACACCAGCTTGCACGCCCGTAAATGCAATGTGATTCGTTACAAACATCACAATCAGCCTGCCTACTGGAGCCTGACTGGAGCACATAGTTGACCACTTCCGGCATTGAATTCATCTGCAACCAATAGGCGACAGGCAGGTCTGTTTTCCATAATGCATGAAATTAAAGCAAGGGTCTCAAACTCAAATGCGCTGGGGGCCACTTCTGCCAATGTCATCTGATTGGAGGGCCATGTCAGTGTTAAAGAATAATACAAAAAAAGAACGGCTATTTCCTAAAATGCAATGTTTTTTTTTTTTTTCATGTATTTTCAAACACAAGACTACAAACAGAACATGCAAGTCTTTTTATCTATTTTTAGACACCTGTGCTAGCAACCTTAGCTTATAAATAAAATAATGATAAAATAAATATCAATACAAATTATAAAAACAAACAAAAAAGCATAAAAACAGGTAGGCCTATGTGTGTGTTTCACACCAAATACAAATATTTTCCTCGCATAACTTTTTTAAACCTGGCAACTAGGCGTCAGGGTTAAAGCGATGGTTCGAAGTAATTTCACCCTAGGGTCGTTTGCACCATAACCCCGAGCCAAACACCCTCCCAGAACCTTTTTTCCCTTGGTCGAACCCTGGTCGAGTAAGCTTGTCAGAAACTAATGACGCTCTGCAGTCGTGAACGAACCAACTTTTATCTCAGAATTACCCCACTAATAATGCCCTGAATGGTACGAAACTTCTACAGTAGTACAACGCTGACTTTAGTCCAATAACGAGGCATTAGAAAGTTTGTAAGTGCACCAGGAGTTTTAAGGAGTTTATTTAAATAACACTTGCCTCTGCATCTGCTACTATACCACTGTGTCGACGTTTCTTCCGTGATTTGTGAAAAGCCCGTAAAAGTCCTGGCAGGAAGCGATTACATCAACGTCGGCCCAAAATAGCCTACCATCAAGCCATATAATTCAGACGAATGGTCACCCAGACAAACAATGGCATTAGCTAATGCTATAATTGTGGCTAACTAAGTAGCTACAGCAGGGTTGCCAACTTTGGGTGTTTGGCTGGAGTGAGATTTTGTGAAGTCATAGTGCGTGTGCGTTACATTTTTCCCTAAAGCTAATTTAAAAAATGTCTGTTCCCTGACTCTTTTGCTATGTATAATCCCTGATTTAGGGATTTAGACAACCAGTGTTTTTACCCTGTGGCATGGGAGGATTATGAGCCTCTGCGCCCCTGGGCACAGACATGAAAAGGGCCGCCCTACCCACCTGAAAAAGGTAGTAGCTCAGCAATTCTAGGGGGGTCCGGGGGCATGCCCCCCCGGTAGAAAAAAAATAAAAATAACCCCTGATGACCTCTGGCGAGTTTTGTGGAAAGAAATGGACAGATTGAGACTTACAAATATGAATGTGTGTATGAGTGTACGTATGTATCAGGGATGGAAATAAAATATTTTTTCCACCTACCATTGTGGCTGGAGGATTCCAAAATCTACCAGCCACTCAACTTTTTTACCAGCCACTAGAGGTGTATGAACATTTGATGAAAACACATGACCAAAATGATCACGGTTATTGGTATTATTGCGATATGATTAAAATGTGCTGACTTTTTTTCTGAACCTACCATCAATGTTGGACAGAACTCATAATTCGCCTGTCCTTTTTTAAGACACTTAAATACAGTACATGCATGCTTAGCATTTTGTGAAAATGAAAATTATGGCTACATAGACAAACTCTTAGCCATGAGCTGTATATCCTCTGATTTTAATATTTACAGATATATAGGTATTTAAGCATAGCTCAGTTTTAAGACACTTAAAGCCTAAAGTTGGAGACAATATAGAAATTTGCTAACATTTCATTAGGATTAGGCCTACTCTGCAATGTCTTATTGTAGGCCTACAGGGGATTGCATTACACCTTTGTGTTCGGTAAGCTCTGCTGTTTATTCTGGTTTACGGTTTGTAGTTGAATGGGCTTCTGAGCCTATATGGATGACACGACCATGCTGACAACAACCTGTCGTGGTAAGAGACAAGTTTTAATGATGGTGTGTGATTTATACACAAAACAGGCTCTGAATTAACCTAGGTTTGGGAATATTTAACATCATTGTTTCACTGTTTCATTTCAAATCACTTCCTGAAACACAATTAATGTATTTCACTGGAAGCATCTATTTTGTAGTGAGAAGGTAGGGCTGAGACCAATTGAGCCATGATAACTTTTGCTGTGACGAACCTTTGCTGCGAGTGACCTTTCAGCACTGATGCATTGGCAGAAAAAAAAAGAAGGCAGTGTCAATGTGTGAAGGTTCATCTGGAGTGAAAGTATGGTGTTGAGGAACAGGGCACATTTACCCATGCATTAACCCAAAACACCATTAGCTCATTTTTAACACTGTAGATAATATTGTCCTGTTGTTGAAAATATGTCAAATATGCAGATCAATTGTTTGCATGCCCCTTTCACCATTTCATCACTATCAGCAGATACGTTTATTTTAGGCTACTGGCACTATGTCTTTCAGGGGCAGTTGTTCACTGAGGAAGTGAGAGCGTCTTCCTGTCTCTGCTTCTCAACCAATCGAGTATGTCTAAAGAATTATGTTGTTTCCAGTCAGCATTGATATGCTTGTGCTGTTAAGTTTATTTTTGTCAGAATTTGTTTGACTGTACAGCTGTCAACAGATCAGGTAAGGAGACAATAGTCATGACCATAGTTTGATGCTGTAACTGGGTATTCAGGAAGTCTACAAAAATGAACTCAACATACAATATAATTTGCTTTTCAAGGTGTTTCTATTGTAAACAATATCACTGAGATATGATTCTGGTCAGAGAACTTATTTTGTGTGGATGTTTTCTTTCATGTGAGTATGTCTTATGTTCACTATATAATTCTCAATTTGTTTCTTCATTGACATCACAATATTTTCATTGACCATTGACCATGAAAAATAAAAAGTATCATGTAAATGCTGGTCTTACATCTTTTGGCTACAGCTGTTATATATTCAGAGTACTCTGTCAAAATGCCTCCAAACTTGGAAACAATCCATGGCTCCTGCATTTTGATCCCATGTTCCTTCACCACCAAGGAATCAGATGTGACAAGTCCCGCCACAGGGGTGTGGAGAAAAAGGTCCCAGTGGTTTCAAGGCGGTGTTGATGTGTTCAACTCTTCTAAAAGCCAAAACAAACTTCAGGGAGAGATACTCGGTGACCTTACAAAGCGGAACTGCACCTCAGTTTTATATGGTTTCACAAAAGATTATGAGGACAAATATTTCTTTCGACTGGAGAGCAATGTGAAAGTAACCTTTACTGAGTATGTTTCAATCAAAGTCAATGGTATGAAAAATTTAGTTTCCAGGAAGACTTTATTCTCTCTTTATTGTCTTTATTTGTGATGTGTACTTAAATGAAATGGACAAGCTTTATCAAATGTTTCTGAATATGTTTATAATACCTGTGTACTGTCTGTAATCTAATTTGCGATTCTGCAAATCTTGAGACTTTTCCCATAGCCTAATATTCTAAAAGGCAATATACTGTTCATGGAAAAATCTACCTGTACCAACAACAGAAATGCACGTAAGGTATAACTTCCACCTTTTCTTCCAGATGTGCTCCCTAAACCACACCTGACCTTGCCGCAGTCCATTCAGGAGTGCGTCCTGGTTAGTATGACCTGTACGATCTCTTCCCAGGCCCTGTGCCCCCAGGATCCCCCAACTCTGACATGGAGCCCACAGCTCAACCACAGCAGGGAAATCCTGCGGACAAAAGAAGATGGCACTCTGGAAGTCATCTCTGTGCTGAGTTTCATGCCCTCATGCTCGGACGATGGCCTGAATGTGAGCTGTGTGGTGACACACCATCAAGGCGTCACCCCCGTCCGGGAGACCGCGCTGCTTACTGTGTATTGTGAGGTTTTTCAGCTTCACACATGTGAAACCAATGTATGCTACTTCCATTATTTTCTGCAACCCTCTCAACTTCCATTTCCTCTTTCAGTCTTTCATATTGCCTTCTTTCAGATGGACCAAAGAATCTTTCTGTGTCACTGAACACCTCACAATTTGAAATCGGGAGTCCCATCACATTATCCTGCCTTGGTGTATCCAAGCCCCCTATAGACAATTATAGATGGTTCCGGAACACAAGTGGTTATCTGGAGGAAATGGACTGGACATCCCAGAATTTCACTTTCAATGTAACTCACAGTGGCACTGTTGTGTACCACTGTGAGGGAAGAAATTCAGTTGGAGCAACCAACTCTTCAGGGCTGGAACTAGAGAGTGAGTATTAGACCAGTTAGGTTAATAGCCACTGTCATATCTGAATTTATTGGAGGAGTGTTGTTGATTAGTGTGTAATTTATCATTTTGTAGTGCCAGCCAGTGCACATTCGAAACCAGGATGGTGGCTGCTAATAGCTGGTGCTGGATTTATCCTATGTTTGCTTGTTGTTGTCTTATGCCACAGGTAAGATTCTATGTATTCATGAGTCTCATTATCGCTGCTGTCGGGTGGAAACCTTGTATCTCCAAATACATTAGTGTTCAGGAAATTGAAAAAAAAAAACTGTGAAAATATTTCAACATTGTGTTGTCAAAAAAAACCCAACAACAAATATGAAGTTACAAGGTTTCCATCCAAAAGCAGCGACATGTTTTATTAGAGTTATTTTTAACATTGTCACTCGGACTCATTGCCAGATGTTTTAGTTTTTGCAATCCTATCAGAGTTTTGTTCCTACCATGGTTAGATTTAAAACATTAATTCATGTTCACTGAACACCCTATAGACATAAGAATCCACAGTCACAGCAGCCATGCAGAAAGGAGCTTGATCTTAAGGGGGTATGTACAGTGTCTCTTCATCTACAGCCTGTCAGATAAATATAAAATCTAATCTATCCTGATTTTGTACAAAATGTTAACAATTCACAGACAATCATCACTTTGCCACTAAAGTTTTGCTTTGCTGTAAGGGTCATTAGTAGCTTTTCATAAATCTGGTCAATGTTCTATCTGTCAGAGAGTGGTGGACCCAGATATTTACATCAACGTGACAGAGGAGACCCTCCACAAAGCTGCAGGCATCTCAGAGCCACATGACAGTGTGTATTGCAACCAGTTCCAAGCAAACAACAGTGATTTTTTGTCACAAACGGATAATGCCATTTATGCCAACCACTGATCATTGACACAAAATTGTTTGATGCATAGCATGCCTTTTTAGTGGTCTGCATAGCCTATAATGTAAGCTAAACCCACGGTAGTGTAAGTTGAGTATGTTGATCCAGCACCTGTATCTCAGAAACTATTCACAATTTTTCTCATGACCCTAAATTTAATTTGCATGTACTGAATCTTAATATTACTATAGCTAGGGTAGCTCTAGGCTGCTAGACTGAGCACTTTTCCCAATATGATGCATGGTTGTGGGGAAAGTTGAACCAGAGCCTTGGGGGTAAGTTGACATGGAGGTTTCAAATTTGTAGACAAATCAGTTGTAGTATTTATTTTATGAATACCAATACAATCTCATGGTGAGACTTAATTACTAAATACTGACTAATAACATGGAAATAATGTTGGTAAAAATGTATTATTTATATTCACAATTTTTAATCGTGATTTAAATTTACCTAATAGTAATTGTTTTCTCAGATGGGTCAACTTACCCCTTATGTGATGTAAGTTCAGCCACAAGACCCCCTAATATTGTTGTGTAGTTGAGTCAGACACACAAAGTTTCAAATTATGGCACATATACACAAACACATATATAAGGCACACACACACACACACACACACAAACTCAAGCACAAACACACACCACACACCACACACACACTCACCCATTTACTACTGTTTTGCATGTATCCACGCTGGGCTTGTCAACCAGATAGCCGTATATAGGGCTAATAAATATCTGGCCACTTGCTAACGTTGTCTACCCATTTTGCTTTCAGCTCAGGATCAGGCAGACAATCGCTAAGATTCGCAGTTTGCGGCCCTTGACAGTGACAGTGCATGCCTTGACAGCTCAACATGCTGGTTTATTAGCTGCACAATTTTTCTGACCCCATGCTGTGCGTACACCCAACCTAGGCTCTAGATGATTACAAACATTGAAGGGGTCTATACTTGCAATGCAAATACAGATGTATTGAGGTGTCACCAAAGAATGCTTTGTTCATTGTTGCAGGCTTGTCTTAGTGAGGTAGTGCACAAACGTTTGTGACTTTGTAGAGCAGGGGTGTCAAAGATACGGCACAGGGGCCAAATTCGGCCCGCCCGCAGATTTCATAGCCCCCCCCCTCAGATGTTTTGGGCAGGAAGGAAAATGATAATAGATATTCACATCCAGTTGTTATTGTGTAATATGCATTATCTCTATGATAAATAATAATAATAATAATAATATTAATATAGCACAAAGAAAAACATGGAGAAAAAGGAACAAATTTGCTGCACCAACAATGTTGGTAGCCATGTATATATGCTGGTAAAAAAGAAAGAGACAGAGACAAATCTGGCCAACATTTTATTTTTACAATTGTTTTTGTTTTTTGTTTAGAGGCTAGGTGGCATTTCTTTTAAGTTTATTTTTGGAGCCTTTGTCTTTAAATTAGGTGGCATATATTTATGTACATATATGGGGGAAGAGAGGGTGGGAAAAATTAAATGTGTAAAATGCCTGTAGTAGCCATGACAGACCACGGGAGGGCAGTATCTTGAAATATAAAATCAATTTATTTGTCTTCAATGCAATGCAATTTTGGCCCATGGTTAGGTTTACATATTTTATTAAGCTAGTAAGAGTTGACATTCATTTAGTTCAGTGGCAATGAGCACACAAATTCTAGACAATGTCAAAAGTTACAAGTATCCCATTGCCCTTATGTTCTATCAAGTGCTCACTGTAAAAATAATGGCTCGTAAACATTTTCATCATTATTGTTTACAATCAATAAAAATATGACCATTCCACACCCACACCCAAAATGTGCTTCTTCTGAGAGCAATCCGTTTGCCAGTGAATTCGCTTGCAGGGCTATTTGAAAACACATGAATGTGAAAACATACTGAAGTAGTGAAGTACAGTTAGCTAGTGATGCCACTAGTGGATCAAACAATTGTACATAGACATACCTGTCATTTCTGAAAGGCTGAATATCTACTTTGAAGTATTTTATCTGTGGTGATGAGATGAGAAGTTGCTTTCTTTTGTTTTTGGTTAGTTTTGAAATATTTTATTCTCTCAACTTCTATCAGTGGTTCATTATATGTTTAATTATCTTAAACCTTTGATTGGAAAGCACTTTGGTATATATCACAAGTTGTTCTTAAATGTGGTATAGAAATAAAGTGACTTGACTTGAATTAACCAACAGTATTCACCCACATTTTGTAAAGACATAAAGTAAAGATAGGATATCTCCTGAGTAGTTCTTGAAATATGTTTATTTCATTTGCTGAATTAATGTAATTAAGTGAGTAACAGCGAGGAGACATCACTATAAATCAACTGAGCATTAGTGCACAAGCTCAGGTGATAAGTCAGAAGCCACACCATGACTGCTGTCTCCATACACCTTCACATCAAAGGTCCTCATTAATAACCCAGCAACTTTATACTGTTACATGTTATGGTCATGGATGTCCCAGCAGGGATCCAGGACACCTGAAATGGTCCCTATAGTGTAGAAGGATGGGTGTTTGTAAATTCATGTTTTGGATGACTTCACACAGTTACAATTGATCACTTGAACTATCCTTTCTAGTTTTAAGACACATCACTGGTTGAATACACCTCCACCTCACACAATGTGAGGAACTCTGACCATCCACGAATGACCACAACCCACAGTGACCATCCATCCTGTTACAGCTGCAGGTCTTAGAAAGCCCAGCAGGGATATAAGTGCGCCATGCACTTCCTTCTCTTCTATCACTTTCTCCTTCTATCACACTTTGACATATCGGCACTCTTATCCAGTAATAGTATTATATAATAATTCTAAGGTCTCCTCTGCACTGTAGCTTGAATGTTATTCTCCTCCTGTAAGTCGCTTTGGATAAAAGCATCTGCTAAATGAATAAAGGTAAATGTATCATGCACACCTGAAAAGAGTTGCTTTCTGCTGAGCAGTATGTTGTTCTTGTCAAAAGTAAAAACATAATACACCATGGTGATGTGGTACACCACTCACACTGGATCTCCATCATTTCCATGGAAGTTACCAATATTAGTTCAGCTCCATTCAGTCTCTCTGAGCAGCAGTCTCCTCTGTCGGTAATGATCACAGAGGCTTTGTATTTCTTAAGCAAATCAACTTTCCACTATGGGTTAGGATGATGAACAGTGTGCGCAAGGGTCTTGGTCATTGTTTTTCAGTTACCATCAATGGCATTGAGGCGTGTCCCTGAACCTCTACTTGGGTCACCAACCAGCTCCAACAGGGTTGCTTTTCCACAAAGAGCAACATTATTAACTATTCAAATTAAAAGAGTGACATGTTTACCACACATTGTCTTTTTATGGTTGTGGTGTGTTTTGTGATACAGAGAGAGTGTGTTTTGAAATTATAACCTATTCAATCCAAAGCCAAGCTAATTACACACAACATAACACACAACATAAATAAACACAACATAGTACACATTACTTTACCCAATATTACCTGTAATGACCATGGCAGTTGTAAAAAACAATGGAACCAAGTCTTTGTCATTTGTCCTATAAACCTATTCTGAGTAAATCATTTCCTGAAATCATTTCCTTTCCTCAATTCCATTAAGAATGACAAATTCCATGCGATTTGTGATTTATAATCTGAGGCTTGTGTGCAATTACTTTGCACATATAGATGATATAGATTCAAGCTATGTGTAATTCCTTTTAGTAGATCCTAGGGTTAACCAATGAAGAAATGTAAAAAGCACCGATAATGTGGAACATTTTAAAAATAATAAATGGTCAATTTTCTGTTCAATTTTCTTTTTTACCTTTCTTTGATGGTGCCGCCAAGTAGTGCCAAAAGCCAAATTAAACTGAATTAATTAGATATAATGGCGACAAAACAATTTAACCATATATAGATATATAATGTTTGAATGTTTCTTATATTCATATTTCACCAAATAAGATGTATTGCACAGGTATATCACCCCTTTTATTCCGCACCTTTTTGGACTGTTCTACTGCTCTGTTTTATTATGGATGTCTGTGCACATCAATAGACACTCTTATCTCTCTTGCTAACATTTGTGAGTCCAGTACTTATGACAGAAGGCTATGACCGCTCAAGTATACCAACACCTGACATCAATCACCAATTGAACAAGATTGCATTGTTCAAAACAATTGTCAATTAGATAAGATAGTACATCCTCTGATCAGATCAATCTAAAATATCTGCAGTCTTTCAAAATATATTTTTGTGAAACCTACTGTCTGTGATAAAAAAAATGCAGTCAGAATCTAGAAAATAATAAGCGCGTCTGGTGACAAGCTTTTCTACATTTACTTACAGGACAGAGTGAAATTGCTGACACCACCAGTAATGAAACGTTCCATTTCTCATTGTATACCTACAGTACATAGCATACATTACTATAAGCAAACACACAAGAAAACATTTTCATCTGGGAATCATTTTGTATCACTCAACACCACTGGGGGTGTGGTTAGGACGAGTAACAACCCCCCCCTGCCCCCGCCCCCAAGAGCATTATAGTACTATATATTCGACCTATATTAAAACTATTGCCTGTCATAGGGCCCAAATTTTAGCAGCGCCCCTGCTCGGCACTCAGGACGAAAAACTAAACATGTGCCAACCCAACCACAAATGGTTTACTCTAGTGCCCTCTGGTGGCCATTGCTGTCCTGGGCCAATGTGTTGTGAACATTTCACATCATTATTTCTTGATGAGCCTATTACAGATCCATACGGAGCCCCTATAAGGGGACATGAGCAAAAAAAAATCTAAAGTTTAGTTTCATGTGCTCGTGAAACTTTCATGTGCTCACCTGAAAGTTTCACGTGAGCACATGAAACTAAACCTTAGATTTTGTTTTGCTCATGTCCCCTTAGGGGCTCCGTAGCTTCACCCATTGTTGTAAGGGAGATTTTTTGTGATTTATTACGGAATAATACTCTTGATGTTTATATGATACTCTTAGTCTTGTTTATGTGATACATTTGAGCATTATTAATGAATAATATTCTCAACTGATGTGAACACAATGACAAACACTAGAAGTAATTTCAATACTGACATACCCAGTATGTGGAGAATGAACAGAGGAGACAGTGACTAATAGATGAGTGTGAATGGCTTTCTTAAGAGTGTGTGTCAGTCCATTCACAAGCAGCACACAACACCCATCACAATGCTTTCATAAAGAATAAAGCATGCTATCTTTACAAGATATATGATTAAATGGCTAATGGTAATGGGGGTCATTTGTGTCCTGTACACATTTAAAATAGTCTACGTCTGTGTCTAGTTGAAGTCTTTGCTGTATGTCTGTATTAAATATATTTATTCATATGCATCACATAGTATATGATGCAATGTGTGCCTGAAAGAGTTAATTTTCCCAGAAATGCGAGACACATTATCCATATTTCTTTGTATCCTTTCCATTTTTTCTCTTTAAAAGGTGTGAAACCGTATTTCTCATCATAAGCAATACTATCTGAATATGTTTGTGGTGATAAATAGGAGATCTTTCACTCTTGCTATTAACTGGTAAGAACATCCTTTCTTTAAAAGCATGGACGATATGTTTGAGAGAGTTAGTCAAAACGTGAAATATTTTTAATTGTTTCGCAATAGGATATGATGATGTGTACTTTGATCAAAAGTGGTAATTTGAAGATATGAAATGATTGATGACGATTAGATGATTATTTGTCATACTATTTATAGGATATGTGGATGTTTGAGATTAAATCTCACTTCATATGCAGGACTACCCCATAACCTCAAAAAAACAAGTAGACACCAATTTCTCTGTCATATATTAGATTAAGTATGAAATTGTTTTCATACCAATGCAATTGTATTGTTAACAATTTAACAAGTTGTTTAGCAAGCTAAAGTCCTTTGCAGATTGATGGTTTAAACAGTGAGAAAACATAAAAACAAAAAACCTAGATATTAAAAAAGCATTGCACAATCAGATCATAAAAGGTAATAAAATTGTTTAAATGACATCAGTGTGGGTTCTTGGCTACAAGTCTTTGTGTGCAGGCTACAAGTCAGACTTTCAGTAAAGAAAGTGAAAATAAATCCTGCATCCATCCATCCATCTATATATATATATATTTGAAGTAAATTATTGGATCAGTGTTTGACCTGAAAAGACACACACACACACACACACACTCAAAAAACATTAAACAAAAAATTGTGAAACTTCTATGTCAGACAAGCCTAAAGTGGTGAAGACCATACCACACCTTACTACCTAGTAGCCTAGTCTGAACAGTAGTGTTAACAAGTCATCTGACCTTGGGGATAGGTTCTGGTCCATGAAAGGGAATTTTGATAGCCCTATAGGCTGTATACATCAGCAGTTAGGATATGCCCCATAATTCTAATTGAATGTTAATTTCTGGAGGACTGTCTGGGGAGAAACAACTCACATCTCTTCTACAGAATAATACAAACGTCATGTATGTTCTGAAAGTGTTCGGAATAATGGATACTGCCACTGAACACTTTGGTGTACTTACCACTAGGGTGCACTGTTTACATATTTTTGAAATGATGGTCCGGCCGAGACAAAGTCCAATACCTGAGACATCCAACGGGACCATTTTGGGATGAAGCTGGCCTCTCCTCTGTTGCAGGTCAGGTACAATGTATGTTCGACCAGTTGCAGTGACATAGTATGTATTGATATGCGTTATGCAATAAATAAGAACAGCTTTGCTTCGGCAAAACAGTTTGCAAATGCGTTTATGGGTCTAAAAATAGTCTGTTTTGACGAACATAAATGTTTAAGACACAAGATTGTCAAATTTATCAAAGCAAGTAAGGGATCATGGTAGACTGCAAAAACAAGGATTCAAAACCATGCAAGTCCACTCACAACATGGTATGATTATACCTTTTCGGACTCAGAAATACTTTTGGCACTTCAGTGTTTTCAACACGTTCTTTTCGCAATCCGCAAAAGTCCAAAGCCATTTTGACCTGGCACCCTGTAGGCAGTGTGCCATGTTATGGAGATTAATGTTACATAAGACGGCCAGTTCACGCTGATAATTACAAAATTGAGCAGATTATTCACTGTCAATTTTCTATCTAAGTTGATCCTTTTAACTATTTTGGGATTATATAGCCCTATAGTGTTCGTGTTTCCCTTGTGTCTTAGTCCAATTGCGTTCTAGACAGTTGTGTACTAATGTTGACAAGGCCTATGTGAAGTAAACAAAACTAAATTTGGAATGCACAGGGACAGATGTAGGCTAACGAGTAGGCCCTACATGTGATTGGCATTTTCCATGACAATGTAACTTAAATAAATAATACACTTTGTTGTTTTTTACCTGGCTATGCAAAAAAAAAGAGAAAAAAAGTTAATTGTTGACCGTGATGAGAGTATAGGTTATATTGATGAACTTCTACAGATAAAACGAATGCATTGATGTAGCCAAAATGTTAGGAGAAAGTTTTCTAATTAATGTGTTCACCACAGCAGTTCTGCAGGGATAATTAAGTAGACCACCTGTGGACAGCCATTCAATTTAGTCTTAACCTGTAGGTCTATCATTCATATAAGACAACTGCTGCTGAAAAGACATTGATGCAATGCTCCCAAAATTCTTCTCGTGCTTGTAACAGTAAGTGAGGCCCCCCAAGACCTAAAATTCAGCAACGTCCATCAAAGCACAACGGTTGAGAATAGGACACTAGGAAAAAAAAAAAACGAAAAACGTTTTTATCTTCATGTCACCTTTATTCTTGGCTCGAAAAGAAAGATCAAAGTTTCCGCAGATGAAAAGAGCCCGTTCTCTGCATTTAAACCCCATTCATTTGGCCCTCTTTTAGTAAATTAAGTAGCAAGCCACTAGGCAAGCACGTTAAGAGTTCAACAATTATGGAGATTCTCCAACGCAAGCTCGCTGCCTTTAATTACGCGTCGGATAGTTAAAAAGGGTTCCTTTTTAGAGAGCATCACAAAAGCATCCTTTGCAAGCATCCTCAACACGGTGACCGCAAGGAACCACAGAGTACTCATTATTAGCCTACTACTGAATAGCCTATGGTTGTGGGGTGTTGAGGTGTCGGCAGACTTAAGAAGAATTCAGATATACAATATTTTTTGGAATAGTTTTATTGACAAAATAAAGGTCATATTGGCTTTCAAAGTGACATCTACATTTGTACAAATTTACAATATTTTATAAATCTCCTTTTGTACAGAATTTACACATTTGTACATTACATAAATACACTTTATCCTTTAAAAACATTAATAACCCGTATTATATTTGGGCGCTATGACATTAAGGCTTATTTTGAAACCATCTTTGATATTCGAAGTTGTTGTGAAAGGTACTCTGAACTACCTGACACCGTGGTACAACTTTAACATTACAAAAGTTTCACTTTGCAGTATGCACTTTTGGAGAGCAAACCATTCTGAATGATTTGCAGCGAGGCGGTTAGCCTACTCTCAGTTCAGTTGACCAGAAACTGATTGTAGCCTGTCAGGGATGTTAGTGGATTGGAATTAAGTAGTGGTCATGCCAGGTAGCATCCATCTGTAAAACCAGTCCCCCAAACGCGTTCTTATGGAAAACCAGCAATAGTTAATTTGTATGCAAATGTCAGAGACAGGCGAATGGGCTATCTCCACAACAATTAGCAGCCCGTTATGTTAAACCTGCGACAATGGCATCTGCTTGGGGCAAGACACTGAGCTTGCAGTGCCCGACCTCCACGTTAATCCTGTGCTTACGTCGCTGTACATTGAGCCACTGGTTCCTTTGCTCCCCCAGCAGCAGCGCGTACAAAAAGTCCGCCAGGACTCCAGCGTCTTTCCAGACCAAATCCATACGCCAGACGTGATACCCACTAAAAGGCACATAAAGTACTTCAGCATAAAGACGGCATAGTCCGGCTTTTTAAGGTCCTGCTCCATTAAGCAACAATTGTGGCTGATTTCCCAACTCTGTCGGTTGTGCTGCTCATAAAAATAGCACGCAACTATAATGGTGGCAGGTACAGTGTAGAGCACTGTAAAGATGCCTATTCGGATCATCAGCTTCTCCAGTTTGTCCGTTTTTGTGCCACCTTGTTTGATGACACTGCGGATTCTGAACAGTGACACAAACCCTGCCAAAAGGAACATTGTGCCAATAAATAAATAAATGACCAAGGGTGCCAAAACAAAGCCCCTGAGATTGTCTAAATTCTGATTGCCCACATAGCATATCCCTGCTACTGGGTCGCCGTCCACTGAACTAAGAGCCAAAACTGCAATGGATTTCATGCTGGGGATTAACCAAGCAGCCAGGTGAAAATACTGTGAGTAACTTGCAATGGCCTCATTCCCCCACTTCATGCCGGCCGCCAGGAACCATGTGAGCGACAATATCACCCACCAGATTGAACTGGCCATCCCGAAAAAGTATATCAAAAGAAACACAACAGTGCAAAGCGCAGGGCCAGTTGTCTCGTAATGTATGTGTTCCACGTCATACTCCCGGTTGCACGCCACCTTTTCATGTCCTGCGATTAGTCGAACAATGTAACCGATGGAGACAAACATGTAGCAGGCAGAGAGAAATATGATTGGCCTCTCCGGATACTTAAATCTTTCCATGTCGATTAAAAAAGTGGCTACTGTTGCAAACGTGGATATGAAACACAACACAGACCACAGTCCAATCCAGAACGCCGTGAACGTTCTCTCGTCTTGGGTGAAATAGGGGTTGTGGCAGGGCATTGCGCAGTTCAGTGTCTGTCCAGTCTTGACACGATTGTAAAGCGGATGTCGATCGCTAATAACCGGCACCATGGGTGTACGGCACTGGCAGCCCGGTTCGCAGGGTGATCCCGGGGGTTTGGGCTTGCTGGGTCGGCGACTATTGTTTTTGTTAGGATTATACGTCTTACCTGGATAATTGGTAGGCTTTGAAAGAACGGGAGAAACAGTGGTGGAGTCAGTTCTGTTATAGTCCATACAAAGAGTGTCTGGAGTCCCTTGCACCGGTAGCAGGTCGCATCTCATGCGGTCTGGCCACGGGAAGCCGTACTGCCTCATCAGCGGCGCGCAGCCTGCCCTTGCCCTCTCGCAGACACTCCGGCAAGGCGGTAGCGGTTTCTTGTAGTCCTCTAGGCAAATAGGAGTGTACATGCTGCAGAGGAAGAATTTGAGATCCGGTGAACACTGTATTTCTACGAGAGGCCAAAACTGGTGGACCTCCAAGCCCGCTTCGTCTTGAGTGTCATGGTTGAACTGGTTTGGCATATACGTGTAGTTATATCCTATTCCTTTACACAAAGGTACAGATATTTCTTGACACGTAATCTCCTTTGCAGTGGTGCCACTCGAGCTTTGCAAAATACCGAAAGCAAGTAGCAGGTAAATTCCCAACAGGTAGCACGCCATCCTTATTCAGATAATAAGGTCTCTCCTCTGTTGACAAAACAACTGCGTTCAAGTCCTCCACGTCTGGCCGCTTGTCTCGGTATAACGCTGTCCAATTAAATATTGAAAAGCGAATCCATCTCACCGCACTTATTTGGCACGGAGTTGCAACCAATTTGCAAACCGTGTACACGTACAGAGGAGGAGCGGAAAAGAAAAATAGCCCTTAGGCGTGCAGTCAAAATGGCTGAGGATATGAGAATGAATCCGAGCACCGGCTATTCTCCTTGTTCGCGGCGTAATCCACAGCACCCAGGAAACAGCTGCCTTGCCTCACGCTTTAAGGGGATTCACTCGTTTGCTGTCTTTGAAAACGGGTGGAAGTTTTGAAGTTAACTGCCTCTCCCGCTAAAATACGCAATCTACATTTGTTGCGTGTATTAACTACGCGTCTTCCCATACAAATCCGTGCGGCTGATGGGGCGCTTTGCATATTTATACGGCAGGCTGCAGAGTCACACCCCCGCGCTGGATGGTCTAATCAGTGAACAGCAGGGGCGGAACATTGGGACAAGTCAATCAAGTTTCCTTATGGTACTCTATTTCGGTCTTTGTCAGCGTTGCTCAGGGACTTGTTAAACTAAATAACAATCGTTTATCAGTAATTATCCTGTGCAAATATGTGTTTTTAAACTCAGTCGGCATATAGGCCTACAACAATTGCCTACCCCAATCTTGAATTTTCTCAGATTTGTAAAATAGGTATCTTGTTTTGGAATCAGTTTTATGAAATTAAGTTAACCAATTGCACGAATAAGGCTATATCAGTTCGCTTGACATGTGGTGTTAAAATGGCTACATTCTACTTTTCCTACATAATTTGTTACGAGCGCTTCCTATTTTGCCGGTTAATTTGCGTTTGATAGGACTTCCAGGGGGTTGTCTTCCACGCCGAATGGAGTGTTTATTTTTTTAATTGAGGTGCTGATGTTTCGTTTAGCACCTCTGCATAGGTCTCACGCAGGGGGTGTAATTACTTGAGTACTCAGAACAAGCCCAGCAGTTTGTAAAACAGGGCCACTGTGACAACCTACCTCCACCCCCAACAGTGTCCTCCATGGTCAGTGGAAAATACAGATTTTGATTTTCTGAAATACCACTGGATAAACAGTGTCAACGTTAGGAAACCTAGTGTAGTGTTCCTAACCTAGACACTTAATTGTGCAACTCAGCATAACATTGTAATTTGTGCATTAATTACACATCTTAGCCTGTAAACAAGTTGTGTTATTTATTCCTATATGTTTTAAAAAGAGGACATATTTGTTTAGAAACCAATCCAAATCTTTTGTCATACTCAAAGCCAGATTCTCGGGGGAACCAGCCAAGGACAAACAGGTGTCCAGACTGAAGCTTGTAATAAAATCAGCAGATAAATATCAAGCATAGCTCATACTGGTCATCTCTGTTACTGCTCCCCATATTGATTAACACAGAGATAGGCCTTAGCCTCAGAGTCCAACTGTTGAATTGTTGAGCCATTCACCCCAGCTCCCTCAGTCTGCTTTTCAACCCCAGCAAAACCTCCACAAGCCTCCCTCCAAAGGAGGGTTGAATTACACATCATCCCTACATTCCTGTTCTAAGAGCCTAGAAATGGAATTAGTGCATCTGTTCCAAAGTTAATTTTCAAATTACCACGGACTGTGTATGTGGCAAGGAAAACGTATACAGGCAGCATTTGAGGTCGAGTATTCAGTGGTGTTATGTTTTTTTAAATTATTTTTTAAGACTAATTGCAATTTTTTAAAGTAGGCCTATACCTATATTTTTTATTCGTTGTAAATCTGGATGTTTGTTTCAGCTGGTCAGTGGGTCGATCATGAGCAATATATCTCACATAGTTTACAAGTCTAGGTCTACAACTAATAGCATTTCTAATAAAACTGAGGCAATTAATGAAAAAAGCAAATAATAAACCTCTATAAATGTGTAATGGAGGAACAAACAGTTTGTTTAGGAGAGCACATCTTCTGTAATGACCTCCCCACAAAGTAAACTAATGTAACAATACAGAATAGCTAATGAACCTTCTAGTTTGTATGCAAACCATTCAAATTGTGTTTATTGAGAGGACACACAATGCAATTGGATTGAATGGTATGAGGTCTGACATTACATATGTGTGCCTTTCAATTAAGGCAAGTTTGGCTAGTCAGAGCAATACCTTGTGCCAATTAGTGTTTGTGATAGTATCTTTGCTTTTGTTCTTTAGTTAATATTCGGTGTCTCGCTCATACCCACACACAAACACACACACACACACACACACACACACACACACACACACACACACACACACACACACACACACACACACAAAACACAGAGAGGGGGAGAGAGAGAGAGAGGGGATGTAAAATATAAATAGTCCACCACACTGACTCCCTTAGTCTGAGAGACAGGTAATGATTCACAGCAAACTCATGCACTTACTCCTGATTTATGCCTCAGGGTGGGGTTGCTGAGTGACAGGGGAGCATGTGAAGAAAGACTGCCAGGGCAAGTCTGTCTATACACTATTTACCTATGGTCAAATGTGTAGTTTAACCTCCATGAGCTGTGAGTTGTTGCTTGTCAGTGGTTTTGTATTTTGCTGTTACTCTGTCAGCATTGCCAAACAATCAAAACGATCAAAATCAAATCAAAAAGACAACCACCACCATGGTAAATTTCAGAGAGGGGGTTGGCTGTTTCTCCCTTGAGCCGGCAACTAAGTCAATTAACAGACTGGTGGCAGATACGTGTTGTGTTTACGAGTTAATTTACCATGTTTGTTCTCTACACAAGCTCTTCTTAGGGGAGGAGGGGGGAGGGCAAGTTCCCAATCCCCTCTTCAACTCAGCCACCCCTCCACCTTCTCTCGGTCCATCTGGGTCTGTTTGCTTTGGGCTTGGCTACTAATCAGTTTCATGTTGGGGGGCTGGGCTACAGTTCAGGCACCCCCATCTCCCAGTGGATACCCTGTGCCAGGCCCTCCCCTGTGGTACCCTGAGGTGACAGAGCACGCACCCCATGAATTACCTCACCTTCGCCTCATTACCTTGACAAACAGTGCCGGCCCCTCTACTCAGTCCACTGCTGGGGAGTGACAGGCCAAGGAAATGGAGTGTTGGTTTCTCTTCCTCCCTTCCATTCCACCATCTTTCCCTCCCTCTCTCTCTCTCTCTCTCTGTCTCTGTTGTTCTTTCTTTCGTTAGACAGAACATGACATAGTCTTAAAATGTTAAGGACTGTTACTGCACTACATCAGACTCTCTGAGAGTTTTCAGCATTAAAGCAGGTGTATGAGAATTAAAGCTTTTCTTTTCCGTTCAGGAAGAGCTTTGTAAAAGATTATATTTCTGTGAACACAAAATTATTAAGGTTGGGTTCCAACCCCCAGCGAGTCCAGCCCCCGATGTTTTGTTCTGAACCTGTTGACATTTGACGCCACTGACAGGTGTAATGCTGCTGTTCATCACCTTTCTTAAGCACTTGAGTCATATGCTCACCACACACGGCCGGCGATGTGACAGTCAAACGCGACAGTGGAATTCTGTTAATTGCTTTTACACACACTACTGGCGACGTGATCACCCATTGATTCAGTGGAGATACACTGACCAGACAGCTGTTTACTATTATGACGTATCAAAATCACCCTGAAAAATAGAAAGGGGCCGATTAGAGCAATGTGACGGCCGTCATTCCACTTGCCGTATGCGTTGCCCCATTCACTTTAATAGATTCTATTTAATATTGCCGGTCGCCAGGCATAAATCGCTGTTGTGTTGCCGGCCGTGTGTGTAGGCCTTTAGTTTAGCACTAGACTGTGTCTGTCTGCTGACTGAGGGCACAGTCAGTAGGCTCCTAAGATATGGGAAGGACATTTCACCATACTATACAAGATTAATGTGACTGAGCAGCTAGGGTATAGACAAAATTGGATTAAACAAACCTTGTACCCATTCTAATTGTTTTTCTGCAGATAAAAAAAAACACATAGAGCAGAGTTAACTGGGTGATCTAGAGCCCCTGTATTTTTGTAATGTCTAACAAAACATTTCAAAACGTCAGAATGTGGAGTTAATGGTTTTGTATTGAAAAATTATTGACTGATTGATTGATTATTTGATTGAGTTTATTTAATGATTTTCAAACTGACTCCACAGTACAGAGATTATACACATTAAAAATCACTGAGGATGAAAACATAATTTAGCCTTGAGGCTTATTTTCATTGTGGAGGGCGCAGCCAGCCAGAAGCGGATGGGCTCCCCCTATTAAGTCAGGTTCTGCTCAAGGTTTCTTCCTGGAATATGGGAGTTTTTCCTTGCCACAGTTGCCATATGGCGTGCTTGTGGGGGGTAAGAGGGTTAAGGCTGCCAGTCTTATGACGTCATTTTCTATATTTTTGATATGTTGCTGAGTATAACATAAACAGCAAAGAAAAGTGATTGATAATGACTGACTGACTATTATTGTGTTACATGTTTCAAATGTAAAGCACTTTGAGCTGCATTCTGTGTATGAAAGGTGCTATACAAATAAAGCTTTATTATTATTATTATTATTATTATTATTATTTTATTATTATTGTGGTCCTCGAGAATATTTGTTATATTTTAAATTCACTACATTAGTAGTTTTAAAAAAAAATTAAACCGTTTAAAGTTTTCAGACTGAAATGTAAAAAAAGAAACTTGTAACAAATCTTGTAACCTTGTTAACAAAATCTTGTAATAAGGTAAAAAAAAATCCCCTCAAGGTGTATTCCTCACCTTGATATTCTTCATATTCTTCATATTCTACTCACTTTACCAAGTAGCCTACTGCTGACATAAAGGCCAACAGCCAATTCCACACAGGAGCTGTGGGACCCCTCTCTTCATCCCAGCCATCTTCTGAGCTTCTGAGCGTGTCAGAGGTCACTGAGATGCCTGCCCTGGGCTAGGCTGAGTTAGATGCTTATTTAGATGTCATGTCTTTCAGCGTCACACTGATGTGCATGGGGAACAGCAACACAGTCTAACAACTCAAGACTTTTTCAGTTGAGGTTCATTCTATACTATGGCCATGCCCATGCTATACCCATACCATGTCTCTCTCTCAACGGATTCTCAGAGAGAGAGAGAGAGAGAGAGAGAGAGCATGTAAAAATGGCAGCACAGGACAGTTGGAAGGCTACATCATCATGATAGAATTCTGACATTTTGGATGTTCCAGGCAGGGAGTTGGGCAGGCAACCATCCTGTCAAACTCTTGCACTGCCATACCGTGTCTCCTCCAGCATGCCACCCTGTGCACCTCCTGAGCTTGTTAGCAGCCGGATTAAGACAGGTTTATTTATATGGGGGGGTGAGTGTGTAAAAGTGGGTAAGAGCAGCTTACTTATTCATTTCCATTGCAGGTTCATGGAGGATGACAGGCTGCGTGGTGTATGACGTGGCACTGATGCCGATTCGGAGCGCGCTCTGTTTGAAGTCGGCCGAGAGAACATCTGAAGAGAAACTGACACTGCTGTGGGCATGCAGACCTATGAAGGAGAACTGGGCTGCCCTCTCCATGCTTATAGGATGAGGACCTTTGGGTTGACCTGTGACTCAGCTGAGGTAGCAGAAGTGACTTCTCCACACACACACACACACACACACACACACACACACACACACACACACACACACATAAACACATTTTCTACCCCCCACCCTTGTCTTTTTTCCTTATTCCTGTGGGCATCAACATTTCTTTACTGGTGTTTCTAATCATTCCGCCATGTCTTTGTATAAAGATTGGCAGGCTTGTGGATGGTTCCTGACACCAGCTGAATTATACACACAGCTCACTGGATAACGAATGGCACATTTACCTACATTACATGGATATGTGTACGTAACTGTGTCGCAGACTTAATACTGCAGGGGATTTGTGAATTGCCAGACTCTGATGAAGCAATTCCACTTAGTCTACTGGGACAGAGGAACTGCAATAGTCTGATATGAATGAATTGGTTTTAGTTTAGTTACTGCCAGAGATTTTAGAATGACTTTAACCGTGGGAAAGCCAAGAGTTTCCGTTTGAAAAAAATGGTGCCGGTCAAAGGTTTTCCGGACCTTTTGTAGCCGAGAAATCTAGACAAATAAAATTTGCTGCCAGGGCTAGTCTAGCAACTCTCCGTTGGCTTGTGAGCTCGAAAAATTAAACTTCTATCACGCCAATCAAATCTGTATAGAGTCGTTAGTAATGATTGATGGCAGAGTTGCAACAGTTTGGCTTGAATTCCCTGCTACTTGAAAACAAATAGATAATGTTGCTGTTGGCGAACAGTGTGACACGAGTTAAGCTTTTATTAAGTTGGCAAAAGTTTGAACTAGCAAACTAGCTCCGCTGGTGGGAAATGCATGGGACTCATAGCGCTGTCCTATTGCGTGCAGAGAGAATTTGAAAGATAACCGATTATCCCGCCCCTCGGACTGAGCACTGCGAACGGTGAGTGCCCAGACCCTACATTTTAATGTGGGTCTGGCTCGTCAGGCTAGACCTTTTGATGATATGCCGGTCAAATATCCTATTATCGCTTCTTAATGAGTCAAGTTGAGGAAAACTGGAGACAGGCTATGTAGCTTAAAGAATGACATAATCAGGCTGCAGAATGCAACATGTTCATTAGCCTGACTTAAACATGCTAAGATCTAGCCAGTCTCTATGCTGTTTTCATGGACAGCAAGAATAGACCTCCGTATCCATTCAACTTCCGGTCGTCAAATGTCTATGGGAAATAACATGGCGTTTCGAAAGATCGTAACTGTCAAACTCTGTAGGTGACAAAGTAGAAAAAGCTGGTGGGCCGATTGGCCTACACACTTCTGCCATCTAGTTTCCACTGGATTTTTTGATTGTCGGTGCTGTTTAAGTAGTAAACGATTATTAATGCTAACCGGGAGCTAGTTCCGATGTATGCGGGCGGAGGAGGGCGTTAGATCTTGCTCACAACCCAGTCACAACCTAACGTGATGGTCATTTTCATGTGTGATTCATGCGTGGGTTCAGTGGTCTATAAATGTAAATCGTTTGCAAGGTTCAGCCTCTTTTCAACATGACTTAACTTTGGTTTGACTGTGCGAGTTTGTTGGCTGTTATTGAGATATTTGAAAAAGAAAGAAATTGCCGACGAAGACACTAAAGACATGACGAGATTAGATTTTTTTTCACAAATAACAGATAATGATATGCAGACTAGGAATCAGAGGCTGAATCGTATTGAGTCGATAGATTTATTTTGCATGACCTTGATCAGAACAGTAACGTTTTCAGAATGTATTAACAACCTATCAAACATGATGATTTCACGCAGGGTTAGTGCCACCTCCATAGACAGGCTCTGGTGTCACGAACTCCATTTCGGTAAAGACAAACTATGAAACATTGCCGTTGCTATGCAACCTTGACTGGGGGAGTCGCGGCGTCTGAAGCGTGCGACTCCCCCACTTTACTTTAACGGCACCGACAATCAAAAAACCCAGTGGAAACTAGATGGCAGAAGTGTGTAGGCCAATCAGCCCACCATTCTACTTCGCCACCTGCAGATGTTTTACCGGTATGATATTTCGAAACGCCATGCTATTTCCCATAGACATTCAACGCCCGGAAGTTGGATGGATACGGAAGTTACGGAGGCGGGACTTATTCCGGAGAGGTCTATTCGCTTTGTTCGTTGTTTTAAATAGGCTACGTTTTTTGTTGCTGCTACCCACGTTATCTCCAGTGGTTAAACAGTATCACTCGCTCAGATGCGCACACATATTGAATGAGCGCTCACACCACTAACCAATGCTATGCCTCTTTATTTGATAACAAAATTAAGAAATATTTCCTATTCTGGAAAATATTTAGTTTCTTTTTCTTTCAGTCCACAGTTCAATGATACCATTTGATTGTGCCGCAAATTATCCGTGGACCAGCAATCTCCTCATCGAGGAAGCCCTAACCCTGCCGATCAAAGACAGAGAAAACATCCTTTGGGAACAAAACACAGTTACATGTCCAGTGTAGCCATGGGTCTGTCTACACGGAGAATGACAAGTGTCTTGGTGCGGCCGCACCCCATGCAACTCCACTTCCAACATCACTGAATCCGACAGATACGCCCGACACATCTGAGGCTTCAGGCGTTACCATTTTATCATCATCCATCGCATCTGGCCTCTGAAAAAAACTTTTAAGGCTACTCTGCCTGGGCCTGGCCATGTTTGAACCATCTCACTCATTCGCTTATTGTTTATTAGATGTTTTAAGCGTGCACTTCCTATTTGAAACGCAGCATGCGCATGTTGTTTAATAACTTTCAAACCCACTTTCAGAGCCTGTTCCTTTAAAACATAGCCAAAGAACGTATTCTTGCTTTAGTATAGGCCTACATTTTATGCTTATTCTCTAATTAAAATTGTGTTAGGAGGACTGGATTATTAGCCTATTTCAATCGGCCAATTTGACCGGAGAGATTTAATTTTATCGGACATTACAGTTTTTTTTCGGCCAATGTCCGGCAATTACCGGACAACGGAAACCCTGACTGTGTCTCTACCCTCTGTATGGATCTGCCATGCCCCAGTAAACTTTCACATTTGAGTTTGAACAAGCTCCTGTATTCGTGGATAATAACAGGAAAAGGATATATTTCCCCCTAATCCACAATGTCAAACCAGAGTAGTTTAACCCAAAATACCAGCTAAGGTGCACATGTTGCAGTGTGAATCAGTATGCACATGTGTATGTTGTATCCGGTGCACTGCAGCAATGCACACAGCAATGTGTGTATGTGAAGTATCTTTTTTGCCCATTTTACCTTTACAAGTAGTTGTTCAAGTTTCAGCATGCAATAGTGGCCTACTCAAAAGGAGTTTATATAGCACATTGTATTGCAAGAAATATATTGTGTGATGTGAGTAATGGGGGCTTTGCCTCAGGTCTGTGTCTAGCAATGCCTCTGGGCTCAGTGTACCTGCAATTGTTTGTGTACTGAGGGAGAGAGAGGGAGAAAGAGAGAGAGAGAGAGAAAGAGAGAGAGAGAGAGAGAGAGAGAGAGAGAGAGAGAGAGAGAGAGAGAGAGAGAGAGATTCCTGAAATCAGGACTGCTAAAACCTCCGCAGTTTTACGGCCTCTGAACGCTGTTACTGACCTTTGGTCCCAAGCACATAAACATAAACCTTGACTTTGGGATAACACCATCTCAGTCCAAAGGTGCAGTGTGTTCATGATGGTTAACTACATTAACCTGATTTCACAAGAAAAGAAATAACTGAAACGCACTACACACTTGAGTTTTCTTATTTATGCACCGAGAATTATTCATATAGATATTCAGGAACACATAAAGCATCTTTAATATTTAAAATAGTTTATTAGACATGTCAAATATGTTTCTCAAAATAATGTAAATTACAGCAAATATATGCAAATCTAATAATAATATGGTAATGATAGTAATATGATGGCATGTCTCTATGTAGTACTGCATGTATGAGTGGGCCAGGGTATTGTTTGTATTTGTGTATGTCATGTAGGGTGAAGTAATGATGTTCTGTCGGTCTCTATCCATGAGTGGTAAGTGTGCTTGTTGCCTGGACTTGGAGAGCTGCGCTGACTCATTGTCCTGGAGAATACACATATTGTTCTGCAGTTTTTAATGCTCTCTGTGCAACTTGAGGATGGGGGTTTGTTTTTTTAATTATTTTTTAAATGATTAAATATTTATAGTGTAAATATCAAGAGTGCACTCCTGTCCCAACCTCACTCGCTCTGTCTTATTCATGTAGAATTATATCCAGTGATGTCTCTTTGGTGCTGAAAACAGAGGAGGGATTGATCCCAAACCATGGAACTGAGGTCAGTGTTCTCTCTGAGCTCTGAGTGTGTTCTCTCGCTTTTTAGAATGTCAAAAGAATGAAGGAATAAAAAGGCCCAGGTTCTACAACAGCTCCAGGGGATGAAAGCCATTCTCGTGACAGACCTCTCTTTAATTTGGCAAATGATAATTGGACCAATTGAATTTGCATAACGGTGTGGGGCGTTGCATGTTTACGCACTGTGTGGCATTAGCAAAATGAGATTGGGTGGTGAGAGCTGTGTGGGGCTCTTTGTTTTATTTGGGGGCTGATTGTATCAATGGAGGTTTCACCCTCAGCATATGGCAGATCTTATCTGGCCAAAGGAGGTAAAGAGTAGACTAAATGGCAAACACCAATTAGATGGCTATCTGCACTCACAGGTGATTTGCTGAGGTACTGCACAGCATAATCTGCAGATGTTCCAGGGTGTTATCTCTGTGCTGACACAGAGGACCGTCGTGTCAATCATTTAACCAATCAATGGCTACATATTCAGAAACTATCATGTGTTCCACAGCCTTCCAATGCAATGATGAAAAACAGAATATTAATAATGAGAATGGATAAGTGACTAGTGCTTTTCTTAGCTCACAAAGCAGAAAAGTTGAATGAATATAAATACAATATATCATTTTACGGACTGTATCTATAGGAACAAGCTATTGAGTAAGTGTGTTTGGTAAGTGCTGGCTTTGTGTTGTCTACAGTTTTAGGTGCCTATTACAGTGTCATTAATCAAGCCTAAAAATGTCTTTTTAACAGAGTGATGTCATATAATATCATGCAGTGCCAACATAAATACACGAGGGGATTTTTGTAATGCTCTCCAAGCTTGTAATTTATATGCCACTTTAAAATTAGATATACTCCCTGCCAGGATCAACACAGTGCTGGAGTATTTGTGGTCATGCAAACACACAGCCCCTCCACTGTCCCCTCCCAAATCAGTTTTGAAAGTTTTCTCATTTAAAACATATGTATTGCAAACATAATATATTTACACATGGTAGCATCTCTATCTCTAATCTTTGCGAGGTACCATACATTGAATTATGGTACCATACAAGGACCAATGACAGTAGTAGAGAAGACAGCAGGATACACAATCTCAGTTGAATTCAACACAGAGCTTGCCTGTTGATTGTGTACTTTGAGTTGTGTAGCCACCCCTCTCATTGTATTGTATTTGCATCTCGTCATTTCCTCACAGCTATGCAAAGGTACAAAGGTAAAGCTACACACCCAAACCACGAATGTGCTCACTCTCTCTCTCCCACACACCCACCACCCTTGCTTGTTCACAGGGGCGTAGTAGTGCAGAACTAAGCTAAAAACGTATAGGCAGGGGCATATACACGTCTGAAGTGACTGACATGTGATTGATTAGAACACAACACGTACATCTAAACCCTACCATGTTTTTCTCTCTATCTCTCTCACTCCTTCTTTCGCTCTGTAACCTGATGATGGGACAAATCCAGAGAGGAATGGCTTGAGGCAGAGACTTGTGCAGGAGAGGGTCAGTAGGAACAAAGGCCATTCAGGTAGAGAGCCTCTCACACAGACTCTCAGGCTGATAAGAGAGGGCCAGAAGGCTAATGTACAAGCACTCACATTGTGGCTGCACGTTAGACAGACCTGAATGCTGTTTTTTCCCTCGTAGGAAGAGTAGGAAGTGATTGGCAGGTGAGTAAACATGCTAAAACCCCAGAATGGACATTCCAGAAATGACTACTGGTGTTTAAAATGAACATTCCCCACACAAGGGTGGCCAAATGTGTTGTCTCAGAGATGAGCTATGAATAACAGGGCTACCGTAGACAAAAATAGTTCATTTTGTTTACCCTTGACCATCTTGTAAAAGGTGGTAGTGTGAGTGCTGTCCTGTGAGAAAGTGTGGCTTTCTCTGTTTGTGCAAAGACCTTCATTTGTCAGCAGTTGCATCCGGACAACATATCACTTTCAGCCCTCACTGCGGCAGGTAACTGGAGATGCATGAATACAATGAAATATGGACTTCCTTCCGGAAGTTACTTCTGTCACCAAATGCAATTGTATCTCAAACACTTCCAATGACCTCATAGATATCCAGTATCATGGCAGTTGTTTTGTCAAACAGAAACATGACTTTCTGTGTATCCTCACCACAACCGTCTGTTTTCCTCGATGTTATCTTTTGTTCTTCTGTTTCAGACCTTTAGAATATGTGACTCACTATTTACTATAATAAACTAAAATGAACACCGTTCATCACAAGAAGAGTGACTGAATAATATTTCAGGTTATGTAGGTTCTAGGTTTTAAACAACAATCTTGTTTTCATCATCTCTCTTGCACATTCATGAATTGAATTCATGTTCAGTACTTTTAGCTATTAGTAAATTAAAACATATTTTTAGCTATTAGTTAATTAAAACAAACAACAAACAAAAACACATTTTCAGTCAGTATAATACTCTTTGTCTCTCAAATTGTCATTCTCTTCTAAGCAGTATTTACCATTTTTGTGGCATCTAAAATAAATAGCAAAATGTAAAATATATTTGTAGAAATGGAGGGTAATCTGTGTCTGTTTGTGGATTCTCTTTCAGTCATCCCTGAAGCTTGAGTGTCTCCTTTTTGGCCTCTCCTAGCTACAAGCAATAACACACCGTTCCCTTGGTGATCCTTTTTGCCAGGGTAGCCAAGCTCTCTCTCTCGCTCGCTCTCAGCACATCACCTATTCTTCTTGTTCACCTGCAGCCACTTCATGTTCTCTCACACACTTTGTGTGTGTGTGTGTGGGCGCGAGTGTGTGAGAGAGAAAGTGAGTGTGTGGGAGGGAGGGGCGTTGGGTGTGTGTGCGTGCATATCGGGTTAGGAGCAGGCAGTATAACTGGTATATATATATATGTATGTATGTATGTATGTATGTATGTATGTATGTATGTATACACAGGCATTTGCATTTGCGTATATTTAGTGATGTAATAGATGCTACAGAACAGTTTTGTATATAGTAGGCTATAGTATATAATATTTTTGGTATGAATTGTCTTTCACTATTTGTAACTATGTTCATGTCATTTGTTAGATTCACATTATGAGGAGATGTAATTGGCAGCCAATTTCAGCAACCCCTCCTCCATCTTTCCTTCTTTGCTTCACCCTTCTGTGTGGGTTTCAGTCTTATATCAGAAATGTCATTCTCTCCTTTGTATCTGGAGGCCTTTTGGTATTGAATGAAGCTTTCTAGATTCCTTTCCCTCCTCCTGGCCACTCCAGCCCTATGCTTCTCGCTCTCTCTCTCTCTCTCTCTCTCTATCTCTATCTCCCTCTCTCTCTACCTTTCTATCTTTCTCCCCCCCTCTTTCTCCCTCCCTCACACACACTCACGCACACTCACACTCACTCTCTCTAGTGCCTAATTATGAAGCAGCCTCAAATAAATACATTTATTTTACAAGAGGAAAAAACCCCACATACTCTTTTTGACAATAGACAGAATTCTATTCTCAGCCACTGCGCATTGAGTGTGGGCACTTAGGGATTGGACAGGCCAGAGATTTTCTGGGTGCAGCAATTGTGTCTCATTATTCTTACAGTAAAGCAGGGGAGCTATACAGGCTATGCAATTAGCAGGCTGAGCTTTGAATAGGCCAGTTAATCAGATGACAAAGACTAGGGCAGAGCCCCCATTAGGCCCAAAGGAAGTAAGGCCATTGTCAGGGACACAAGGAATGCTTGCCGAGATGCCTTCATTTAGGACAAATTGGGCTGAGGTATAAAAAAGAGCCCTTTCTTTGCCTTCTTTCCCCTTTTTTCACTAACTTCCTGCTTCTCGGGCATTTCAAAAAACAACACTTTGGGAAAAAGCCAGAGGCTCTCACTCAAATGGACATGGCAGGGAATAAATGATAAAAGAATGAAAGGTTTGTTGTAGGTTTAATTCAGAACTTTGGTGTCTAATTTAAGTTTAGTCTTTCAAAATTATCACCTTTTTTCATCGTAACAATTTAGGCAGTTGATTAATGATCTTCACTGTAAGAAGTTACAATTATTGTGAAGCAAGGCATTACACTGTGTTTATGTTTTTTTCATCTTTGATTTTAGAATAAGAAATGGACAGAGGCTGTTAGTGCCTCTGTGTGTGTGTGTGTGTGAGAGAGAGAGACAGAGAGAGAGAGAGAGAGAGAGAGAGAGAGAGAGAGAGAGGGGGCGGGGGTTATGCCCATCTAGTCTAGATCTGAAAACTGCACAATGAAGAATCTGTAAGACCTTTTAACACATTGGAGAGGGTTAGACAAGCAGAGCAAAAGCATTCAATAAAGCATTAAGCCTTTAATTATTGACATGTAATTAGCCTGTTTTTTTATCGTCATGAAAGAGGACACTCAAAACTTTCCCAGTGTTTATTCCCAGTCTTCAGTTTGCTGTATAATGGCAGTTCATTAAGTAGCCTATAATGTGTTCTTGTTGTATTAATTATGAAAAGAAAGTGTTAATGTTTATTTAAACAAGTTCATGTTTATTTATTTACACATGTTAGTTAGAATAGTATAATCCCTATGCTTGTTCACATCTTGACACTGTTTTCCATATGAATATGGATGCCCAGAGACGTGACACCTGAGGATGTCTCAAGAACACTGTATTGATAGTAGTATAAACCCCTCTACAAAAAAGTTGGTCTGCTGTGTAAAATGTAAATAAAAACAGAATATGATAAATCTGCAAATCTCGTAAACCTACAGTATAGTTGCAAAAAGGAGTAGTGTAAAAAGGAGTCTGGTGTAGGCCTATAGCTTCCCTATAAGAGTCATGTTCCTCATGTTGGTCTCTAAAAACTGTACCATGCAAAGAAAACACCATATTTAGACATGCAGATCCACACACAACTGTCTTATATGGGCCTCACACAACACAACTGTCTTATATGGGCCCTGAGGCAAAGTGGAAAACTGTCCTGTAGTTATGTGTGTCAAAATGTCTCATTCTTTTCGGAAATCATGGACTCTGCATCTTCCAGGTTGAACAGGAGAAGGACCATCTAACTTGTTGCGCAGTTCAACAGCCAGCATCTGATGGTATGGAGGTGCATTAGTGTCAATCAAATGGGCAGTTTACACAAACCTGAAAGGCACAGTTAGGTTTTGAGCGACTTTTTGAGGTTTTTGATGCTGACATCCAGGCAATGTCTGTCAGGGAAGACCTTGAATAGAAAAACAGTGGCAAACTGCATGCAGCAAGGGCGTAGGTTTGGTCTGAGCTTTGGTGGGGACACTACCCACTAATCCCCCAGAAAAAAAAAAAAAAAACGCCACTCAACTCTTTCACCAGCCACTATAGATATATAAAATGATTAAAATGTGCTACTGTCCAACTACCCATGATTAAAATGTGCTACTGTCCAACAGATCTATACTGTGTAGCACATAATCTGATTTTAATATGTATACATATGTAGGCTATATTTAACATTTATTTTCTATTTGGTCTGTTATGAAATCATGCATTGACCCATTTAAGCACAGCTCAGTTTTAAGAAACTTAAATACATGCATGCTTAGCATTTTGTGAAAAGAATCATTAAGGCTACATTGACAACTCTTAACCATAAGCTGCCTGTATATTCTCTGATTCTAATATTTACAGATATCTAGGCGATGTAAGCACAGCTCAGTTTTAAGAAATGCTTAAAGCCGAAAGACCATGTTGAATTTTTCTACAATTTATTTCAAAACCGGATTACTCTGGTACTCTGCTGCTCTTATTTCTTCATTGTATGTGCCTTCTTATTTACTTTTTATATTGTTTACTTGAATATTATGTTTGTCTGTGGACCTAATTGGTTCAAATATGTCTTGTCTCCACCATGGGATAATGGGAAACATAATTTCGATCTCTTTGTATGTCTTGACATGTGAAGAAATGGACAATAAAGCAGACTTTGACTTTGACTTTGACCAGCTAACTATACACGGGAATACATTACACCTTTGTGTTCGGTGAGGTCTGCTGTTTATTCTGATATTTGGGTTGTCATGTGTTGCGTGAAGAGTGTGTAGGCCTACGATATTCCACCGAGACGAATGGATGTGGAGATGGGCACAGATAATAATTATTAAATCTCTTGAAGTTAATTTTTCTCGCTAACTGTTTATCACAGCAAATAGTGGCTATAGCACCGTTTAAAGGCTGAGAAAAGGCTCTTTCATGTGACACATGTGTGATGAGTAGCCTACTCGAGGAGTTCAACAGAGAAGAATGGATGAATTTGGACGCACTTCATATGCCTTGTAGTGAAGTGAAGCTGAAGCGCAGCGCAGGAGACTGCGGCTCACTGGTAGTTATTATGACCGCCGCACAGCGAAGCGGCGGTCATATAGGTTTAGTCAGATTTTTTTTTTTTTTCTTTTTTAGATGCCCAAATTTCCGTCAATGATTCCCGGGACACTGAAAGACCGGGGGTACCGAAACTTGGTGGACATGTAACCCCACATGGATAGCATGGAACCATCGTTTTTCGTTTTGATCTGTAGCCCCTCCGCTGAATTGGACCCCGGAAAGGAGGGTAGGGCAGACACAGTTTTCTGTGAATATCTCGAAAACCGTAGGGTTTAGGAGGACCATTTTGTTTTTGTATGTTGATCTCAAGGGGCCATGTCAACCCATTCCATAACCACTCATTTCATGTATAGCGCCACCTAGTTAAACACAAAAAGTAAAAATGAGGTGGTGTAATTGAAGGTATCTGTGACCTAACATAGTCAAAACTGCACAAAATTGGAAGTGTAGGATCATTATGACACCCTATGTATGCACGCCAAGTTTTGTGGAATTCCGTTCATGGGGGCCACACAATAAATTAATTTATGTTACTATACACCAACTGGCCTGTAGGTGGCCGGAGACAGTTTTCTGTGAATATCTCGAGAACCGTAGGGCCTAGGAGGTCCACCTTTTTTTGTATGTTGGTCTTAAGGGGCATGTCAACCCATCCCATTACCACTTATTTCATGTATAGCGCCACCTAGTTAAAAATTAAAAAGCAAAAAATGAGGTGTTTTCATCTCAATATCTCTGGCTGACAAGGTCAAAACTGCACGAAATTAAAAGAGGGATCATTATGACACCCTCTGAATGCATGCCAAGTTTTGTGTACTTTCGTTCATGGGGGGCCTTACAATAAAATAATTTATGTGTACATTTAGTGACGACACCAACAAGGATTCCCCGGTCACTGAAAAGACCGGGGTACACAAAACTTGGTGAGCATGTACCCCCACATGGATAGCATGGAACCGTCATTTTTTGTTTTCATCTGCAGCCCCCCCCCGCTGGACTGGACCCCGAAAGGGAGGGTAGGGCAGACACAGTTCTCTGTGAATCTTTTATGGTATGTTGGTCTCAAGGGGCCCACATCAACCTGGCTCATAATCACTCATTTGTGATTTGCCCCCGGTAAAAAATGAAAATCAGTAGGATTAAAGAAAAGCCAAAATAAATATTCATCATCATCATGGCTGCATTTTCAGTATTGGCGAGAAGTAGTCGCTTTGTCCACTAGATGGCTTATGATCGTTGCAGTGAGAGCGTAATTTTGTTGGAAGTTAAAAGTGGGTTGGAAAAACAATGGGCTTCATACAAGGACTGTAATTTACATTGCGAACATCTAATAAGGATAGGGCGATGTTCACATGAAGTGTAATTCCCATTTCTTCTTGAAGCGAAATAAATCTAAGGATGTTTCTGGACATGCTTGGTTTTTACTGCAGGTACGTTAATCTTGTAATATCAATAAGGACCTAGGTAATGATACCGTTAAGCGTTGGTTGAGTGATGGAGGCATTTGATTGATTGCATTTGTAGAAAACTATAAATGCGGTTATACCAAAACAAATTGATAGCAGCACTGTTTGTATCTTTCGACTGTCATTTATTGCACGTGCTACAAAATCATTCTGTGCAATGGAAGATTTTACCAACGTTACACCGGTCTGATACAGTTTTGCCTATACATGCGTGAGACTGAGACGCCTGTTTATTTTGTTTTAAGTGCGTGCAGGGTGTGAGAGGGGAATCGATGTGCTTTGATTACAGCTTGGTAGTTGTAGTCTGTGAAATTAAAAGCACGTGTGTGAAGTATCCAAACAATGACACCTTCATTTCATTATGGCTGCTTTAGCAAAACACCTTAAGCTACTGTGTAGTGGGTCCCATTTAGAAGTGGCTACTTCATTCGCTTTCCTTGACTCATGGAGCTGCGTGAATGTTATTACAACTTTTTCGCCAATGATATGACAGTTTAAGTCCGCTTGATACTGTAAAGGCGTAAAGCCATTGGTTTCCAAAGGAGATTTTATTTGTGTCGCCAGCATAGCCTATTGACAATTTATGTTGTCAATAGGCCTACCTTATAATCCTACCTGTAGCTTAGGGAAGCTAACAACTTTGTATTAGGATCTAGTTTGTTAGTTACCGTTTTTGTCATAACTCCCTGATGCAGTTTTGCATTTAGAATAGCCAGAGTGTATATCTCAATCGAAAAATTAAACAATATCGGGTGCCTATGGACTAGGCTGGGTGAACCCAGCCTGATCTGCCCCGCTATTTATTTTTTGATTTCTTAAAAGATTGAGCTTGGTCTGATGAAAGCCAGACTAGCCATGGACCTCAGTTAAACAATGCAAGGGAACATGAATCAGCCTATATTTGCACTAACAATAACGGACAAAAGCTTTTCAACTTTGGCCCGTTAAAATGTGTATGAACAGTCTAGCGGCGCATTTCATCAAGGCCCATTTGGACATGTCAGTTATTTGCACCACTGGTTAGATGTAAAACAGCATTTCGTTTCAGACTAGGCTACTGTTACTTAATTTGTGCATTAACAATAACGTTTCAGACTACTGTTACTTAATTTGTGCATTGACAATAAAGTATTACATGAACTAAAGATGACTAAAATCTTATGTAGAAGAAGAAACATTCACAAAAAAAATCCATCCATCCAAAAATGACCTTTGTTTTTGATAGCTGTTGAAAACGGCATGGAACTGACAGAGATGTTTTTGTTTATAAATACATACAAAAAAAAAAAAAATAACATTATGCTGATACCTTTTTGCTTTTCCCAAATACAATGTAGCCTACAGGTGTAAGTGACCTTTCATCAATCCAGTTGCAATGGATGAACTGTGATGAACTGCCCTACTTGTGATTGTTTAGAGATTTTAAAAGGTTTTATAACAATTCTACATCTTCTTTGGCTATTCTACAATCTATTCACCTTTTCAGCACCAGTAGAGGGTACTTTCTGTGCAGCCCAACACACACTCAGGCATGCCAAACAAGCATACACAAAAGTTTCAAGAGTGGGGGATGGAGTAAAATATGGAGACAAATTGAAGTGTGATTTATTTTCGCGGAACGGATGTACAGGACTGAGCGGCGGTCATATTTTGTACCGATATGCGGTACATCTAGTTATAGGTAACTTCAAATCAGCGCGATTTGCGACTGCATATTACACGATCTGTACGAGATGATCCGCAGCAAAGTGAGAAAGTATTTAACTCTTTGTAGCGCATGTGAGCTTTTCCCCCCATTTCAACCTGAATATTGGTTGGGACATTTCAGTCGTAATCTGACATTAGTGTGGACACGTCCTTCGTTCCCCACGCAAATCAACGCCCCTGGCATGCAGCATATATTAGAATTCAGATGCTAAAGTAGCCTGCGGTCTGCGGTCAAGACCTGTCACATTGGTTGCATCATGGAACGACAAACACGATTACGAAGAGCCCAGACTGTTGAGCCGCTGAAATCCTATCAGGCAAGAATGCAACAGCATTTCACTTTCAAAACATTTACAGTCTGTTGTTAAAAAAGAGGTAATGCAACATTAATAAACATCAACAAACTTTAATAACAAGTTGGCATAGATCAAATCTTGCTAGTATATTTCAGCAATATAATTGATGGACACCTGGATGGCTAATGGGAATGACAGGTGTCTATCCTTCACAGATTAATTTGATACAAAAAATAGTTGCGCTCAAAACTTTTACTTCTAAAGTGTCTATATCAGAAGTAGAAAATTGTTGCAACATGTTGCTTTAAAAATCCTTTTAACAACTATTGACCAAGGCTATTTCTCTTTCTATAGCAAGTAGATGATCATAGCCTGTGTTAAAATATTTCAGAGCTCAATGCATGTATAACCACACTAACACACAATGAACAGTGGTGGATCCTCCAAAACGTTGAATAACTGACAATGTGGACCTCCTTTCGGGCTATCGTGCTATTTCTCTGCTTCAGACAATGGCAGCTAATGAGTTTTCCATTGCCCAGCCCTGTATGCCTCATTAGACAGAGGCAACGCTAACCTAACTGACAGATCACCAATCTCACACTTCTGGAAACCTCCATTCCTCTAAAATGAAGGCAAAGTGTCTTACTGTTATCTTACACAACAACTGCTCTTACCCACAATCT
The DNA here is from genome assembly GCF_017589495.1 of Alosa alosa. Lineage (NCBI taxonomy): Eukaryota > Metazoa > Chordata > Actinopteri > Clupeiformes > Clupeidae > Alosa > Alosa alosa. The sequence continues at coordinate 16,109,057 of NC_063204.1, forward strand.
GTATAGTGAGATTATCTGAAACACAAACTCCACATAAAAAATAAAGGCTTGAAATGAGCCCATGCAGACTTCACTAGACAATAATATTTGCTATAATTATCTGAGAAAATGTTATCTTAATGTCATTAAAACAAACAGACATGAGTAGTCGTTATTGTCCAAGCATTGCTTTGTCACACCCAAAAACATTAAGCGCAAAACAGACGTGTATTGCAGTCTATTAACTAATAGAGTGATGAAAAGAACTTTGTGTGTTTAGTTTAAAAAGGAAGACATTCTATAAACTAATCTTCTTTATGTTCCTAGCCAGTCTTAAAAGCAGTTCCTCCCAATTTGCAGGTGCTAATGATTATTTGGCCTACAAAGTACACAAGTGATTACTCTAAGCACTCCCCCCCTCTCCCCATTGCCCTATTTGATGGTATGGGAAGCCATGTCATTGTCTTGTAAATGGAAACTTGCTGTGAGCAAACTGACTGTCGCATTTTCACTTACTCTGGACAATCCGTTCCAATTCAACTGAGCAAATACTGTTTTTCCAGCCAGGGCCCAGCTTTGTTGAAGCCACCTGGTTTCAGCATTGAGTGGAGATGTATGGGGGCCTCTTGCCTAAGCCAGTGGAAATGTCTCTCAGCACCTATTGGTCCATCTTTTTTGTTTTTCCATTTAGTTTGCCATTTCATTGTGTGTAGAAATTTGTTTTCCTTTGCTTTTATTTTTTCAGTGTTCATTTTAACAGCATTCAGGGAGAAGCCTTGTTCTCCCTGTGGTTTCTGTTGGATTCCTATAATCATTTCTGGTGATCAGACTCACAGTACCAATACACATAGACATACACATGCACATAATACAAGGAATTTGTGAAGCCTTTCTGTGACTCATCGTGAGATGATATGAAATCAAAACCCATGGCAGAAGGAGGTTATGATAGTTGAAATAGTCAAATCAAGTCGTTTATTTATATAGTGCATTTCATACACAGACGTCATTCAATATGCTTTAGAGGTCATTCAATGTGCTTTGAAATAGAAAATGGTTGACTAAGATGGTGTACACTTCTGTAAGAGATTGCAGGTGTCATCAGTGAATATCACTACTTTCAGTATGTGCAAAAGACATGTAGATGTACAGTTCATTCTGACATGATGTAGTCCAAGCCATTAAAGCAGCCCTAAAGAGTTTTTTTTACCTTAATATGATTAAAATAATACACTCTTAAAAGGGTGAACAATACTTCTGCCAGTGTTGTAGTTGTGGCAGCCGTGGCCTACTGGTTAGCACTTCGGACTTGTGACCGGAGGGTTGCCGTTTCGAACCCCGACCAGTAGGAAGTGGCTGAAGTGCCCTTGAGCAAGGCTTCTAACCTAACCCCTCACTGCCGCTTTGGTTGCAGGCAGCTCACTGCGCCGGGATTAGTGTATGCTTCACCTCACTGTATGCTGAGTGTGTTTCACTAATTCACGGATTGGGATAAATGCAGAGACCAAAATTCCCTCAAGGGATCAAAAGAGTATATACACTTATATTCATACTCAAGTCCGAGTCATGAGCTAAATTTAGAGACTCGTGACTTGGACTTAAGCACTGAATGACTCGAACTTGGACTCGGACTCGTACATTCAGACCATGCAGACTCGGAAATTGAGACGAGGACTCTACTTTTTTTGTAATGTCATTAGGCTATAATTGTAATATGTCATTAGAATATTATTTGGTATAGGATTTTAATATCTAAATTATTAGTGCAATGGAGTGTTTTTGCCTCATGTCATACATCACACATCACGCCATGTTCTTACAATAACGGACGTTAACTTTAATGGCGCCAAATGCCTGGAGACATGAATGCCCCGAAGGTTGTCAGTTTTGCTTTTAATAGTGACTCGACTCGGACTTGACTTGGATGAGTAGTGGACTCGACTCGGACTTGACTTGACATTTTTTTTAATGACTTGGACTTGACTCGGACTTGAATACTGGAGTCTCGAACCTGGACTCGGACTTGAGGCATAGTGACTTGACTACAACACTGACTTCTGCCACACTCTGAGCAGGTTACATTGCTTGTAATATAGGCTGTTTTTCAAACGTGTGGTAGAACTGAGCCCTGCCAAGCCGGATCCTTCAAAGATGAGGCAAGGCTTCTTAGCATTTGCAAAACAGACTAGCGAGTTTGCAGGAAGCTGTAGGTGTGCGCTATTGAAAGTCAAATGCCTCCTGCCTGCTTCTTATTGAAAAACAATGAATGCACTACTGTCATTCTCCCATGTCAATGAATGAAATGACAAGTTTGATTAATTTGCTAAAATAAACCACAGAGTTGTCTGCATTGACCCCATGAATGACAGGAGACATAATACTGTTGTGTTAGTTAATCAGTTTGGCGGAAATAACAACAGGGATGGGAAAACATTGCAGCATGGATCATAACACAGTATGATAGGCCTACAATGTGAGATGAAGATGGATTATGAATTATCCACACGTGTTATGTCAAGCATTGATTATAATGTGCAAAAACCTACCAACACCCTTAACAACTTCACGGTTACACTTTACACAAATCAACATATGTACTGTACCATATGTAGCCTACCAGGGCCAGATTACCATTGACACTGGTGGTATTTAAGATACGCGATACATACACATAGAATCAATTACGTCAACATTTGAAAAATATCTACATTTTACTCTATTTACATGGATCCACAAATCTAGCGTTTTAAGAAATGTTCAATTTGGAGGGTATTTAAAAAAATATCAGTTTGAGGGAGCTAAAACTCTGTTTACGTGTAAATGGCCCAAACGCACTACATTTTTTACAATGTATTCTAGCGGATCATGAGGAGATGTTTGCTGTATGTGTCAAAAAATGTTCTAGCTTAGAAACCGCGTAACAAGATTAACATAACCTTTAAATGTTAGAATTTGAGCGTAAGTAGCTTTCATATCTTAAATTCAGTGTTTTGTTTTTTTGCACTAATTCCATGAATCTCAATGAAATATTAGAGAAACATAAAACAACACAATTATTAAAGCTATGTTTTGAATATTCTCACTAATTTCCAAATCAGTGAAGCTGCTGAGGAGAGCCACAATGCTTTTAGGACTTTGTGCCTGGAGTGTGTGGTGTGGCAAGTGTGTGTGTGTTACAGGACCGGTTGTTTCTGGTGTTATACATTTGAATGACATTTCTGCTGAACCACCAACGCTGTTGTCTATTTAAGAGTATCTACATGCTGCTGACTGCACAGACACTTTTAGATTTGAGTTCATGACCAGATTATAGCCAAAGTTATGTGGCGACTTAGGCAGTTCATTGAGATTTAGACACAGTTGTCAATTATGTGAAATATGTGTGTTGTGGAGTGGATAAGTGGACAAGTAAAATGCTTTCACTTCTGAGTTCTCCCTGGAATTACTGTTAGTAAACAGCTGAAAAGAGGCCATTGTATTTTTGATGGCATCTCAGTTACTCAAGATTTGAAGTAGGCATACTGCCATATTTTTGTGAAAATGTTATTACAAGGACTCACTCTTAGTTTCTTAGTCTATTGCAAATGTCCTAGAAGCAAGTCAAGAATGGAGATATCACATCTATAGGTCTTCGTCTCCACATGTACACCTTCATTGCTTACCAGTATACTGATTTAGATGTCCTTGTGAAACTGTCACACCTCTCCTGATTATCTCCATTGTCAGAGCAAGAAAAGAGCCATGCTTCTAAGAGCATCATCCATTTGCCCGTTTGATCAATTTTTTAAGTCCAAGCTTTCATGTTGAGTCCCACTTCTTTATGCAAAAACCAATTGCAGAGGCCACAATCAAATCCAAGTACACCTGAAAATAGATGGATACATCAGTATTTAAACATAGTTTTTTTTTAGACATACACACTTTCTCTCTCTCTCTCTCTCTCTCACACACACACACACACACACACACACACACACACACCACACACAAACACACACACATACACACACTCCCTTCATGCCATCTATCCCACCTCCCCTTTGTTTACCATGATGCCAAAAGTTTCAGCCTTAATTGGAATTCCTGTAGAGGTTTTTTACTGACTGAGACACACTGTGGTGAGCTTCACCCAGGATATTTATTCATTATTTTGTTTCACTGCTGTTTGGCAGCAGGAGCATGCTTTTATTGAGCAACCTAATTTAGGGGGTGACTGCCGCTCCAATTGAAGGTAATTGGAGGATTATGGCACTATCCTCAAAAGTAACCATGCCTTATCATCCCACTGTGTGCATTTACAAATAAACATACACACTCACACACACAAACTCAAACATACACTCACACACACAAACTCAAACATACACTCACATAGTCATTGGTAGTACATAAAGCAGGCAGCTCACTGCGCCGGGATTAGTGTGTGCTTCACCTCACTGTGTGTTCACTGTGTGCAGTGTGTTTCACTAATTCACCGATTGGGTTAAATGCAGAGACCAAATTTCCCTCAAAAAAGTATATATACTTATACTATACTTATTGTGTACTCTCAGTCCATCAGAATGAGTGTCTGTGGCTTTTTGCATGAATGATAGACACAAACACACACACACATGCACACGCACACGCACACGCACACGCACACGCACACACACACACACACACAGTTGTATGTTGATGTAATATGTGTTCTTAGATAAATTGTTCCTGTTTTCCTCAATGACTTTATAGTGCCTATGAGAGTCCATATGTTTTGCCTGTTATATGAATAGCATGACTTCTGTGAAAATGGCTAAGCTTGACATTGATGGAAGCTTCTCCTACTTTCTGTCATCCTCTCTAATGGACACCTCACAGGATGGACATGACAGGCCTATTGTCTGTGACCCCTCTGGACCGGACCACCCTGCTTTAGACATGTTCTCTCTCTCTTTCTAACTCTTTCTATTTCTCAGTCTCTCACATACACTTTTAGACGTACACAGACACAGACCCCCCCCACACACACACACACACACACATACACACAGAGGCAGAGAGAGAGAGAGAGAGAGATACGCACCACACACACAATCTGATCTCACATGTCTCTGGGCAGGACACTCCCTCAGGTTCCCAGAGAGTCAGTTGACATTACAGGTCCTTTGGAGGAGGGCTGGGGTTGTCTGTCCAAAGTATACACAATGACAGGCAAGTCTGGCCAGTGATGTCATGAAGAAATAACAAAAAAAAAATCTCAAATTTATTTAATATCTGCATGCCTTCAGTTTGTGAGCCATGGGTAATGCACACCTCTCTGTGTCACTTCTCTGTCTCAACAGAATCCAATGAGTATTTTCCAGCAAAAACATGAATGGCATTGATGACTTTATTGTGATGTGGAACAGTCACTGCTGCCATCTTGCTGCTTTGATGATACCATTGCAAGCCACACCATAATCAGTGGTGGAGAGGGAGTGAAAGAGAGAAATTGTGTGAGTTGTGTGTTAGAGAGATGGGGAGAGAGTGAGAGAGAGTGAAAGAGAGCGAGAGAGGGGGGGGGGTTGGGCCGTCATAGAAATCTAAATCCTGCTGCAGAGATTAAAGTCCCTTCCTATCAGTCCGGCTGCCGAGCACCCTGGGAAATCCACTGCATTCCCCCTCCTGCATTAATGTTTCCTCTTTGGGATCAAGTGGGGGTTCGCTATCTGATTGGGCATCCATTTAGGGGGCTGGAACCTGATGTAAGGGAATGCTAGACACTTTGAAATGGTCTGATGCTCCATTAGCAATTCTAAACATCTCGCTCTCTTTCTCTGCTTACATTCCACTCACACGCGCTGGCCCATTTGACTTTGCACTGTATACTTATGTGGTTGTGATTCATTCATTTATTTTTTGCACTGGTGAGTAGTTCACTCTGTTAAGCTAAATGGGACCATGTGACAAAGCAGCAGCCTGGAGGAAAAGGAACTCAGATTTCCCATTTAAACATGCTGCCTTTGGTTTACCTGAATGCATCAATTGAGCAGCATGCTAGTAGAAACTTGGGGAGCTGGGAACGGAATCTATGTTCACTCTTTAACATTCCTGTTATCGACATGATCTGACCATTCAGCAGACTGTGAAAGTCTAGCTAGGCATGTAGTATGCCATTGTGTGTCTGTGGTTCTGGAGGAAGAGAGAGAGAGAGAGAGAGCGAGAGAGAGAGAGAGAAAGTGGTTGTATAAAAAAGTATGCATCCTCTCTCTCTATCCATGACAGATGGGTTGCCTGCTCTGTCGTCTCCTTGGTGGGAAACCGTATACCCCTCCTGACCTGATTACCGTGGTAACCTCTGACCTGTGAGGTCAGAGGCACAGCGAGAGCCCGCTGCATTCATTCAGCCTTTTCACTGGCCCAACAAAGATTAGAACAAGACAAACATTGTCCTTTTTGGCATTCATTGGACTCTCCTACCTCTGTATGTGGACGAAGACATTGTGCCTGAGCATGGAACAATTACTTTTGCACGGTAATATGTTCAGCTGACAGGAAGGGAGTGACTTATGACTGAGAGCTTGTATGTTCCAGCAGTGGGATACTGAGTGGCCTGCAGTGTGGACATGACAGCTGACAAGCACTCAAGACGTGCAAACTCTGTGTGGGCTATGGTCAAATTAAGAACAAGTTAAAACAGGTGTACTGTTGCCATACATAGCCTTCCTCATTTAGGGCCAGATGTACGTACATTTGCGAACGTAGCGTTATCAGCGCCATGGAAAAACCACAGCTTGCGAATACTGTCAGACCCAAGGTTACGTTGTATTTATCAAACTTTCAATTCATAGTGTAATCTGTGCCTTCCACAACTGAACAGAATAGCCTACATACAAGCGCAGTTGTATGAAGTTAACTGATGACAACATTAAAAAGAATAAAATGTTTAGTGATTGTGAAATAATACCATACATAATAAGATGTGAACAAGCAGGGAGATAATGAAGATCAGTAGTTCTACTCAAGCTGCTTTTGCACGTAGGCTATGAAAGATTGGTCAAATCTAGCAAGTAGGAAAGTCGTGAAAATGTTCAAGTGAATGACGTAAAAGTGAAAGTAAGACATTCGAAAGGCCAACGAAAGTTAAGGTTGCTTTTGATAGTACAAAGACTGGTGCTCTAAATAGCGATTCTGTTGTCTTTGAAAGGTTCTCTTATTGACGCATTGAACTGCAATTTGGATTAACACCTGCTTTTACAAGGCGGAAGTATTTAGGCGCAGAATAGACGTGCACTTTCACCAGCACTCTTTGTACATACCACGGAATGCATAATTAGGCGCTCTTTACGCTTCCCCTCCCATCTCTTTATGCTAAACTCCCACTTTCCCCTGGATCCTCCCATGAATGCATATGCATGACACGAAAAACGCAATTTGCCATTTTCAGCTCCCACGACAGGCAGTTTGCGCTAGAGGTCTGCGCGGGACTGATTTTTCCCGCAATATTTTGTCCCGCTCCCGCATTAATGTGTCATTTTTAGTCTCCCCTGTGTGTCTTGAAAATGATTATGTTCCTCGACCTTTGTTAGTCTAAATCATGTGGTAAGATTCTAATAGTGGTTGTGAATGATGTTAGGGAGAATCTGAGTGAGATATATGATATGGCATTGAAATCGATGGTCCCTTGGGCGTCCTCAGTCATCGGAAACTCTGAACGTGGATGACTCATTCACAATAACCAACACTTGGTTTGATCATGGTGGTCAGATGCTTGGATGCAGCACTTCATGTGCTTATCCATCCGTCTAACCAACACAACTGTACACACACACGCACGCACGCACACACGCACACACACACACACACACCAGATGTGCTGTAGGGTTGGATTGCCCATGCAGCGTGAGGGTTAGGGGGCACATTCTGTCAGTGTTTTTTCTCCAGCTCCTGTGTCAAGTTAATTTGGCAGATGGACCTGTGGGTATTTGCCCCGTGGAAAAGTCAGAGCTGGGTTGCCTGGTCCTGGCCCTGGCCTGCCGTCTCCAGCTGTGTGCTACTTTGGCAGGCAGGTACATAGGGGCCCTGGAAAGCGCCCGCAGGCCTGCTGGACCCGCTATCCTGGATGGACTGCTCATGACTGCAGGCTAAAATGTGGATTGCGGTGAGAAGGCTGCCAGGCGCAGACCACAGGGCAGCAGAAGTGAGTTGGGGAGTGTTGCCGGCCGCAACTATCATTTTTGGAAGGCCCCTGTCTTCCTCCCTCATTCACTCTCTCTCTCTACACACCATCAGCCTGATCTTTCTGTCTGCCTCTGACAGTGTCTATCACTCCCTCCCTCTCACTCTCTCTCTCTCTCTCTCTCTGTCTGTCCGTCTCTCTCTCTCTCTCACCGAGGTCTGTCTCTCTCCACTCTGCCCCCTCTCACTGATCAGATATTCAGGCTCGGCTGTCGACACACTGCTTCCCCCTCTAGACTCTGGAGTGCATGATGTCAAATCATTTTGAATGCATTAAAACAAGCGCGGGAGGAAGCCACAGGAAAATCAGATGCATAACTCCACGCTCCATCTCTCACAGGCTCTCCCCCGTATCCCTCCCCTTCCACAGAAATGCGGAGGAAAACGTACCCCCATCTAACAACTTGAAACAGTGAGCAGAGGAGAGGGAGAGAGTTCAATCACGGCAATTTGGGGTGGAATAATAATTAAAAGTAAGTGGCCCTGGCAGTCTGGGTGCATGTGATTACGCTGGAGCCGTGGAGATGCACCCCCTCCCAGGCTGAGCAGACAAGACGTGACGAGGCGAGAAGAGACAAGACGAGCCAGCCAGCCAGCCAGCGAGTCAGGCTACGTTGTGGAGGATGTGATGGTGTGGACACTGTGGCGCCAGGACCTCCCCACCTCACCTGCGACTCACATGGGTGCTTTAGCAGAGATTTGAGATTTAACTCACAGCACACACAGCTCCGGATGGCTGGCAAGGTGTGTTATTCACCTAACTGAGTCACCGGTAACAGAAAGTCAAACATACAGACTACGGAGATGCTAAAAACGATGACAGGTGTATCAGAAACGTGCAAGGAAAAAATGACATGAAATATGTGTGGCGGTTTTAGCCACTTAGCCAAATGAACCTTTTTGAGTCTGCTTGGTCCTGTCATTATGTTAACGATGCCTGGTAATCCAGTGATTCCTTTCCCATCTCACTTGGCGCATGTTTGATTCCCCCCAGTCTGACCACAGAAGGTAATCACAGGCATGCTCAGTTAGAAAGCAAAGTTACGGTGCGAGGGGGCACAGACATAAATGACTCTAAGTGAGAAAATAATGACAGCCCTGTTGGCAGACACACACGGCTGGAGAGACAGAGAGGAAGACAGAGAAGTGTGTGGTACGTGCCACTAATGATACCTCCTGTACAGTTCTCACCTGCCTTTCCCTGTGCAAATAACACAGTCAAACACACACACACACACATACACAGACCCACACACATACACACCCTGAGTCAACATTGTGCACATGTAAATTTAAAGATACGCAATATGAGATATGAAATGTTGTCATGGCACATTTAGATATTTGGAGGCCCTACAGGATCAGTCCTGCCCAGACATTGTGCACATCTCTTTACTTCAGACGCACTCAGAAACACACTGGACACTTTAAACGAGTCAGCCAGGCCCAAGAAAATAAAAATCCCCCTGAAGTTTACCAGACGTATACTTTGTAAAAATAGAGTGACAATGCACTTTCAATTTTTAAATTTGTTTATATCGTAAACGTGCTAATTACCAACCATTTCGTTCAAAAATTCTAAAACACCAATGTTTTTTAATACTTCAAAATAACATTTGATAAATTAACCTTACATTGCAGTAGGCATAGGTGTGTAGATTTAAACAAAATCTAGTTTGATTCTTACCGAGAAACTTTTAGTGCCTGAAATATCCGATTTTGTTTACCACACGCTCGGAGTTTAGTGCTGGGCTGGTGGGTGCCTATTCCCAACCTTTCTCACGGCACATCAACGGTTAGCCCGAGAATTCTCGTCGCAATTCAAAATTCCACTGGAGCTCCAAGCGGATTTGTACACGCAGCCTTACAACACTCTTTACAGCTCTTCGAGTCATGGTAAAATTAAGTTTTTGGTACATAGCTAATTTAGATACACTTATGGTGTAGGTGCTTGCGTTTCTTTAGGAATCCGCTGTCTTGGTTTGTAATGAAATTAATATTAAGTGACACATACACGTAAGAGGTGGACATACAGGACGGTTGGTAATATGTGACTTTCCGATAGCATTAACAATAGATCACATTGTATTCACTTGAAAAGTCTGATTTGTGACTTTCACATGGAAAAGCCCTATTTTGTAATTGGTGCCTGCTAGCTTTTCGATTTCTCTTTGAGTAGACAATGCTTGCTGTGTGGACAAACCCTCTGATGTTAAAAGAAAGAAAAAGAGTATAGATAGGCTACCTTAAGCCAAGGACTCTGACCCAACAATGTCATGAATAAAATATAGGCCAGAGTAGCTCAGTATCTTTACAATGAAGGCAGCTAAATATAGTTTTCATTGTTGCTTTGTGATTATGCAAAGTGCAGGTCTGTCTGGAGACTGGTGGCATATGGCTTTCTTCCAGAGGCTCATTTTAATACGCTAATCTGCCTCAGTGTTAATGCAACGCATTGACTCAGAAAACAAAAGTCAATAATTCAGCTGCAATGGATGCAATGTGCATGTCAAGACATCTCTATGGCAACACTCCACGGAATGGTCTCAGCCTTTGCATCAAAACTCTTGCTTAGCCTCCTTCTTCCTGCCAATCTGTCCCCAGATATATAATCAAACATTAATATAAAAATATCTTTACTCTGACAATAATTACAACTGTATGCTTAACCTTTTTGAGAAAGAAATGTGTTTAGTGTTACTGCATTACTCATTATAAGTCTGCTGTGAAGTGGTATTGGTTTAAGATATTTCAAGAATTACTTTATTTGATACGGGAATGAACTAGATCAATTATGCACTGCTGCTGACTACCCCAAAACAATATCAGTTTACTAAACGACAATCCTGAGACTATTTAAAATGAATCAAGTTGAGTAGTTTTCTTTTAAGTCTTTCAGACCAATGACACACACACACACACACACACACACACACACACACATGCATGTGCACACACACACACACACACACAACACACACACACACACACACACACACACACACACACACACACACACACACACACACACACACACACCTGTCTCTCAGCTCTGAATCGCAGACACCAAGCATCTGACCACAAATGACCTTTAAAAGAACTAAGGAATCTAAAAAAAATGTTGGAAGGAGAATCAAAGCAAATTGGACAGAATGGACTTTTCTGCAGTTTGAACTGAGTGAGGACCAGTCTTCACTGAAAGCCAGCGCAGTGTGCCTGAATGCAAATGAACCCCCAACCCCCCACCCCCACCCCCCTCCTCAATTCCTGCAAATATTGTCTTATCCATTAGCGAGGGCTGACAGAAAAGGAGTGGTTTCTCATTGTGGCCCAGCGAGGGAGAAGTCAGGGGAAGAATTCTATTCAGCGCTGAAGTCTGGTGTGTGGGGCTCCATGGATGAGGGGAGGAGGAAGAGGGGGCGCTGGGGGGGTGGGGGGTGGGGTGGGGGGGTTGTTTAGCCCCATTCAGATGCTGTAGACCATGGCAACAAAGAGAGCTTTCAGTGTACCTCACTGTAAAAGCATGTGAAAAGAGGAGAAAGAGAGAAAAAAAGAGAAAGAAAATGAAACAGAGAGAAGGAGAGAACGAGAGAGGGAGAGAGAGAGAGAGAGCAGAGAAGAAGAAAAAATAACAGGAAAAGGCGACTGCTGGAAAAGTTGAGGTGTAGGACCAGGGAGAATAGGCGCCTGTGTATGTTTTTCTCGGCAGGTTTAGTTGCTCTACGGGACAGGGGAGACCTCCACACATGCAGAGGAGCTGAGTGACTGTGGCTGACAGAGGCGCACCAGGCCTGGGCCTCCTTTATGTCTCCCCACCCTGTCCTCACACTGACGGACATACGATTGGCCAGCCGCCATGGACCGGGTCCTGAGACCGCAAACACAAAGCACCTGCGTCAGCAGGAACTTTACCTGCACTGTCCTCCAGGAGCCACCGAGTGTGTATTCATGAATTTTCAGGAGAGGAAGGCTATTGCTTTAACAGCACGCCTCTGGATTGTATATTAACTCTCCTCACACTGGGACTCGGGATTGCTTTGTAAACCGCCTCGTGTGTTTGTGTGTGCGCTGAGGCCGGAGAGCCACACAACACAACTTAATCGAGATGCCTGCTGGCAGCTTTCTGTTGAAAACTGAACGGCTCAGGTTGTCCTTGTCATAGGAGAGGTAACAGCAGAAAGAAGTGTGAATCAAGATGTGAAGTGTGAACAGGACTCAAGAAGAGTCATCAGGTCTTTCTAAATAAGTGTTTTTTTTTATTATTAAATATGCTGACTTCCCTGTTCAAATTCCAAAGTCTTCTGGGTTCAGTGGGTCTAACTAAACAAGCACTTCAAAAGAGAAAAAAAGTGAGGTCTAAAAGTTAAACTGGGACATGGGTTAGTCACAAGGTATAATACTAAGATTTTGTGATACTCGATTTCCAAAGTACTTTGATAAATGTTATATGCAGAGAGAGAGAGAGAGAAAGCGAGAGAAAGAGAAAGTGGGTGAAAGGCAAACGAGAGAGAGGTGAAAACAAATTGCTATACAGGAGCTGTTTTTCACTATGTGGCAGCAGCTGCACTGTAGAAGAGATGAAGTCAGTTTCTGACCAAAGTAAAACAACCAAATCCTGGAAAGTTCTCCAACCCCCCTCTCTCTTTTCTCTCTCTCTCTCTCTCCTTCCTCTTCTGTGGAAGATGGCGTTTGGCCAGCCAGCTGTACAATCATACTGTTCACTTATACTTTATTGACAGATGCTCGCTCCAGACTTGGAAGAATACAAATTATTTCTACAAACCTCTGGGAAAGATTGGATTCCAGGGTTGGTTTGATACATGGCAAAGAAAACGTTGTTGCTTTTGGACAGCACCTTCCTGGTACAGGAATGAAGGAATGTGTCCAAGGAGGAAATAACGGCAGAAAGGGGATAGTTAGGTGCAGTGTGTGCGGTGGCAATGAGAATTGCAATGAGTATATTAGCAGGGAATATGTGGGAATGGTGTCTGGCAGGAATGTCAATTAATGGAAGACTTTTCCAACACAGCCTTACCTTGCTGGCTCTTTCTGATGATGCATTTAGCAGATTTATGAGAGGAATAAATCACTCGGCTCCACTAGCTTGATGGGAAAACATAAAAAGGCATCCATCAGTATGTCAGTATTTAGGTGATACACAAAAGGGACATTTTCATCAGTTTAACACTGACAGCAGATGAATGGTTCCCCTGCTGGCTTTGTACTGTTCATTAAAACTCACTATATCTGTTTTTCTTAGACGGTCAGCGCATACCTTATTTGTATATATAATGTTATATAACCACAAATATAGACATGTGTATATGACCACCGAAGAGTGAGGAAGACTATACCTTCACTTAACTTAAGCCCTTTGGAAGAGTAATGAAGAAAGCAGCAGGGAGAGAGGGGGAAGGAAAGCGAGTGAGGCAGAAAGAGAGCAAGACAGAGGGAGGGATAGAGAGAGAGAGATGGAGAGAGAGCGAGAAAGAGAGAGAGAGGCCCAGACGGTTGTTTTCCTTGCACATTCTCCTGTGACAGGTTAGCATCATGTTAAATAGCACCTTTGAGTATCTTCTCTTCCCTGTAGCTCCCAGTGCAAACAGGGTCCTGTGCTGAGACTGAATTACCAGATGTGTGTGCCTTAGTTTGTGTTTGGTCAACGCTTGTCAGCCATGAAATCCTCAGAAGACTAGGAGAGACACAGTGCCAAGATAATCTCCTGGAGGACCAAGAGGGAAAGAGGAAAAAAGTGAGAGAGAGAGAGGTTCGTGGTGACAGCTAGAATGTAGTGGTTGACTTCTCTATTTTAAGAGCTTTATCTTCTTGACTTTGGCAGGCTGGCTTTTTTTTACACTCCACGGTCTTTAATATTCGGAAGAAGGGTGCATACTCACGCAAACCATACCCAGCCATGTACCCCTACACCCACATTCACATCCATACTATTCATACTACATATCATTATGATACATGATGGACTGTTGGATTGTGACACGCTCGTACATCATGCAACAACCTGCCAGCGTGAAACTCATGGCTCTGTTCTGCCATAGACACATTACATAGAAAAATCTTGAGCCACCCTTTGACTCTCCCTTCAATCCAAGCCCCCCCTGTAGAAGGTGACGACCAGAGCTGATTTCTGCAGCACTGTGCAAATATTTTCATAATACACTCTCCCAGCCTGAGCGGGAAATATATATTGGGAGAGCTCAACCCGCGCAGCGGTGACTAATGTTTGGTTTCCAGCAGCTTCCTGGGCTGTCAGGGTCGATGGCTACGGAGTTTGAGTAAGTGGCGGGGATCGAGGAAAAAGCCAGCTAGTGCTAATGTTTTTCCACTTAACTCAGAGCACTGCCAAAACCAGAGAACACCTCTTAAATAAGCCACTTCCACTGTTTTCTGCCACTGTGGTTCTGGAGGCACAGAAACTCACAGCTTTTAACCCCAGAGGATTTCTACAGGCTGAGGGGTGCTGAGACCACAGCAGGTTTTGACAGGAAACAAAAACATCTCCTAAATAAGGAGCAAGCAAAACTGCCCTTAGTCACGACAACAGAAGTGTTTTGCGAAATGAGGCTAATGCGAAATGACGTCAAAACACTGTTTTGTTTATTTCTGGGGTTTGTTTAAAAGTTAAGGATTCTCAGATAAACCTCACATCGGAGCTTCTGTAAGTATGACACTGAGGATGTATCTAAGCACGGTTCTCAGGACAGTCAGGGGACTGCCAGGTGGTGGTAGTCATACTAGTGGAACTCTCTCAGTGCTTGCAGCTCAAGGGTGACTTTTTTTTCTCACCACTGAGCGTCTTATGGTAGTGAGGTGATTGTCTGAAATTGACAGTCATTTATTTGGGACAATAGAATGGGAGCTGTCCACGTGCTCAAACATGAGTTTCAGCTGTATGGAAAAGAAGGCAGAGGCTGTAGCAAAACTGTTGGCATACATAATAATTCAGGTTGACAGTACAGGCTCTGCCGATTGTCATGAATTATGTTTCTAGAAATTATTAATTCATGAGTCAGCAGTAGCTGAGGTGCATCACTGCATGCTATATTTGTAGCAGATCATGATATGCTCTTAAGGGGCCTAGATTAGTTTAGCTAGTTTTTATTAGAGATTAACTGTGGCAAAATTATTGTTAGCACCAGCAGTAGAATAGATCTGTAGACTTACACATTCTGTCAGCACTAGTTTATCTGGGTTTGGGCTCTAGAGAGTGTCTGCAGTTACCTAGTGCCCGCTCTGTTGTCTGAGAGGGTCATTTGGGCTACTTGGTAAGACAACTATCTTCATGTCATTATGTCCTGATGGTCGTCCACTCACAGCCTGTGTGTTATTCAGCATAGATTTTGTTAGTCCACTAAACTATGTCCTTTGTCCTCTTATTTACAGTGGCAAATATAATGGTTGATTGTAATTTTCTACACTTTGGCTATAACTTCAGAGGCCAAGTCGAGTGAGATGAGAATGTCACATTGTTATGGAACACTTCTTCAGGAGGTACAGGTTGGTTGTCTAGATATTCCACATCTTATCAATGCTCTTGGCTCATTTGTCCACTCTAGTACATCTCAGAAACCAATAGTTGTCTAACTTTTTGGTTGAGTTTAAGAAGTTCTATATTTGGTTTTAAGCTGTAATGCATGAAATTCTATCAAAAACATTTTCACCAAATAACCAACGGAAAAAAACGGAGGTTTGCTGACCTATTTGAGAAGTTGACTCATTTAAAAAAAGTGAATGATTCATATCGGCTTTGACGCACAAGGAACCCATTAGTTTGTAAGCAAGCTGTTGTAGCAAGGCATTACAGCTTGATTGAAGAGTTAGTAGTGAAGTGTGGATGAAAAGATCAGACAAGGCAGGGGGGCATTCATCATATCAGTACAGCCTTTAGATTGAAATGGTGTATTAGCAGCATTTCCTGCAACAGCAACATTTTATAAAGATTTATGTTGATCATAATGTTATTTATAGGACCATGGTTCAAATAACAGAGGTTAAAAAATATGCCTATTTTTTGCTTTAACAATTCTTTTTGCTGCAATCGCACCTTTTTGCTAACAGGCATCAGTAAAATCTCCACGACCTGTATGGAGTGGTCAGTCATCCGATTAGTGTACTGTAGGGGAATAGCAGCACATCACCTAATGCTTGTTAAATCCACAACAGGCCCAAGGCAATGAAGCGAGGGGGAGTGCATACCTGGCCTGTCTGTTTCTGCTTAGGTATGCCTCTGGTGTCTGACAGCACTCTGCTGATCAAGCAATTATCTGACTGCCTGTGCTGTGTAGAAAAAAAAGAAAATGTCCCTTAAATAGCATTTGATGTTTAAAAATAAGAAGGATGTGTTTTAATAGTGTTGTACTCCAGTGAGGGTATTTAGAGTTGTGGTGGATGATATTGTGCTGAAAGTACATGTTGCAGACCTGGTCTGTTTTATTACAAATGTTTCTATTTATTTACACATCTGAATGAGGTGTGGGTAGTTTTTCTATTGGCCTGTCTTTTAAATTGCCCACCTACCTCTTCATCTGTGTGACAGTCTGTGTCTCTATGTCGCTGTCTGTCTGTCGTCCCATCAACATGTCTGTCTGCCTGTCTAATTGCTTGCCTCTCTGTGTATGTGCTTGCCCTGACACAAACTTGCCCTGAGGCCTATAGCCATGAAAAAAAACTTTGTTTGACATGTTACAGGAAGTGGGTTTGGCAGGAGGGAGGAAGCACACACGCACACACACGCACACACACACACACACACACACACACACACACACAAACACACTCGCACCTCATTCCAGATTTCAGTCAGTAACCTTGTAGCAGGGCTGCGTGTCTGTCAGGCTTTGGCAGCAGTTAATCTGCGTGTCAAGCGAGAAGTGAATGAGGGAAAAGGATTTAGAGAGGGAAAAACTGTGTTTCTGTCTTATCACTGCGGGAATCAAGGAGAGTGACAGAGGGCTGCACTGTTGGTAAACTGATCACACCTGTTTGATATTTAGTAGATAATTAACCACAGGGCTGTGGATAGTGGGTGTTGGTGGAGGCAGGTGAAAAAGGAACACTTGTAGTAAAGCCTCCAGCTACTCATCACATATTTAGTTTGCACCAGTGCCAAGACCCATGACAGAGATGACAATGCCGCGAGCCAGAGAACAACAAACGATACATCCTCACCTTGGCACGGCAGAAGACGATCATCCAACATCTCCGCTTTCACAGTAATAATAGAATTGAATTCCAGTGAAATGACTTAATTGCAGTGTAGATTTACAAATGATTGTTTTTTTTAGAGGAAAAACGAGACAAATAGAATTCAGGGCAGGGGAGTATCCTCAATCAGGCTGAAGCTGGCAGAACACAAAGGCACATGATGACTACAAAGCTAAGCCGAAAAGACACAGGAAGAAGGTGGCTCAAAACGCAGATGACAGGTAGGAAAGGACGAGATAGAGGGAGAGAGAGAGAGAAGTGGGACACAAAGCATCTCTCCTCTCTAGCAAATACACATAGCAGTCTCAATACTAGCCCCTTGTTCACCAAACATGTAATAGGCAGAGAGAGAACGAGAGTGAATCGGGGATGGGACGTGCTCATTGCTTTGTGTACCTTCCTTGGAACCTGACATGTTTCGACACAGAGCACTCCCCCTACCCTAAGGGCCTGCTTTCTCTACTCCTCCCTGGCTCATTCTCAGTCTCCCTCCCACACCTCTCCTCCACACGAAGCTTCAGATGAGGTCATGAATTGTAAATCAGCGTTATGTGAGGTGGAGGAGAGGGTTTGGGGAAAAAGTGAAGAGTTCAAAGGGATCAAAATGCTGTCAGAAACAGTTGCCGTAGTTTAGTTTATTGTTTGCTTTTGTTTTCATGCACTAATTTACAGTTCTCTGGAGATTTGGATCTTGATGTAGATGTCTGTATAAAGCATGCATCATAAGATCGCAGGCATACAAATGGGTTCATAATTCTGCAACAGCCTTTGCCATTTTCTTTTACTTCTGTTTCTTTGTTAAGGTGTCTTTCTTTCTGTCCACTACACTGAGATGACAGAGAAGTCAGAACACTTGAGAATGAGTGCTGATGCAGACTCATTTACCCAGTCATGTGTTATTTTGTCGAGGAAAAAAGTCTGTCAGTAAAGAATTAGCTGCAGGGCTTAGAAAACTTACATAGTTATTTTCACTTAAACCACTGGTGTGATTCAACATAGTCAAACAAATTCCTCCATGCACCAGGTTCAAAAGAGCACCTTTAGTGAATACACAGAAAACGTCACTTTTTTTTTTTTTTTTTTAATCTGAATTAAAACCCTTCGTCACGTGTTCAGTCACTTCCTGTGAAGGCCTCATTGTGCGTTCTCTCTTCACTGCTAACAGTATGGCTGGCAAGATATGCTGGAGAGAGGGCATTCAGCCTGATCCGCTTTTGCCAACCTCTCTCTCTCCCTCCCTCTCTCTCCCCCTCTCTCCCTCCCTCTCTCTCTCTTTCTAAAGCCAATGTTGAAATTGATTGCTCTGTCCGTAAATTATGAGCTAATTACCTTTAATGCTAGTCGGATGGAAGCCGATGACACAGGCGGACGGTTTCTGTTGGACCATCAGTAGGGCGAATGTTTGCATACTGAACTCGGTGCCAGCGCCGTCTCCAGACTTGAGCTGACTGTGTGGTCCCCTCCAAGCTTACATGATCCACCTTTGGAGTGAGGGCATTTTTGAGGCTAAAAAGACCCACAGCAAGCTGTGTGAGTCCCTTTAATGTTAATGGTGCAATGTTTTGTCTACGCTTTTAATTTATAATTTGTTTTACCTTAGTGTATGGTGTAACCCAGTGTTACCCAAAAGCACACATCACACCGGTCACATTAATCTTACTTTGGAAAGTTATGTTGTTAATATTACGTCATGCAACACTTACATTCATATTTTTCTTTAATAGTGCACCAAGTTTTGAGGTGTAGAAACAACCAACCAAGCAAAATGAGTAAAAAAAGAAAAGAAAAAAAGAATAATTCTGTACCCTGGAGGAGAACTACAGAGCATTTTTATATAAATGGTGGTTTGTGTTGGCCTTGGATTCTTTTGATTTAGGTTTTAATAGTAATAAATCGTGGTAATGGCGAATAGCGAAGTGGTTGACATCAGAAGTAGGTTCCCAAACCTTCTCAGCATGAGGGTTAAAATAAGGCCTGGTTTGTTATGGCTGAGGAAGGCCCCTCATTTAGTGGTCTGATGGATCCTGTTAGATCCAAATATAAGCGCAAATGAACGACCTCATCACAAGCTGTTGCCATTGCACACACACAGCACTGCACCAGTTGTCCAAAAGACCTGGTTTTCATTTTCATATTTACAGCTTGGCCGAGATATACATTTATATCACACTAATATAGTGCTTCTACAGATCCACGGAGCCACTGAAACCATTGTAAAAACACATTATAAAGACTTTTATTAAACATTTTAAAGATATATGGATAATATGGGTGATAAATAACATTATTGATTTTTATCTGTCTATCTCCTAAGACAAATAAAGTATAGTTGTGTAAATTTAGTGAAGCAAATGTCACATTTTCATACTGATATTGTTGACTCAAAATCATCAAATCCAAATGTATCGCTCATCTCCTCTAACCTTGACCAACACATCTTTTCAAAAACCTCCACTTGGTAGTGACACCTGCTACAAAATGACATCTGTCAAATGATCTGCAGCAGTATCCTGAATGAGAGCAAGACTGCAGGAGAGAGGGAGAGGGAGCGAGTTAGTCAGAGAGAGTTTGACAGTGATCAGGCCTGAGTACAGATTGAACATGGCAGACGCATGTGCTGAAAGGCTTCACTGCCTCTGACTCAGACATAATTATTACCAGTTCCCCTCAAAGTGGGAGTCCAAACACTGAATGGGGAGAGAGTGAGGGAGAAAGAGAGAGAGAGAGAGAGAGAGAGAGAGAGAGAGAGAGAGATAGATGGGGCTCCAGAGGGGGGGAAGAAAAGACGTTGTCCATACAAGGCTCCAGATCTCCCCACTCGCCTGTCAGTAACAGACCACATTGTTTTTGAACAATCGCTGCTAATTTGCCATCTGGTTTGGGCCCCTTTGTGGCGCAGGGTGAAGGCATTGTGCCCAGGTCATTAGGGACTCGTCTCTGAGATGGGCCCAGTGAGGGTGGCTGAAGGTTGGAGTGGGGTGCAGGGGGTGTGTGTGTGTGTGTGGGACCATCGCTGGGCTGGATGGGGGTGGGGGCATGTTGCATGTGGACAGAGAAGCTGAGAGGTTAAGAGACCACAGGCGGCCTCTTTCGGACTCCTTCCTTACCCGCCCTACCCCACTCCACCCCACCCCCTGCCCTCCTCCTCCTCCTCGCTCCTGTGAGCCCATTCTCAGCAGACCAACTAGGTTGAGGAGTGGGGGGTGGTGGTGTGGAAGGGGGTTGTTACTGAACCTGAACAAACATGAACAAAGAATCCAGTGTCTAAGTGTCTCCCCTCTCTCTCTCTCTCTCTGTCTCTCTCTCTCTCTAACTGTGTGTGTGTGTGTGTGTGTGTGTGTGTGTGTGTGTGTGTGTGTGTGTGTGTGTGTGTGTGTGTGTGTGTGTGTGTGTGTGTGTGTGTGTGTGTGTGTGTTTTTGTTTTTGTCTCTGTGTGTTTGTCTGAGGGGTGAGAGGCAGGGAACAGTGTTTCAGATCACAAATCAATACCCACTGCCTTACCTGCACTCAAACCAGTGTACTCAAGGAGAGAAGAAGAGAGCAGGAAGGAGAGGAGGGAGACCCTTGGGTGATGGTTAGTGATGCATTATTGAAAGGTGAAAGCCACAGAGGAGATGCAGGTTTTGTCTTTAAAATATGATTTTTAGGCTGCTAGAGTTCAGGTTTTCCAAAAGAAGGTGAGGTGAACAAAATCACTGACCACTGCTGAAAATGCAATTGCCCTTAGCAACAACCTCACCACACACCACCTTTAAATATTCTCCAAAATGTATCCTAATCAGAGAGCCTCTCTTACTGACCGGGCATTTAAAGATTTATCAATCTTTTTAAGTGAGTGAGTGTGAGGGTGTGAGTAATGCATGATATTCTCCTTGAAATGTTAAACAAACAAACAAATAAAAACAATTAACAAGCAATATGTGTATGGAATACATAAACCTATCATTACTACTTAACAACTGGTGCATTGATCACATATAGTTATTCATTGTCTCAGGTAAGTCTCTTTCAAAATTCTAGTACACCTTAAATATTGCAAGTCTGTATTGTATATTGATACGCATACTGTATCTAAAAGAATAGCAATGATAGTTAATGCTTAACTGCATCTCAATAGGTCTAAGTTATAGATTACATCAGCTCTCTGAGATAATTCTGCTCACAAGTAGTCATTAAATAATAATGGATAAGTATCTAACATGTTGTTTTATCCTTTACTCATTAATATGTGAGTTCAGCACTGAACATAACATTAGTGATCAGTGAGTATACACTGGATGGATACAATTACCTAATTCCTACAACTTGTCATCCAATATGATGAACCCTCTACAGAAATGATAGCTGATTCTGCAGCATATCTCTATCTGGGTGATAGTTGAAGATAATGAAAATATGTATCACATTCATATTCAGAAAGGATACCATCTCAAGGCACCTCCAGAGGAAATCAAAGTCCTGATCCATTACATTTTTCTATAATTCATATTTGCACGCTCCCTCTGCAAATTGTGTTCCATGCCAGTGAGAGAAGGAGAAAGAGAGAGAGAGAGAGAGAGAGACATCTACTTGTCAGTCATTAAGTTTGATTTGACATTTTCTTTATTCTTTTTTCATTATTTATCTGGTTTGTTATCATTTCACCCAGCCCTCTCAAAATCAAAACTTTCATAATTTTCATTTGTAGTTTGAGTCTATCCATCAAGCACATACCGCTCAGATTTTTGTCACACTGAAGAGTGACAGGAATAAAAAAATGAATATCCTTTATATAACACCAACAACACATGTCGCTCTGTATTAGCAGCCTAGTGGGCTCACAGAAGAGTAAGACAACATGGGAATCTACACGTCAGTGCTATTTAATTAGTGAACAAGAACGTGATGTGGTATGTGACAGCTTTCAGGAGAGAGGGGCCCAGATCTGTGCAGTTTGACATCTCGTTGTTGTGGTGGATTGTAACGTCTGTCTTGTGTGTGGAGGCTCTTATTTTTTATTTGTTAAGGCTGATCCCTAATAAGGGGTTCATCAAGTTGTGTACCTTTTTCAGGCGTGCGTGTTGACCAAAGAACATCTTTCCTGTATCCACCTTGTTCACCATGACAAATTAGAGGACTGCAAGAGGCACTGCGTGAAAAAAAAAAAGTTAAACGCTGTAAAACATGATCACATCTGCAGCTGTATGTCTGATTTCCATGCACATCAGGAGAGACAAGACAACTGAGGCAAGAAGGCTTCACAGGAGATACCTGTAATAGCCTTGGCCTAAAGCAGAGTGTCTGTAGGGCAATGCATGAGTCCATTACAAAGTCATCACATTATATAAATAAGCTCCAAATAGTGGAAGGCTGGTATAATTGTGTCCGTCTACTGTCTGTGGGTAGCGTGAATGTTGGACAAAGAATAACACACATTTCCCTGAAAGGTATAATTTTAAGGACATTTTTGGAGGCTCAGTGTCTTTTGTCAACAGTGTCCCCACAGCCTTTGTCATGGAACTTTGAGCACCAACGTAGATGTGAATTATGTTTGAACAAGTGAGGTAGAGTCCTCTGGTGCAGAACAGCAGTGCATAAGCCAGGACATGTTGGCATTTCCCCACATCGAGAGAAATTTATCAATGTCAGACATGGTTGATGGAACTCAATTAGTGCTCTTTGAGCAAATGACCAAATGAAGGAAATATGCAAAGGGAATTTGCTTAACATGGTGGAAAAGAAGTCCTGCAGCTGTGATATGGTAGACTAACATAATTGACTTCATTTAAATGCACAACTCCATCCGTCTCAGGAGAATTCACACACTCCCTTTTGTGTTGTTTTAATGTAGTAGAATACAGGTGATTTCGCTTGGCCATGCAAGAAATTACAGCGCTGTGTTTAGACAGCAAACTAGTTCATTTTCCATTCAGGCAGCAGTGGAAACTGGCTCCCTCGGAAGCTATGTTCACGTCCATATCTGTGGCCTGGCCCCATCTCAACTAAGAACACATTCAGTCCCTGAAAGCCCATTGTAACAATACAGTCCTGCGTCCACCACCACCACCACACCCTTTTGGTCGGTCTCCAGAGGGGCCGTGAGGGCCGGCGACCACGTCTGAGACGTGTGCGGGACAGGAAATGGTTTTGCACTGTATTCAGCAGCGCCTCAACTAGTCTGTACACTCCACCCTAGAAGAGACGCAGACTCTTACACTCACACGTTCCATCGGCAGTGAGTTATTGTCCCTCCCTGGCTACTGAAACACACATACACACACACACACATACTCTCTCTTTCTTACACACACAGACGCACCCACATGACGAAGAGAAGATATATGCATCTGTAAAAGAGAGCTGCGTCATCCATCTTCACCATGGCTGATAGAGTGTCATATTTGTGGACCTGGGCCTCACAGGTTGTCAGTTTAGTGTTGTCTTGCATTCTGTGGTGGTCCCTGGCTCTTAACTAGGTGCCTCAGGGCAAACTGCAGTCGCTAAATGACCCCACATGCAAATACCATGGGATTATGATGGTGTTTAAAAAAAAAAAACAGACGGAAGACCACCTATTGTAGGAAAAGCCAATACGAGTAGTGATTTGTACCACTGAAATATCTCCATCTGGGCTCCACAAGCCCCTGCACAATGCAGTGCATATTGGATTTGTTTACGCACCATTTCCATTCAATGGAGGCCCACGATTGGAGGTATCAGTGGGGAGGGGTAGGACCTCGGACAGGAGCTCCATTTGCTGATTGGGATTAGGAGTTTAAGGTTGAGTTTCAGAGTCCGCAGTCACTCCCTCAAGACACATGGAGATGTGGAGGAGACCAGACACCGAGTTCGCATAACACTAATCCAGCTTTCCTACACTAAACCCTAAATTGCTGTCAGTCTTCAGTTCCTCTCTATGTAAATGAGGCCCACTTAAATCACATTTTGGAAAAGCAGGAGATTACAACCGATGTGAAGATATGTGACAAAATGCGTGACAATTATTTGTCTGTCTTTCAGAATGAAGCCAAGTGGCTGTTGGGAAAGTAATCGCCGAAGACAGATGGGGCGACACAGATTCATTTAAATGGATTTAAAACATTTTCAGGCAATTAGGGAAAGTCCTGTGTCTCCAATATTAACTATGTGTTAATTAACTCATAATTTCTTTAATTAACTAAATTCTCCTGATACAATGTGTGAATTTAAGGACATTTGAATTAGAATAAGAAGTTGGTTTTAGTCTATGCAATCTTCACTAAACTCTACTGTACGAGGTAGGGAATACCTAACTGGTCCTGAGGACAAAAAACTTTTTGACATACTGAAAAATGCAGCTGGATGGACTTAGGGAGACAGTGTGGCGTCAAGTAGATGTTAATTAGTGAGCTTGCCCACCCCCCAACCCTGAGTCTATTCAGCTTGCTCAACCTCTCTCTCTCTCTCTCTCTCTCTCCTCCACTCTCTCACTCCCCACCCAGTGAGTAAACACCACATTCCTCCCCTTCAGTTTTCTGCCTCTCTTACAACTCCACTGGCCCACGGACGATTCTCTTCATGCAACCTGTCCACTCTACAGGGGGGGAAGGGTGGAATTGTTTAAACAGTGCTGATTGGGAGCAGTTCTCTGTAACCTTTCACCTTTTTACCCCTCTGCTCCCCCCTATACTTCTACACTCTATCCATCCTTCCTCGTCATCCTCCTTCTCTCTTTCTCCCCCCTTTTCCACACACCAGCTGGCTGCCCTCTCCAGCTTGCAGTGGCTTGGGCTGCAGGGAAAGGCGGCCATTGAAGAAGGAAATTGGTCATGTTTTTTAAAAGGCCCTCCTTGAGCAGTCCTTATTGGTCCTTGTGAATTAAAGGCAAATTCTGGAGCGCCCTGCCCACGTTTTGGAGCGATTCAGGGGTGAGGGTTGACTTTTGTTCTGGCTAGGCAGTGCTTTTCTCCAAACTTTGTGCAGTTAGTGAAGGATTTGTTCTCTTTAAAAAGGCATATTCATCCAAGGATAATGTTCAGGAGGCCATTGTGTGTTCATATTAAATATAAAGGTATACAAATGCAAACCAAGTACACATCTAGAAACCATCTTTTCCCACCAGGACTGGACAATGTCAGGTTTAAGTGAAATTAAAGTAAAGATTAAATAAAAAAAGGTCTGTATAAAAATATGACAATGAAGCATTGCCTCTCATACACCTGATTGCTAAACCTCCATGTCCTTGAAAGGTAAGAAATGGTAAGAAAATGGAAACTTCAGTTTCCCAAGGTAGGCAAGTTGCAATAACCTAATTAAAGTATGGAAACATAAAATCAACAGCCATTTACTTCACCAAACAGCTATATTTGAAACCAAGTCTGGAGATGACCACTAGGCTATGGCTAACAGCTAGGCAACTGCGCAACAGTAGGTAAGCTAATGTATAAAAGTTTGATATCTACCTAAAGCATTTTTAAAGAATCTACATAGTACAATGGTGGCCTATGTTCACGCTTGGCATCTTTTTTTGACAAGAAAAGTTGTCCAGGGCGCTTTTCTGATTTGAAGAAATCTGGCAATTTGCTGCTATAACAATGTGAGCTAATCAAAAGGTAGCAAAAGATAGCTAACATGCTAGTTTTTTTCGAGCGACTGCAATAAAGACAAACGCTGACCAAACAATTTGGGACATGTCCAGTTTATAACTTCATAAATGAATATGGTGAAACAGTTTAATTCTTACATCATTAGCTCATTGTGCTCAAAGTCAATCGTAATAAGTTTCTTCAGTCTCAATTTCTGCTGGTTATGAACATCTCATTACCAGCTTGTAATTGGTCAGCTGTCAAAAAAGCACTTGATGTAAGGGGCTTTTTTCTGAGCAGTTGAACTTTTTCTATTTTAAAAAGACACCCTGAGCTGCAGGAAAAAACACATGCATAGAAGCATCTGCTAAATCTACCTCTATCTAAATCTAACTTAAGGTTATTTTTACAAACACATGGCAGGTGTGTAGACATTCTTGTGTTCCCAAAAACAGAAGAACTGATCTCTTCAGTTTACAGTAGGCTAACTTGCAGACTGAAAAACTAGCTAGCTACCTTCTGTTTGACTGTTGTTTGTGATGCATGTGGGGCACAGACGATTTCACAAGGCCTTGGACTAGTAGCACAAGATTGTAAGATTTATTTTTTTTTGTCAATACTATTGGCTTTAAACTGTGGTTTAAAAGAATGATTCAGCAAACCAAGTCTTGTTGAAATATGTGTAAAGTTTTACCATATATTCAAATACATATTGAATTGAAAACCTGCCCTGCTGGTTAGCCTGCTAAAACTCAAGCAGCTACTTAGCTCTCATTTTCATACCAACTTTTCTAGCATCATGATGGATGCCCACCATTTTACAGCCATCTTGACATGTTTGACATATTTATGCAGTTTGGTTTAGACACATCTAAGCCCATGCCCGGGATATTTAGCACTCACTGCAGACCCGTGTTAGGTTCACCTAGAGGTTAGTGTAATCCAATGTAGCAACTACCACTCGCCTCTAAAAAGCATGCAAATGTCCCACAGCTGCCAGGGATGTGACTTGAAATCTTCAAAGGTTGTAAATGCTTATATTATCGCATCACTTAAGAAGTGATGTTTAAGGCATTTGTTAAAGCGGTGGTGCACCCCTGGAAGACATAATTTTTCATCTATTATCAAAACAGATGTGTAGATCAAATACTTGGCTGTAGAACAGTGGTCCTGATGGAACAGACCCTCAGAGCATGGCATTGGCTATTTATCTCCCCACCATGCCATAAATGAAAAAAGCAAAACAAAAGACAGAGTAGTAACATCCATTTTTACGTCTATGAAGAACACCTTCTAATGTTTATGTCTCCGTCATACATGACAGAGGTCTTCTTTTTATGATTCATCGAGCCCTCATTATTGAAAATGAATGAATGGAAATATTCATGACTATGTTTCTGTATCAGCTGTACACAATTGGTCTCCACAGGCTACTGCTTCATGAGTGATTCAAACCACCACTCACAAGACAAGAGAGCTGTACCATTACAGTTAGCAAATGAGTACATTTTGTAAACAAAGGATTTCAAAGTAGTTCCTGATGTATTCCTAATGTAACGTCTCTCAGTAACAAATATGTATGTACTGTATACAACTAGGGCAATGGAACAGAGTGCATGTGCGGGGCACAGACAGTTTGGCGTTTTTCTTTTTTTGGGTGGCTGGATGATGTTGTTTCGGGGTGTGTGTGTGTGTGGGGGGGTGGTTGTGGCGGTCTGTCTGATGTCTGGGGATGGGAGGGGTGGGCTCCAGCTGTGCAGCGGGCCTTCGGAGCTTGTCATCGCATCAGGAGGCATCTGCGGGAGAGGCTGCTTGTACCCAACCCCAACATGCAATGCCTCTCCCAGTAATTACTGAAGAGAGGCAGGCCCAACGCGACTCATTCACATGGGCACACATGGGCACACATGGACACACACACACACACACACACTCTCTCTCTCTCTCCTACTGTCCTGAATTCAAACACACAGACTATAGTGGACAATAAATTGTTGGATCAGTGTCTCAAGAAGTAAATCACGCTGCAGGTTCTTTGAGTTACAGAGATTATTTTAATCAGTTTAATAATGTTAATGATTAAATGTGAATTATGTCATTGCATTGCATGCTGTTTCGATTTTTTTTTATCATGGCATGACTGGCAGATGGACTGGCATTACATTATGCAAGCTCCTGATTGATGACCTCAGAGGAAGTGACCTGTGAATGAGCAGTTTGTCACCACTGCCCCTCACATGCAGATGGAATTCCTCAGTGTCCTTGCTTGAACCTAGCTGTGGTGATCTGCCACTGGACAGGCTTTGTTAACGGGTGAGGTCTGTGTGAAAAGAAAAATGGCTGTTTTTTTTTGTTCACATGCCCACAGAACATACTAAAGTAGTATACAACAATGTAAGGCAATAAACATTTTTACTCAGATACAGTAATTCTGTCATATACAAGCAAACTGATACAATAATTAAGGTTTCTTATTTCAGTCTCACAGCACTGGGTGGTGATGAGATACAAGAGTGTGTTCCAGCATGTTTAGCTAATCAGTCAAGAGGGTGTTTTAAAGTGCTATCGTGTGTGTGTGTGGGGGGGTGGTTGTGGCGGTCTGTCTGATGTCTGGGGATGGGAGGGGTGGGCTCCAGCTGTGCAGCGGGCCTTCGGAGCTTGTCATCGCATCAGGAGGCATCTGCGGAGAGGCGGCTTGTACCCAACCCCAACAGCGCAATGCCTCTCCCAGTAATTACTGAAGAGAGGCAGGCCCAACGCGACTCATTCACATGGGCACACATGGGCACACATGGACACACACACACACACACACACTCTCTCTCTCTCCTACTGTCCTGAATTCAAACACACAGACTATAGTGGACAATAAATTGTTGGATCAGTGTCTCAAGAAGTAAATCACGCTGCAGGTTCTTTGAGTTACAGAGATTATTTTAATCAGTTTAATAATGTTAATGATTAAATGTGAATTATGTCATTGCATTGCATGCTGTTTCGATTTTTTTTTATCATGGCATGACTGGCAGATGGACTGGCATTACATTATGCAAGCTCCTGATTGATGACCTCAGAGGAAGTGACCTGTGAATGAGCAGTTTGTCACTCACTGCCCCCTCACATGCAGATGGAATTCCTCAGTGTCCTTGCTTGAACCTAGCTGTGGTGATCTGCCACTGGACAGGCTTTGTTAACGGGTGAGGTCTGTGTGTGAAAAGAAAATGGGCTGTTTTTTTTGTTCACATGCCCACAGAACATACTAAAGTAGTATACAACAATGTAAGGCAATAAACATTTTTGCTCAGATACAGTAATTCTGTCATATACAAGCAAACTGATACAATAATTAAGGTTTCTTATTTCAGTCTCACAGCACTGGGTGGTGATGAGATACAAGAGTGTGTTCCAGCATGTTTAGCTAATCAGTCAAGAGGGTGTTTAAAGTGCTATCTGTCACTTAGGCAGTAGTTTGTGTGTGTGTGTGTGTGTGAGATACAGAGAGAAAGAGAGAGAACAGGATATGTGTGTGGGTTGGAGAGGTCATGGGGAGGGACAGCCCATGACGGATGGTGTGGAGGGTCAGGGAGGAGGGCGCTTGCTGAAACACTAAGATTTATGTGGCCCCAGCCAGCAACTGAGACATTGTTATGCTCTCTTGGTAATTTCCATATGACTGTGATCGAGGAAAGAGGCCTAGGTTATGTATGTGTGTGCGTCCATTTGTCTATGCATTTTTGGTCCACAGTATCAGTATGTGCTTGGTTGCATTAGGTAGTTTCCCTAGTCAGTGTCCATCCACGTGTGTGTGTGTGTGTGTGTGTGTGTGTGTGTGTGTGTGTGTGTGCGTGTGTGTGTGTGTGTGTGTGTGTGTGTGTCGTCTTCCCACAACTGTACTTTAGGGTCTTGTGAAAAATACACCAGACGCTAGGCTGAAAATAGAGATGAAGTTCGTTCTGCTCCTGGCTTTTATGGCGTTTGATTTGACATCCTAATTGCCACATGGAAGACCAAAATATTGTGAGCTTCCCAAATCGAACCTGCAATTGAACCAAAACAATCTATAGATAGAACCCGAACCAAACAGGTCTAGTATCACCTTAAAGAAAGGAAAATCTAGAGCGAGAGAGAGAGAGAGAGAGAGAGAGATTATCCAAAGTAATAAAGTGAAAAATCCAACCGTCAGTTAATAGATTTGATCTTTCGTCCTTTCTTATTCTGTACCCAGTCCTTATTGTTCCCTCCTCTCCTTTTGCAGGGAAGCAACCAGTGCACAGCTAACAGACAAGCCTGTCAGGCTGTAATAATTACATACGGTTGTCAGCAAGGACACTGACAGCTCTACCCTCAATTATGTCTACAGAAAGAGAGAGAGAGAGAGAGGCAGGGAGGGAAAGACAGAGGGGGAAAGAGAGAGAGACAGTGATTTACAGTGAGAAGGGGAGAGCAGGCGAGCAGGAAGGCAAGTTTTCCTGTGCCTCTCCCTCAGTGGCCTGTGGGGATGAGGCAACGGAAATTGCCCTTTCAGGTCCATCTCCTTAATTACAGCTGGTGATGAAAGAAGATAGAGAAATGTCCCTACACTGTATTTTACAGCAAAGTGGAGGCCAGTGTCCTCAGGAATTGCAACATACTGAAGCTCAAAGCATGGCCGACTGTACAAGGAACTCATGTGGTAAAGCCTTGCAAAAAAAATTCCAGCCATTAACCTTTGACCTCATTCACGCAGCCTTCACCGTGGCAACATCATAAGGAGGCGGGGGGAGGAGGTGATATGCGTCTCAAGTGTGAGGAAGTCATTTTTGTGTAGTATATGAGTAAAGGCTAAGCTGAGGAGTGAAATGAGATAAAATGTAGAGAGAATCTTCCCTGGTGAGATTTTGAATTAATCTCTGAGGGCTCAGTGTAAATGAAGTAAGGGAATAATCTCAGCCATGGGGAGTTACATCCCTGAACATATGGTGACACCAGGTTTACTAGATGGCAAATGTTTTATGATAGAGATATTTTCTGTCAAAGAGAGCTGACTGAGGAGCAAAGTGATCATGTGAGCACACTAAGTATGACATTGGCCATGTTGCTCTCTGCCAGTTTTCTGTCATCTGTCTGGCTCTACCTCACTGTTTCCCTTCTCCCCTCCCCCTATTCAGTCTTATTCTATCCATCCTCCGATATCCCTTCCATGTGTCTACCTCCATCCTTCCCTCTCTCTCTCTCCCGCTCTCTCTCCCTCTCTCTCTTTCTCTTTCTCTCTCTCCTATAGTGAGATGATGAGTTTAGGGTGGACGAGGATGCTTTCCTTTCCAAAAATGAAGAGAGGTTAATTATGAAGCTGACCTCTACATTCCTGCCATAGCTGTGGTGTGCTACGTGCTCGTCCAGCCAGGGCAGTCACGGTCGAGTGCTGGACGAGCCCAGGGCTGCATTTACATTTAGAGTCATTACCGGCTGCCTAATCACCTTACTTAAACATTAACCACCTTCACCAGATGCAGTTAAACACTCCCTCAAATGAAAACCAGACTGACATCCGGGGAGTGATATCCTGTGTTCAATGAATAACCCTAATCAATAAATGGAGAAGGAAATATATGTAACGAATAAGTGCAATTAATCCAGTATCTTTTTGATCTATACAAACAGAACAACACTTTGCCTGAAGTGAGTCATCATGTTCCCTCCCCTTCTATAAACTCTAAACAGTGTTTCTGGCTTTGGATCGAAGGACAAGTGTCACACTACTTCTCTGGCATCAGTTCTCAGTACGAAGGTATTTCGGACAGCCACACATTCCACATGCCACAAATATGACTTAACATGCCTTCCCATGTCAACGTTACCTGATCCTGTCACCTACAACATGTCAGGTTGTGTCACACTTTTGTGGAACATGAGTGTGAAGACATGGCCAGGCCTTACGTAGGAAAACTGATTGAAAGTTTTGCTTCAACAGTGCTGCACAAGCCAAACTGTTCACAAGCAATATATTACCACTTTATTTTCTGACTGCATGAACTAAACCACCCCATATCACACACTAAATACTTAAGAGACAAATGGTAGATCAATTTGACTGGTAATTTGTCTTGTCAGCCAAAGGGGAAAAAAACCCCATCTGAAATAGGATAAAGAAATAGCATGCAGACATTATCAAATCAGATTGGATAAGCTTGATGACACAAAGATGGGCTGGAATTATAGTAACTCTCTACAGTTAAGACATAATGTTTCTTACATACAGCTTCATTCATGGCCAACCAATTATAATCTTCTTTCAAATCATTTGGATGTGGAAACAAATAACAAAAATGAGTGCTTCTTTTCAGGAAAGTGCAGATGTGTAGGTGTATGTCATGTACGAAGACATCAAATAGACTATTTTTACATGCTGTATGACTAGTGTGAAAATCTGTGACATATTTCTTTGAAACTACACTCACCTAACCCAACTGAAACAGCTGCAGGGCTAGGTTGTAAAAATATGAGTTCCTTGTGTGTGGAGGCTGACATTAAAAACTCAGTCAGGCTAATCAGTTACTTCTGTTTAAACACATTTACCACAGTTGCAACACCCGCAAACCTGCCATTGTCTTTGTGCAGATTAAGCTAAATTGCCTTCACCTATTATGCAAGGCCTTAAACCTCAAGCCGTTCCATCAGCAGAGATAAAGCTGGTAGGCAGTCCCTGGCAAGAGCGAAGGGTGGGGAGATGAGGGTGATATGTATGACTGTGGGCTGGCTAGGGTTGGAAAGGAGCAAGGGCCTCACATGTTGCGTGGCCTCCATTAAAAAAACAAAAAAAACAGGCCTAGTGTGGACAATGGCCCTCATGTCCCTGTAGTGCTAACACCGGGTCCCCACAGTGCAGTCATTAAGTCTGCAGCCTGCAGGCCAGGGGATTAGGCTGAATGCTGCCCTTTTCCCCAGGTACTGGATTTTCCTTACATTAGTCGCCCGTGCCCTTGGCTCCCCGCGCTTAACTCTAGTGCAGGTCAATTATGTGCAAGGCCCCAGTCAGGTACTCTCACTTAATTAGAGTACTAATGGAGGAACAGGACCATCTGGGGCAAAACGCATGATATGTATGGAGAATAATGAGGAAGAATGTTACATGATTGTGAATGTTAAGGTTGCGCTCTTATTTCAGCATGTGGAGTGCATGCATTCATGGATGTTTGTGCGTCAGGGGGGAGAGGCCCCATATGAGTTTGTGTGGGTGTATGTCATTGTGGATTATAATTGCTCATATTAGATTGGACAGGAAGAGGGGGAAATCATAAATGCTTCATGATATTCCTCTTGACAGATATGGATAAAGGCCACGCAGGAAGAATAGAGGGGGAATAGACCTCCAGGCAAGCAGCGCTATTTAAATTTTTGAAATCTATTTCTTAAATATGCCTGATTTTCAGGCGGTGTCACTCGGCGTGGAATACGAATGCATAAAATTGACTGCATGAAAAGATATGTATAATGAATGAGTGCGCTGCTGGATCGAATTATTGATTAGCCGTACCATTTCTTCCCTTTCTTTTTCTCTCACTGTCGCTCTATCTCTTTCTCCTCCCCTGATTTAATTTTTCACCCTAAAACTCTGTCTGTTTCAGGCCTAACCCAGCTTTCATACATATTTAATAGATGTGGTGGATGGCTGCTGGTCACCTGTCTGGGGATTGGGACAGATGTCCACACAGGCCTGCTTCGGGACACACTGATCGGGGCAACACGTCCTGCGCCCTGCTCTCTCTCTGGTGGTCCCCATCTGTCTGTGCCACAGGGTCAAGATGGCGGACCTCTCCCATGCAGATAATATTCCATCGGCGAAAAGCACAGTTTGTGCCATGCCGCTGAATCAGATATCTTGGGGAATTTGAAACCAAAAGAAACAACTTTATGAGAGCGGTTTTGGTTTTAGCATGGGAACACTGGATGAGTAATCCAAGTGGGTGGTATTTATAACTAAACATACTACTGACATTTTGAGCAATTTGAGAAAAACAAAGCAAAACAACAACAAAAAACAACAAACACAGCTCTGAACACCCATAACTGGATTGTACTGAACCATAACAGATGTAACATTACAGGCTGTTTCAGCAATCTCTGTCTCAGATGAGCTAGCATCAGGAAACCTAGCCAGGGAGGTCCTGGACATCATTCCCTCTGGATTCAGACTAATTGCATGCTCATCCCCACCACTTGCAGACTCCAGAGATGAGGATCTTGGCAGACTGGATGACTTCAACTCAGAACAATGCAGAACATGACAAAATATTCTGGTGGAGTCAAAATAGACGATGGTGACCTTTTTTTTTAGTTATTTGGATAACAAACTAGCAAACAAAATAACATTGTGTGAGTAATAATGTAGGTACAGGCTATGTGTCTTTTGTTCAAAGTATTGCTGGTGAAGCAAACATGACGTGCAGTACTGTGCTCTATCTGGTTCTTTCTCTAATTTGTCAGGTTAAAAAAAGGCAAATATGCAAACCCCATCTCCTCACCCCTCTGTGCGCAGGAAGAAGGAGAGAAGCCCAGGAGCGTCTGCATGTCTCTCACCCTTTATTTTGGGAAACTTTTTGTACTCGTGCGTGTATGCTATTTCTCGACACTCCCTCGCTAATCAGGTGCTGCCAACCTGCCATGGCGGGAAGCGAGGCCCTTTCAAAGCGCTGCGCTAATTAAGAAGCCCAGCTATCCTGCACTTTTCTTTTTTTTATATAAAAAACGGCAGCAGTAGCTCCACTCGGGGGGGAAAAAAAAGTACATTATCATCAGGATAAGTAGATCCCTCGCTGCAAGCACCAACAAAACGAAAGACAGGAAGAATGTGTGTGTGTGTGTGTGTGTGTGTGTGTGTGAGAGAGTGTGTGAAAAGGTATTTTTTGTTTACATGTGTGTATGTGGGAACACAGAATTTCCCATGTAGGCACACACTGATTCTGCCTAAGAAAAGCTTGTCCCGCACTTCTCGCCTCCTGAGTGCTTGTGCTTGTGCAAAGAGTTTTGTGTGTGTGTGTGTGTGTGTGTGTGTGTGTGTGTGTGTGTGTGTCGGGGAACTGGCGATGTGTTCATCTCCTATGAAGCTCCTGTAAGGGATGAACGCAGACTTCTCTGCCTTAATGATTGTTTACACATCTTAGAGACAGATTTAAAAAGGTTGCCGCTGTTGTAACTGGCATTCAGGAATAAACCAGAGAGGTTTGTCTTCCAGGAAAACACCCACAGGAAGCTACCATCCGTCGCGTATTAAACATTTATCGTCTAGGAGTGAATAGCTAATAACTACAGTTAATGAATTATTCACTCCAGGTATGCCAAAACTAAACAAGACATGGCCCTCATTTAATAGATCACCGGCAAATTACAATGATTATTCACTGAAATATTAAAGATTACAACATAGATGTAATTAAAGGTAGGCTACTAATTAAAATTTGGGTACAAATGAAAAACATACCTTGGTAAACTCAACTGGAAACAGTTGTTACCTTCATCCTTGGGTGAGCAAGTAGGCTGACTGAGATACAGATTTACATTACATTACATTACATTACATTACATTGCATTTAGCAGACACTTCTTGACCAAAGTGACTTACATATGTCAGCTATTACAAGGGATCACATTGTCCCCGGAGCAACTTGGGGTTAAGTGCCTTGCTCAAGGGCACAGCGGTGGAAGCCGGGAATTGAACCGACAACTTTCAGGCTACTGCACGCTAGCCCAGCTCCTTAACCACTACACTACCACCACCCCCATTTTAGATTTAGATTTAGAGAAAGAAAAGAACAAATTGAGAGGGAAATGGTGGGAAAAGAAATATGTATAACTCCTGAAATACTCTGAAACTTTTATTTCATACAGCCTTCAGTGCTGTGGAAGCTCAGGTGTTGTGTTGGGCCCTCTCTGAATTGTGTGTCTACCACACAGACTAGCTTTGATGTATGTAAGAGTGGTGCCTCCCATTCTTGCCATTAATTATGTAATGATTTATTTGAGGAACATCTGCAAAAATCTCTGTCTGGTTTTGCATTGTGGACTATTGTAACATCCAACCTATCCGAACCCATTACTTTCATGGTTTTCTTCAAAAGAGGGAAGCAGTGCAGCAATGGCATTATGCTACTTTAGATTCATCCTTTTGGCCAACACTTTCCCCATCTTTTTTCTGTTTTGTCCTCCTCATCGCACAAGGCCTGGTTTGTATGGAGATGTTGTTCTGTAGACTGCCTTGTGTGGGGGGTGTTGGGGCTGGGGATAGTGTTGCCTGCAGCCAGGTAAGCAGCATGCTGAAATATTAATACGCGCATGATAGTGTGGCCTGCATAAGGTCAACATACATGGCCAGTGCCTAATGGGCCATCCATTTCACTCCTCTCATGGGCTTAATATGCCATCTCCACATGGAAGAGCATGTGTCACACACGACTTCTGTGGACAAGGAGTATGTTTCTGAGTTCTGAGCAGTCTTCTCAGTTATGTGCATGTAAATAGCACAATAGAGAGAAGAAATACTCTTTTCTGATTGGCTGGCGGGGTTGCCTTTAATTCTGAATAACAGGACAACGTTCCATATCAATGCTTATGAATGGTAACTATAACAACCATAGTAGGACTACGGTTGCAGGCTTCGCAACAATGGAATCAACTGTAAACAAGCTAACTGTCCATGCTCTCGGAAGTTGTACAACAAGCTGAACTTGAGCTTCTTTTTTCTTTTTTTTTGGGCTTTTTATGCCTTTAATTTGATAGTGACAGTGGAGAATGACAGGAAGTGAGTGGGAGAGAGAGTCGGAGTGGGATCCGGAAAGGACCACGGGGCGGGAATCGAACCCGGGTCACCGGCGTCCGGTGCAGGTGCCCCAGCCAGTTGCGCCACAGCTGGGGCCCTTGAGCTTCTTTTTAAACGAAACCGTGTGTTTCCTTTGCTTTACAGTGGCAACCGGGTGATAAGCGGGATAATGGCCTTCGAGGTGTGTCCAGTTATACGGAATTAATGGACTCGGGCGGAGGCAAGTTTTTTGCCACTCGCCCTCGTCCATTAATTCCGTATAACAGGATACCTCGGCGGCCGTTATCCCTTACTTAACATGTTGGGATTATCATACAAACATGATTATAAATATGTAAGGAACTCAGAATTCTAAGATCAAGACCATGAGATACTGCATTTCTCCAGTCCACTCTACATAACCTGATGAGGAATTGACCACTTGACTGTGACCCTCGTAAGCTATCAACTTACTGCAGGACATTTTCACCATACTAAGGCAGACTAACAGCTCCATTGCCACATCACCCCTCTGTCTGTTATTAAACATGTATTAATACATGAAGTTGTACACTGTCACAGTTAGATGCTTCTTGGGGCAGCAGAAGCTCAGGGATGCATAAGGGATGCAGAAGCTCAGGGATGCATAAGGATTGGTGGAAGAGCTTACATTGGTGTACGCTGCATTGCGATTAGCCCACGTAGTGATGCACCTCATAATAAGCACAGAACAATCATTTTTTCACTTGCCATCCCATCCTTCTCCAGGTTGCTCCTGTTTTTGTTGCTCATCCCGCAATCAAACCATCCTGTGCTGGAGGCGGTCGTCAGGTGCTCGTGGCTGCAGCATCCTCGCCTCGCCTCGCCTCTCTGCCTGTGAGTCACCTTCACTTCCTATTTGCTTCGGTATGCAAACGAGGCAGATTGGGGCTCTGGCGAGCAGCGAGCACTAATGAGCAGGCAGTCTAGCAGCCACCTCTCCCCGGATACTCACCCAGCAGCTCCTGTGGGCATGCTCAGATGCCTCAGACACAACAACAGGAGCACGACAACAACAACAACAGCAACAACAGCAACTTTGGCCACAATTATTCCTAGTGATTCGATTAGGCAGCAGGAATGACAGACAGTTGAGTTTTGTGTGTTTTTACGAGGATGCAGCGAAAGCACTTTCCAGCTCCCTGGGAGCCACACAGAGCTCAGTGTTCTCGAATTTTAGGGATGTTTGAAAAAGCCAGTTTCCCAGGCCCCATCGTGTTAACAGTTAACACTTGAGAAACCACACAGCGGGTGTGAAATCTCTCAGCAGCACTGAGATATGCAGGCCAAAGAAGGGTGGACCAGACACCCTCAAAATAGCCAAGTAGCCTTTATACAACGTTTCTTAATGACCTGCAAATTCTGACACCTTTTCAATATTTTCTTTAGCCTTTATTGTAGACAGAGTTAATCTAAATTTAGAATATTTTCTGAAACTCATTCCTGTGTTATTCAAAATTATATACATTTTATATTAATATTAATCAAAGTTATATAAATAAATTACTTATTTACTTCATTTGGTCCGAATGTGCAGATAACAAATTGCACCATTCTTATCTCACTGTGAAATGGAGCTGAAAATGTATGGCCAAATGTTGAGTTGGGCATCATGTCCAAATGCCTCGGAGTGAGAGAGGGGGACTGCACATTTGGCAGCGGGCCTGTAAATCAATCTATGTGAGAACAGTGGAACAGTCTGTTGGGAGAAAATCGGACAAAATGGAGAGAGTCTCGGTGCCAATAAATGCAGGGGATTATTTGGTCTCCTTCAGAAAGACATCATTCTTGGGACTGAGGGTGGGTTGGGGGAAGTCATCCAAACTTTATCAAGTCAAAACAAACTCACCATCGTCGAGGGATTAATGCAATTGCTGGGAAAATGGCATATAGAGCAGGCAATGTAAACAGATGGTTCCTTTGCAATATACAAAGAATGTGCATCAATATACTCTATTGAAATGTTTATGAATATCTTCTTTTGCATTTAAATGTCTGACTTGAAGTGCACAGCACACAAAACAGAAGACGCACTAAAACGAGTTCTACATTATGAGATCTACTATATGGACGTTTATATATATAGGCTATATAACGGCCGCGGTTTCCTCGTCAGGCCCTTATCATTCTCATCACGACGTAGCGCAGCTCCAGCTGACAACCTTTCAAAAAACCCAAACAAAACAAAACAAAGAAAAAAGACATCAAACCACTAATTCACACCATAAAGTGGGCAAAAGAATATATCATGTCATGTCTTTAAGTGTGTGTTGCCATAAAAGTTAACATTTAACTGGGCAGTTCTGTACAATTGAGGGGGCTGTTATGGGGAGATACAGAGATATTTTGGAGCGCTTGGACAAGTAAAAACAAATCAGCAGACGAAAGCTGGCCTGAACTTTTGCACTTTTCCCCAGACCAGAGGTTTCTGTGCCACAAAACCGTCACAAACAAAAAAACTGGAGGGCAGTGGCGTTTCACATAATTGCTCGGCCAGAAAATGTCCATTACAGTCTGTTTTCCTTGGCACGCGGAGTAGAACTTTAAACCTTAGGAGAAAAGCACTGTGGGAAGTTGAAATGGTTTTGTAATTAACGCTTCGACAGGGTGATCACTCACTGCGACTGCACGGTCGGACAATGTGTCCTACTCGGAGTGCCATGCAGATGGCATCTGAAAAAAAGAGAAAAGAGAAAAGCTGGGCCCCTCCACGGCAAACACAGAAAGTAAACACACAAACTCCGCTGACCTCCTGAATCCCCAATCCATCTTACCTCTAATCAGTCGTCCGTTGCCACGGTGCCACAAATGGAGCCGCCGTGACCTCGGTGACGTTCCTGTGTGACTATACAAACATGCGCTGTCTTTCGGGCTTGTGTGTCTGCCTCTGTCTCTATTGTCTTCCCAGATCTTCTTCTACACATATCTATTTGAAACTTTTTTTTTCTTCCATGTTTACATTTCACCTCCTTGAAACCTCACCATTTGTCTACTATGCCCATAGTTTCACTGTCTCTTGATATAGCCGTACTGCTGCAGTGAGAAGAACCATTTGGATGGAGGCAAATTGGATGAAGGGGCTGATGGCAGTCCACTGTGCCGTTTGTTTGTTGGAGTGAGCTCTGGAGGGATTGAGGGAGGGAGAGAGGGAGAGAGAGCGAGCAAGCGAGAGGCGCTCGGACTGCACAAAGTGCCGTGGCACAGATGCTCTCACTGCCTGGAAGGGCTCCCTTTCCTTTTTATCCCCAGGAAGTTGGCAACGCTGCCTCCCAAGAAATATTTCCAAAACTTCTGTGTGCAGCTGTGCCTCCCATTTGTCAAAGCTTGTCTTCGCAGAGCGGAAGCAGCTCAACGAAATTCTCCTATGATTACAAGGCACAGGCTCGCTGTTATTGGGGGGTGACGGGGGGTGGGGGTGCTGTTCTCCACCAGGCTTAAGAGCTCAGCATGTGCTGAGAGGGATCTCTATCTCGCCCGCTCTTTCTGGAGGTCTTCCCCCAAAACAGACCACATGTTTACTGCCATAAATTCAGACTCAGACAGGGCTCTGTGTGTGTGCCATGTCTCTCTCTCTCTCTCTCTCTCTCTCTCTCTCTCTCTCTCTCTGTCCGTGTGTGTGTGTTCAGGAAAGAGTGAGCGAAATGGCTGAGTGTGTCTGCCCATCTTTGCTTGTGGTCGCATGTTCTTGCAAATTTGCAGACTATCAAAAATAACTGGATTTCCCATAGTTGTATACCACTGAGGTGTGTTGTGGATTATACAACATTA
The DNA here is from genome assembly GCF_017589495.1 of Alosa alosa. Taxonomy (NCBI): domain Eukaryota; kingdom Metazoa; phylum Chordata; class Actinopteri; order Clupeiformes; family Clupeidae; genus Alosa; species Alosa alosa. The sequence continues at coordinate 16,149,575 of NC_063204.1, forward strand.
ACACACGTCAGAAATAAACTCTCCAGGGGTAAATATAGAGAAGATGCTGAAGATGTAATTTCATCTGTCCACCACAGGTATTTCAGTCATCCACACTTCCCACTCTGTTTATATTTACACCACCCTGTGTATTTATGTAATAGTGCAGGAGTTGCGAGCCCTGCATCAAGACTCTCCCTCACTTGAGTCTAAACGTAGACCTGTCCTGTCATTATGATAATTTAAAAACTCATTCTTCCATGGGGAATCTAAATGGTCAGTTGTAACTGGGGCTCATTGTGGCCGGGCATTTTCACTGGGCTTCATGTCAGATGTGATACACAGGTTCACTCTCATAATGAAAACACCAAATAAATTAGACAACTACTTACTGTAGGCAAGTGTGATGAAATGGCGTTTTATTCATTCATAAAATCAATTACTGTACAGTGTAGAGTATATCTTGTTACTCCAAATATGCAGATACTGTAACTGCTTTTAACAGCCAAGTGTTCGAAAAGTAGTTGTAATGATGGGAAAAGACTTATTCACTGAAGACGGTTTTGATTCAACTAAAAAGTCAATGAATAGGATTTAATTTATTAGTGGAGAGTGTGTATTTTCCAAAAGTTTAAATTTTAATGAAAATGTTATTTAAATTAGACAAATTTAAACTATACACCTCAAGAATGGCTGACAGTTACTGAGAGTAAGCCATTTCTCTGAGAGTACAATGAAGCACATTCTCCAGGCAGCCAGGCAGCCTTGCTTAAAAAAAAAAAAAAAACTTTTCTCGCACTTTCTGTTTCTTAAATTCCATTCTCTTGCTGTGCTCTGGGGGTCACACACCTTCATTTAGAGATTTCACGAGGGAACAGTGACTACATTATTTCCCGCTAATCAAGTTTTCTTTTTTTATTACTCTACATATTTGTAATGTTTGCCATGCCCCCCTCTGTTAATATGTTTTACCACTTTAATTTGAACTTTTAAGCTAGCTGATTTACGAGTCTGATTTCCACTCTGTGTTTCCTTGCTATTGACCTTTATCTACATCTACAAGGAACATTTCAATTTATTCAGCGTTGGCTGCAATTTGCTTCCCCAGTTACTGCTCCAAATGGGCTGTGGAAACTGTGCTGTTGAACAAATGCCGATTGCAGGGAGAGGGTGCTGGGCTGCAGACGTCATTATTTTTAAGGGTTATCAGGGCAAGAGCTCGGGACTGCACTCAGGTCAAGTAATTATTCAGTGAACAGATTAATAATCAGCTTAAAAAACAGAAACAGGAGTACAGAGACCAGAGCAGATGGGTTCCTGCCCTGCCCATGGCCGTTCCTCAGTCATGATTAGCCTTTGATCACAATAAAAATTAAATGTAGAATTCAGATGTATAAACATATACTGCAATGAATAAATAACACCAAACAAATACTCAAAAACATGAAAATAATGAATGATAGACAACACATTGAAAACCATTAACTGAATAAATAAATAAATAAAAACAGGGAATCAGCTCAGGTATGACTTATTGATTGTAAATCATTTCTGTGAACATTAACATGAGTTCAGTTTGGTGACTGGCCTGGGCACTGCTTATTTATTTATTTGTTTATTTATTTATTTATCTCCTTCTTCGCTGCTTACAGGGTGCAGAGGTACAGAGAACATCTGACTTGGCGGTCTGCTTCTTCCTCATGAATGATTAAAGAGGCTGAACCTGGAGGAACTCATAAATAAACAGCAGCCAGCAGGCAGCAACAGCAGCAGCAGCAGCGGCTGCACACCTCCACCACCACCACCATCATCACCACCACCACCACCAGACTCAGGCCTGCATACACAGGCAGACTGGCTAAGAGAGTCCCCAAATGAAGCCTTTCAAGGGTGAGCTAATGCACTGAATATCATTTGCACGTCAGGGCGATGTGCGTCTGACCTGCCAGCGAGATTCGCTGTAGTCAGAGAAGTGCTCCATGTTTGGAAGAGTTGCCTGGGCAAGAGCAGGAAGGAGTGTTCTCGCCACACACAAAAAGAGAAACACATCAGCGTTCATGCATGCACACACATATACACACATACACACACACAACCACACACACACACACACACACACACACACACACACACACACACACACACACACAGAAATCCACAACCCTCCACCTCAACCCCCTACTCACACACAAACACACACACACACACACACACACACACACACACACACACACACACACACACACACACACACACACACACACACACACATACAGACATGCACACAGGCTGGACTGAGAACACAGGAAGAATACCAACGAGTCTGTGTGCTCAAAAAGCCTTCAGTGTGGTTCTGGTGCTCAATAAAATATCAAACGCTCTCTGTGTGTTTTTACATGTAGTCATATTATATGGCTATCATACCTACACTTGCACCAGTGTTTGTTTGGCTGATGTATTGGCTAAATCCCCTAATACATTACGTCAGTGATTCTCAAACTGGGGGGTCCCCAAAAATATTGGAGGGGTCACAAAATGATTTGCAGTCTGGATTAAAGACATTTTTGTCTTGACATAATGCCTTTCATGTTGACATAGCCTACCTATGAGAGAAGACATTTTCTGCCTCTGCTTCCAATCTCACAACATTTCGAAACCAAACTCCGTCGGTTAGTGAGAAGGGGGTCGCGAGACTTGGCCCATGTTTTTTGAGGGGTCGCCAGACAAAAAGTTTAAGAACCACTGCATTACGTAATGATTCCTGCATGTTGTTTCCATGTGGACCCATATGTGTCCTCCATATAAGGTGAGGGGACATGTCACTGACTGACCACATGTCTCAATCACACAGTATCATGTGCAAAATGGTGAATCTTCACATATTCCACATTTGGCTTGTGGGTGAACTTAAATGGAACTTCAGACTTTTTTGCAACCCTGAGTTAAGGGCTACGAAAGCTTACAACATTAACGGCAAAATATTTGTTTTGTTGTTTTTTTAAAAAAAAAATATATATATTTAGGAGTAACTGTTTGGACTGTTAGAATGTTTTTGTTATACATTCTCTCAAACTAACAGCTAAAAAGAAAACAGCTAAACATGATACTGGAAAAATGGCTTTAAGTGGTTAAAATTAATTAAATGTATTTCAGAGGCTAATTAGTGAAAGGAATATTTGTGTTCTGATAGTTTCTACTTTGACTGGTAAACATCAAATACAAAGCTTAATGGAAAAACCAAAAACTGGTAATGAATTCCAACAGCATACAATCGTTTTCACTTTTTCTTAGAAAAAGCTAATTTCTAAATTCCTTCATCTTTTGCAGTTGAGATGAAAGAGACCACCAAAAGTGTTTTGTTTAAGTAGGTGACTAATTAGGATGTTAGAGGGTCTATGTGCTGGAAGATCTAATGAACTTGGTGCCCTCCTCTTTATTGAGAATACTTCAGTGCTAAAAAAAGGTAAAACTTTTTGGGCTTAATTTGACATTAACATCAATAGAGTATTCTGCAGTTTTTTTCAACATTATATTTCAAATATATTTATGTTAATACATTTATTTTGTTACATTTTTATTTAAAAGAACATAACTTTTCAGGAGTCCTCCTCTATTTGATCTGAATTCAACAAAAGAATAACATGCTCCCCGTGGTGTGACTGCTGCCATTTTGTTTTATTTCCATCTGATTTACCGTTACATTCTAACCAGATTTGTGACACAAATTGGTAAATTATCACAATGGCCACAAAGGTTAACGTCACTTAGCTTTCCAAACAGTGGCTGGTATCTGCCCATTGTCTCTCCCTTTCTCACAGCCTTTATGGGAGCGTCTCAGCCTCGCTGGACACATTTCTAAATGACAGTTACTGCCTGCCGTGTGAAAGGAGCCCTGGCTTGTGGATTTTGCCTGCCTAATGTGGGATCCTGGGCCGAAAAGGGGGCACACAGGGAGGGGGTTGCCCCCAGGGACAATGGCCCCAGTGTGGGGGGCGCCAAAAAAAGGGGGTCAAGAATCAAAATCTGGATGACATTTGCAGTCAGCGGATTGATACAGAACCATTGATTCCCCTGCCGTCCGAACGGCCATCTGAATTGCAAATGCTGCACTAGCACGGCCTTTTCGACGGTCCACCGGCAGGCCGAGGGGGTGTCGTTCCCACAGCACATGCCCCCTCTCCCCCCTCAGTATCTCCCCCTCTCTGCTCCTCCTCTCCCCCTCTCTCTTCACCCCATTCTTTGTGTCCTCACCCCTCCTCACGGCTCCCACTCATCTCTCCTTTGCAGTTCCCTCCTTCACTGCTGCTCCTCTTCGCTCTTCTCCTCTCTTCTCCTCTCGTCTCCTCTCTTAAAACAAGCAGAATGCCCTCCCTCCCCTTCCCATGATGTGGAGACTCTAAAAAGTGACCAAGGGTAAACTGCATGGGGCCAATCTGGATGGATAGCATGGATAGATTATGTTGCAGGCTCATCAAACAAACTGTTCTCTTGAGCATGGGGAATAAGGGAGCTAGTGAATCTGCCCTGGGTCCTTCTTCCTGGAACTTGTTCCATTTACTAAGAGCTTTTAATGCTTTTGCTTTTGCCAAGTCAATACTTTCAATGTAGTGTTAGTGAAAAGGCCCTTAAGTGCTTTTGAGAAATGGTGTGTTTGATGTTCTTCACTCTTCGCGCTGGGTTCATTTGTGCACCGATAACTTCAGGTACCACACAGTCTTGAATAGAATTGTATGTATTTGGACAGCATTTTTATTTTATTTTTTACAAAAGAAACAGGCAGTAACTTTTCTCACCTATGTGAACATCTTGCAATGATATGCTTTACCTTGACAGAATTGAGATAATCGCAACTATGTGGTCACTGTTTTTTTGCTCTGCCCAGTGTGTAAAACAGCGTGTTTTATTTAACAGTAGTATCTATGGAAATATGAAAAAAAAGACATTTACTGGGTAAAATAACAATTGAATATGGGGGAGTTGAATTCTCTGGGGTCTAATTATGGCTATAATATTGTGACACACAGAAGAAACTATTTGCAAGTGATTTAATCTATAAATAAACTGAAGAAATTAAGTTGTGCATGGTTGTTTGCTTTTCGGGTGTTTCAGACCAATTTCCTTTACCACACACTACAGTATGTGTGGTGATGGAAAAACGTTTTTGTTTTTCTTTCTTTGTTTACTTTTCCAAGATTCTGTCTATTTTTCCAGTGTGCAAGGGCCTTTGAATCCTACCACCACTCTCCGTGACCCACCCCATCACATGGGCTGATGTTTGCGGACCTAATCAGAGGCATTGTTTCCTGGACAACGCAGCTGTGACCCCTGGGTCACTAGACTTCAAGGAGGACGAGTCGGCTGGCATGGCTTGTGTTTGCGGTAAACACTGGTCTTAATTCATTAACCTCCCCACAAACATTTTCCCAAGGTCCTCCCTGGCCAGGCACCATCTGAAGGAGTCCTAAACAAGAGCTCACTCCGTGGAAAAACACTCGTTCTGGGTTGTAATTGGAGGGCTACCGAAAAGAGTACACAAAATCAATATGGACCTGTGCTAACAATTACTGTAGAGAAGTGCTTCAGGGTGCACCCCACCCTCTTGAGGAGCTCCCGTTGTCTATTCAAGGTGGGAGGCAGGGACGGCTGGATCTAATTAAAACATTGGTGCTTTTGGTACAGGGTACTACCACAGCCTCCTCCGCTAACAGCTGCCAAATAAAATCCTAATTATTCCACTGAAAAATGTCCAACATTAAATATATGTAACATATTGACCTGGTAGTGCTCCATCAAGCCATGAGACAACTGCTTGATTAGCCTAGTCACATTTGGAGGATTGATGGAATTATAAGCTTTAGGATTCCTTCCTACACCGTAATCCTGCTATCATTACTGATCCTGTACCGTACGCCATGTTCTGGAGCGCGATACTTAGCAGGAGGCCTCCTCCACAAACCTCATTCTTTGACAAAATCCAACCAAAGAGCCGGCCGAGGATATTTGCTCTGACAGAGAATGACAGAGAGGATGAAAATGGGGGTTGGTGTGTGTGGGTGTGTGTGTGTGGCTGGGTGGGGGGGTGGTGAGCGGCAGGCCGACAGGTTAGCCAGGGGTGGGGGGACAGAGGGGTGAAGGTGTTATTATGGCATCGCGGCGGGGCACTGCGGGCGGCGGGGCACCTAATGAAGCGCATCAGCCCCGGCCCCGGTGGGATTGGGATCGGGAGGAGGAGAGAAGCTGCGCCGCTCCTCCAAAGCCTGTCAGAGGCTTTGACAGGACCAGTAAATTTAATCCCCCTCTTTCTCCCCAAACCTGCTGGGGACCGAGCGGCAGGAAAGACTGTTTCCTCACGTCAAGGACCCCGGCTGACTTCAGGATGGCCTGCTGAAAAGAGAGAGAGAGAAAAAAAAGAGCCAAAGCCTGATGACGAATTCATTCCACACAGCTGCAACTCTGGACACAGAAAATAAAGTGTAAATGATACATGTACAAGTTAATCTGAAATATAAATTACCAGCATGTATTCTATGGAGGAGCTGGGTCATTTTCTTTCTCTTTTCAGGGTGGGGCTTGTGGGGGAATTTTCCTAGCTCCAAATCACATTTGCAGAAGGAGACACTCTTGAGGATGTCAGTGTGTCTGTCAGCCATACAAACACATCCAAACGGCTCTCTGCTTCTCTGCTGCAACACTCCTGGGGAGGGAGGGAGGGAGAGCTGTGGCGAGTTCACCGTGCCGCTGGAGTGGGTTCTGATATCACTTGATTATGTGGAGACAGTCTTAAGACAGCGTGGCATGGAGGAGCAAAGTGATTTTACAGTGCACTGCAGACTTGGCCAGGCCCGGGGGTTAAGACTCTGTTTGGACTCCCAGTTTTTTCCTCTTCTTACTGTGTGTGTGTGTGTGTGTGTGTGGGGGGGGTGTTGGTGGGGGGTGAGAGAGGGCCTAAGACTCTCTTTGGACTCCACTTTTTTTTCTCTTCTTACTGTGTGTGCCATGCTAATAAACAGTCTTACAGTGGAGCTCTCTTAGATATATTTTAAGTTGCCTGAGCTAATCTTTTAATATGAAAATCCATGAAAAATTCTATTGGGTATTTCTTAAAGCAAAATAAAATAAAGTAGAATAAGATAGTTGACACTTCTTTTATAAGCCTAACATAACCATTCCATAAAACGTTAATGGCAGATGTTGAGAACTTTCATAAAATATTATGATGGATGATTTCCTGTGAGGTTATGGTATCATGTTACCATTACAGATAGTTATCGGTCTGTATAACAGTGCTAATCTTCATGAAAAAATATGAAGCGCAACAAAAAATAATTTACTAGAGTATGTTGTAGGGACAAATGTGTTATATGCATACCTCTCATTACTTATGAAAAGGAACAACAAAACAATAATTCCACCTGCATTTTTGACTCCTCAGTATGAGAATTGAACGTGAAGGTGAATGATGTGAGTTTCTGCTGTTTTACTCTTTTGACTTTGGCAGCAAGTTCATCTATAGTAGCGTTCCGTCTCGGTCTGCCCCCAGGGCTTCGGGAATACCTGCTCTTTGAAGCCTTGGAAGGAGCCATAGAATCACAGGCCGCGACAGGAAGCGTAGGAAATCTGTGTGCTTATACTATATTTTGACATACCTCCAAATGTGCAGCCACAATCCAAAAGGGCCAATGGAGGGGTGTTCCACGGAATAGGAAAGGTTAGGGGTGGAATTAGATCTCACAGCTACCGCCACCCAGTTATGACTTTCACTGCTGTGGCAGTTTCTCTGAGCAGCCATCATGGGAAGGCCAGTCATTGCTGCTCAAATAGAAAAGATACATATGATATGACATCTGGATACATACCTTTCGATCTCCTTTGAGAATGAGATCACAAGCTGGTGATCTGTAATTGCATTTACACTTCATCCACATTATCACACATAAAAAGGTCCACGTCATATTTTAGTGAGAACAACAATAATGATAGTGTAATATGCTGGATTTTTTTTAAGTATAAAAATCACGGTTGTGCTGCCAAACAACTCTCAGAGAACCAGCACTATGACTATTGTTTAGGTCCCTTAGTTAATGGTATTGTGTGTGATTAGCTGAGGGTGTGAAGGTGGACATTATTACATAGCCTGTAAGAAACCCATATTACAGTATGTCATCATAACATACAGGAAAGCCATGGCTACTGATGCAAAGGCATGTAATGCGAATAACTATATTTTGGTCTTGGAGGTAATTCTTTGGCTGGTTCAGTCTCCCTCCCTCCCCCGTCCCGCTGTGCTTCTCCACAGTGCAGCCAGGAGGCCACGGGTCAGGAGATAAGCCAGCCAAGTCCGTTTCACCGGGCCAGACATCTCCCTCAGCAGGCCTGACGTCTCACTGTTGGACCATTGACTTCCCTCTGTGATTTTTTGCTTGATATATCATATCACCAACACACACACACACACACACACACACACACACACACACACACACACACACACACACACACACTGCACATATAGTAGAATGTATGTCCATGATATAGCCTACTACATCTGAAAAAAAAAAACTGCTTTCATGTCTATACCAAAAGTATCTAATTTAAATTACAGTAAGATGGTAATGCTAGATGTAACCAATATAATAAAACTGGACGTTGCACTCATATATTATGAAGGTTTGGGTTATAATTAGGCTTAGGCAATAGGCTTTCGACAGCGCCAAAGCTTTCTCCCCGGGCTTTGGTCTCTCGTCTGTGGCGTGGAAACATTACTGGAAAAGTCTTGGCCTCTCCTGAGTGCTTTAAAGTTCAAAGTGGCTTGTGCAGTGTTGAAACAAGCCTATGGAGGGTTTGTATAGCAAGTACAGTGGGGCGCCATAGCAATATGTTATCGCACAGTATTCCTGAGCCTCACATCTCTCTTTTATCTCAGCAAAAGGATGTCATGTGTTAAGAAACACACTTATTTGGCTTCTCCTCTAGACATGCTTTGCTTTAGTGTGAGGAAATGTTTACATTCTGGATGTCTTTTCACTCTGGATCTCTGCCTGATCTCATTCTGCTGTCTATCCATACCGTTACTTACTAACCATGCTCACCATGTAGATGTGATATAGATATGATAAACGCCACACTTCAAAAGACAAATATCTTTATTTCAAGATATTCTCTGTGTTTAATGTAGAAAAAGTGTGAATGTTTGTCATAGCTATATTTGTTTAAAAAACTGAATGGAACTGCAATAAAAACTGTTAAAAATAGAAATGTTCCCTACCTATTCTGCTATATTTGACAGACTGGACAATCATGTGTCACATGATAGCACATCTGTTTTTTATTGGTCTGACTCCTCAAACGCAACTACTGGTTGAGTTGAGGTGGTAAAGTCAGGTGTTTCTCTTCTTTTCCCTCCCCCACAAAGCATCAAACACATCTTGATCAAACGTCAAAAACATCAAACAAGGTGCCATCCACTGTCCAGCACTGTTTGATATGGAAAGTGTAATGAAACACATATCTGCTAGTCACCCAGCCCTGGCACCGGTTCTCTCTGAATGCTCTCTCTCTCTCTCTCTCTCTCTCTCTGATGTGTTTCAGCTATCAGAATAACAGATTTCCAGACTTTTCAAGCTGTGGTGTCTCCTGACCTCTATGCCTTTATGCTGAGTTTCCGCACAATGATACAGGTAAGCAGCATTTCTGCTCTAAAGTTCAGGGATGAAATGTTTTTTTTTTACTCATGCATGTCTAACACACTGTCAGTATATAATCAATCTATGAGACATTAGTGTATGTGACATACTGTAGGTGTTTTTGCACATGGTATTTTCTAAAATTTTACTGACCATTGTTTTCTGTTCAGTTTTCATGACTGTACATTGTTTTGTCAGCTGTGTTATTTTTTAATTATCCAAATACGCTTTTGACTATATACTCTTTTGCATTTGCTGTTTCAAGTTGGTTATGGAAAGTGTGTTTCAGCACTTCAACACATTTGTCATCTAAATCTAATCAAGCGATTTATCTCCAAGGCCTTTTATGACAAGAGCATGTTAATGTAAATTTGAATGAAGGGCACAGGAAGAGAACTAAAGCCCTTCCACTAACACCTTTCAGGGGGCAACTCCTAATTTGTCCTTTAGTGGTTTGCTGCCCTAAACCGTCTCTAAGAGCCTAGTTATATACACAGGAAATCAGTTCATTTCAATTTCCCCCTGACCACTTGACGTTGGGGGAGTTTGTGTGTTTAGGTTCAAATGCTCTGAGAGCTGTGCTGCGGTTTCAGCTGTGTGGTGGGGAGATGTGGTGCTGAGAGGCAGGCAGTGCCTCTCGCTCGCCAAAGGCCAATTTGCTGCAGTGCTCCCAGAGGAAGGGAGGTGTGTTGTTCTTGGCACCAGTCATCACCCCAGACCAACAGAGCCAGCCTTTTTCCAGACCAGTTGGTTCAGTAAGAAATCTACAAGTGCCGTGGGTGGAGGTGTGTATGTGTGTGTGGGTGCGCTTTTGTGTTTGTGTGTGTGTGTGTGTGTGTGTGTGTGGTGTGGTGTGTGTGTGTGTGTGTGTGTGTGTGTGTGTGTGTGTGTGTGTGTGTGTGTGTGTGTGTGTGTGTGTGTGTGTGTGTGTGTGTGTGTGTGTGCTGTGTGTGTGTGTGTGGTGTGTGTGTGTGTGTGTGTGTGTGTTTGCGCGTGTGTGTTGGAGGGGGCAAGGGGGGAATCTTTGCCTCAGGGCTGGAACAACATATTGTATACATGTGCATTCAAGTGTAAGGTTTGTGGCCAGCTGCTTAAGGATTTTCTGTGGAGTCAAGATTATCCACAGAGTCAATGGAGAGAGAGAGAGAGAGAGAGAGAGTGAGAGAGAGAGAGAGTGAGAGAGAGAGAGAGAGAGAGAGAGAGGATGCAAAGAAAAGGGACAGGGAGGGAGGAAGAGAAAATGTTCTTTTCCTCTCCCGTGCATCTCAATTCAAGGACAAACAGAGAGCTGGACAGAGAGAGAAAGAGAGAGAGAGAGAGAGAGAGGGACACACTCTCTAAATCCCTGGCTTCAGAGAAGGCAGTGCTTTTCCACAGTGTCCTTTCACTGCTGGGCTCTGTGGACTCCTTCTCTGGCTTCCTGTGCTGTGAATGCAAGTAATAGGCATGCCATGTCCATAGTTCTTAACCCCTTTCTCCTCTGCAGGCACACTGACAGGAAGTCAGGCACAAACACAGGGGCTTTTAAAATGTGCCATACCTAGTGGTTGCCAGGTTACGGAATGAAAAAAGTTCTCTTCGCCACACCTTTGAATACATAATTGATTCAGGGTGTGCCACACTTGAGTGGACTTTGGTTTGCTGCAACTGAGGACAAGTTTTTAAAATGATATGAAAAAAGGTGTGTACCTCTTCAATGCTTGCCGATGCCTGAAAAAATGAGATGTTACAAATAACCAGGCAAAGGCAAAAAGGATTGCTTTTAGCTATACCACCTGTATATCAGTCAAGACCAAAATGGAGGCACATGCATTCTACATGTTTTCAAATGAATACAAAAATCACTTCCATACTCTTCCATCCTCTTCAGCCCTTGCTGAATGGTTCAAACGTAACAAAAAATACACAGGTGAAATATCAATTCAGCCAACCGTCATAAAGCATACGCTTTGGCATACACTCACTACATGTTGCAAAGCTGCCCCATCTAGCCACAGTCTAGCAGCTCCATTGTTTCAGCGGCAGATGTCCTACATTCCAAAACATTTCAGGACAAATTGTTACAAGAGTGCACTCTTTCTTCCCCTGCAGTGAAGCGTTTATGCTCGCTGTGTTCTGGAAGGGGTTTGTCGAAGCGGAATTTAGATTGTCTCTTTTGGGCGACCTCTGAAGGGGGTCAGTGGGGGATCTGCCGGAGTCTTTGTTGGCACACCTGGGCGATGATGTCTGGACAAGGAGGAAGCTCGTGTTTCACGGCCTATTCTCCACCTGGGTGGAAGGTGCATTTTCCTGATGTCAAATCAATGCAAGGGAAGCTGAAAAGATAACAGCGCTTCTGAAAGAACATGAGTGGGCACATCTACCTTCAGGTTTTTTTTGGGGTCCAGTCAGTGACCAGTAATGGTCAGGATTCTTACCCTTTACTGATCTCAAAAGAATGGCCTAATGGATGTGAGAATTTGCACTTTTAACTGACAACAATCAATACAACTGTCGACAGATTAGCTTTACCACATATGTGGCACAAAATGCTAAAACCTGCGTCAGAGCATTTTCACAAGCAGGTATTTTCCATTAGAAACGAAGGCGCTTTTTTTCTTCAAGTGCAGACAGGAAAGGGCCCCCAATCCATCTACTCCTTCATTAAAAAAAATCAAACCACGGGGCTAATAGAGATATAATCTCTGTGAACAAACACTGCCAGTGAGAGAGGTCATGCTAAAACCGCTAAGTGTCCAGTGTTCCTGCTAGGAAATCTGGGAAATCTGAAAATAACACACAGGCTTGCCGTGTTATTGTAAGGAAGGAGCAGGATGATGCAGAAAGCAGAGTGAAGCCACGGCAGGCGGGGAATGCAGGAGTTTTGTTTGGATAATTGTGTTTTTGGATGACATACCCTGCACAAACCACAGCCACTCGCCTTCTCCTGTCTGTATGCTGGTGGTGTTTTTTTAAGCTGCACTCATCGAAAAGAAAAAAAAAAGAGAGAGAGAGAGAGAGAGAAAACGAGAAAAAAGAGCAGGGCACAGACCACTCAAGTAAAAAGAACATAAATCATCTGTCCACATGTTGAAAAGCCCAGTTCAAATTGTGAAAAAAGGAGAGGAGAGGAGAAAAAAGAAGTGAACAAGGAGAGGTTAGCAGGTGAATTAATTTTTCAGCAGACTTGGACAGGGATCTCTGTCACAATAGAACATGCATCTCAACACCCTGTCCTGCCCCATGATGTAATGCGCTGTTAATCTCCTGTGGCGGAACAAATGGTTCCGAGCCGATGCTAATGCACTTCGCAGCCAAACGACTAAAGACTGTCTGTCACATTTTAGATAGAACCCCATGCCTCAGAATTATGGTAATTTCTACTTCTTTTTTTTCCCCCACGTTTTTTTTTTTCACCCCTAGTAGTTTCCAAAACAAACTTTGTAATGACTGACGACAGCAGACAGTTGGACCATCAAAGCCCATTCTCTTTTTCATGACCTGTTTTCCAGAGCAGATGATCATAATGAAGACTTCGAGCGGGCTGCGCATGAAGCTGCGGAGGTCATTAGGGGCCGCCTCAAAGCGCCACGTCTTCCCCAGCGTGCCTTTCATAGCACCTGGCACCTGCTCGTGGTGCTGCGAGCGGAAGTGCTGCGAAAAGATAAAGTGCTGATCCTCTTCTCTCCCTTCCTTTCCTTTTTCATCCACCCTTCTGTTTTTCTGATGGTGGATAGTGGAAGTCCTTGAAGTGACGGCACTTCCTCTTTCATTGTGGGACCTCTGCTGGCTACTTGTTCTGGCAGGGGGTCTCCTGTCTCACCTGGGTAATCAAAGAATGCCATCATTATACAGTGACGCTTGCACAGCCTGCTGTCTCGCCGTCTCCTAGCACCCAACATCACTCTTCCAGAGTTGCCCCCATCCATGATAATTGAAGGGCAATTGCTTGTGGCGACTCCAAACGGGGGGATTCACCAAAACAAAATTATGGAGACATAACAAACGTGTTCGCCCCCTCTTTTCGGGTTCAGCCTCTTTGTCTTTATTTGTAAAGCTCTGCTCTGTCTGCAGTTTGCAGTGGATTGATTTGTGTTTTTTTTATTATTTTTTTTTGCGGGGACAGCATAAGGTAATTGCATGAGGACAAAAAGAAAAAGAGAAGTGGGGGGGTTGAAAAGCAGTGGAAACCCACATCTAAAGGCCTAGACGTGATGAAATGCATAATGAACAGGCCTGTGTGTACCTGCCCGACAGCATTGAGAGTGTGACATGAAAGGATTATACTTTTTTTTGGTCTGGAAAGAGGGGTGTCAACCTCCCACCCACTCACCCAAACACATATGCAGCCACACACATGTGAACTCACACACACACACACACACACCTACACACACACACCTACACACACACACACACACTCAAGTGTCTAGTCCAGTCTGTCCTCATGACACAGTGAAGCTGCGGCCTGATGGACAATCGGTGCGTCCTGTTTGTGTTGGAGTGGAGGGTTTTCAGAGCCCTGTGGTCTCCTCCTCTTTCTCCGCACACTGACATTAAAATATTGTTTTTTCTGCCTCTTTAAATAACCCGGCTGTGGTAGGTAGAGGAGCATGTGTGTGTGTGTGTGTGTGTTTTTCTTTCACTAGCTCACAGCTGTAGCGCCCAGTGAGGCTTGAGAGAGAGAGGAATAGAGGGAGAGAGAGAGAGAGAGAGAGAGTGCATGCCTCCCTTCCTCATCTGCCTGCTGTCGTCGGAAGACAGAGTGCTCTCTCCCTGTCTCTCCACGCTCTGCTCATTCCTGTGTGTGCAGCGCTTGGAGGACGCGCGCGCGCACACACACACACACACACACACACACACACACACACACACACACACACACACACACACACACACACGCACAGAGCCGCGTGCTGTGTGGCCATCTTTTTCAGGCTGGCTCGCCAAGTGTCTCTGGGCTCCTGTACCCCTCCCACCGGCCGGGCTGATACACCACAGACAGCCCAGCACTGGGCCAATGGCTCCACACCAGCAGCGCTGTATTTATGTTCTCACCAGGCCTCCAGGCCTCCTGCTGGGCCGCCGCGCTGAGTCACCTCAGTTTGTTTTGGAAGCGCCAATGATTTATATTTACACATATCTTCTAATGGGAAATGGAAAAATTGCAATTAGGTCATTCTAGTCAGAGAGAATAGTAGTTAAACAAGAACGCTGTGGTCCTCCCAAGTTTTTTTTTTAACTTTGTATTGACATCTTTGGATGGTCATTTTATGACCTCATGGTTAGATTAATGCCAAGTGAATACCAAACCAGAATAGCAATATTGTTCTCTCTTTCTGTCTCCCCCTCCCCTTTCTTTCTCCCTACATGCCCCAGTGGTAATTAAGCTCACTGGCTCAGTAGGATACAAAACTATGAATATGAGAAACGCCAGCTGGGTGATTTATTGAAAACCGCTGATGACATCTTTATAGAGCAGAAAATTCACCGATAGGCATGACATTTCTCTTTTTACTTTTTTTCAGTGCATATCCAGAGATATTAGTGGAAAGAGAGATGGATCTGGACAAATTGTGGACAGCTGCAATGTCAGGCGCCAAGAGAGAGCTGCACAGCCACTCAGTGAGGTAATTGAATTTCTGAGTGCGGGTGACTTGACCTTTCCTGCTGGGGTGTCTTAACAGGGGAGTGGGTGGGCGGTCAAGATGTCGGGAGGAGGCCTGTGCCATGAAATTAAAGAGTAAATGCAACAGGATTGAGCGAAAGGAGAGGAAAGGAAGAGGAGGAAGGGGCAAGGAAAGAAAAAAACACTACCACCCTCTTCCATATCAATTGTGCGAGCTCTGGCAGGGCTGAATTATAGATAGACTCTAGAGGGGCTGCCTGGCTGACTGACACATACAGCATGTTTTCAGGCCCACTCCTGGCAACACTGAATCATACCCCTAAAGTATTGTTATAAGTTCCTTTCCTGAAGCGAGATTTTCCTTGGTTTATAGCACCTTGTCCCCACTGATATTCAATTCTGTGCAGTCATGTGCAGGCCAACATTTTGTTGCCACAAATTCAAATGGGAGATTCATGACCTCATTTTTACCTTTAATGCATTTCTGACAATTTTTTCACTACATGTTGCCTAAATCTACCAATTTAGTGATATAGCGGTGTAGGACTATGGGGAATAGGTATGGTTCAGGTGTTCCATGCTTTTAATGTAAGAATGAAGACTTTAAGGGAGCCTCTGGCTTCCATACAAGTTTTCTGACTTTCTGAAATGGGTCTCTATTTCAATTTAATGTGGCTTGTCTAAAGCCCTGAGACCATCTCTATTAAACCTTTTACACAGCCTTCAAGTGCCATGCATCCTGCAGGTGATTTCCTACTCCTTTGTTCCCCTTTTGGCTTACCTGATCACTCATAACTCTGATCTCTCCCTCATCCCCATATACCAGCTATGAAACTTTACCACCTCCAGAACAACTCACCACCGAACGTTCTAGAGCAGCAGCAGAAACAGGCCAGTCCTGCCAAGCGCCGCTGAGAAGACTAAAGACAGCAGGAGCAGCGCAAGACATGTGGCGGAGGGGTTCGGGAGCCCTGATTCATAGGCTGCGAGTGGGTGGATTTTAGAGGCTGGGCCAGTGCTGTCATTGAAGTTTCTCCTCAAGGGAGTGCAGCATTTGATCCTGTCCGACAGTCATGCTAACTTCACTATTTGTCCTCCTCTGATGCTCAGCCCTCTGTCAGCATCAATAACATCATACGAATGAAGTGCTTAGATTGGAAGAGGGCTGTGATCATTGTTCACATCAATCAAAAATCTGTTTGCAGCACGAGGAAAGGGAAAATTGACTCTGTAGGTTGCAAAGAGCATTTTGATCCACTGATTACAAATGCATGGATTTAACCAACACTTTTAGCCTGATTATCTTTTATTCTTTCTTATTCAGAGGGTGGTATTGTAATGTAAATTCATGATGTACGATGCTCTCTAGTAGGCCTGCAATTTTCATAATGAATTCAAACCCTCTGGCTAATTAATGAAATACAACTAAATACACCCATATTTGTTATTTGTGGCATGGCAATAATGTCATCTAGTATCACAAATTTGATTGATCCAATTATGTGTTCATAAACGTAGATGCCTTGGTTCACTGACCCTAAACAAAATTCAGTGGTGATTTTTTTCAAGGCTTTTCATGACAGAAGCATGTTTTGTGTGTGAGTGTGTGTGGGTGTATATGTGTGCCGTGTGTGTATGTGTGTGTGTGTGTGTCCTCATTAAGTTTGTCTTTCACAAGTCTTTAACAGCGGTACTGCCACTAATTTATTCATCAGAGAAGTTTCACTCATTCAATGATTGGTGTGATTCAGCAGATTCATTCTCTCTTAGCAAAAGGAGAGTGGAGAAAGGAAGTTCATTACTCTCATGATTAACCTTGCGCTGGTTCCGCTGTCCCCCGCTCACTCAGAAGCCTGCCGTATACCCTTTAAATAATGGAGAAAAGTGAAGTGAATTAAAAAGTAAGGCTTTTTCCTCTTTAGAACTCTCCAACACTGCACTTTCATTTACAATGTGAGCACATATTTCCAGTTCTTCCCACTAACTGGGAGACCTCTGACTGCACATAGTACATGAATTATATAACGCTGCCTCCATCTCCATACGTAGTTCCGCTGGAAACAAAAGGGCAATTATTTTAGGGGAACAGTAATTTTTACATACTGCTGCCAGTGTGAGATTGAATGTGTGGGTGTGCGTGTGTGTGAGCGTGAGTGTGTCTGCGTGTGTGTGTGTGTGTGCAAGTCTCTCTCCCATTTCCTCTTTCTCTTTTTCGTTCTCTCTCTCCCTCCCTCTCTCTCTCTCTCTCTCTCACCATGAAATGGAAATTTACATTCGCTTTAGAGGCAGTGGGTCCCCACAGCAGACAGCTGTATTTTTAATGAGTGCAGGGAGATTTAATTACTTCAGTTTTTAACGGGCAAGACTTCTACAGCTCAATGACAAGGGATACAGTGTTGAAGAAAAGTGTGGCAGATGATCCCCTCCCCTGAAACCGCTGCTGAGTATCGCAGGCACTTTTGCTGCAATTATTACAAATTTATTCCACCAATGCGCAGATGTAAAAAGAAAGGAATGAAAACAGGGATGTGTGACTGGAGGTGCACTGCCACCGAAAAGTCATCACAACACAAACATAAACACAATACACAACACAAACAAAAAGTCTACGGGTATATCTGTCACACTACACCACTAATGACATTATTTTGGTTTAAAATTTGTATTGGGCATTTAAGCATTTCAACACCATATTGTTTGGGGTTAGCTTAAGATAACCATAATACATTACTGCTTTTCCTTTTTATTTATACAATACCTGAGAAACATTATGCTTACCTGATGGAGAAGCATCATTGCATTCACATGCTGGCATATAATATCATCACAATGACCTGTCCCAAATTCCTGTAAATACAAATCAATGTATTAAAAACCAGCATTGCCATTAACCATATTAATTGTGGCATTTAGTATAATTATGATAAATGACTTCTCTCTCTCAGGATTGTGTTATGGGTCACTCATTAACATCCCCACTCATATTTCCTGTGACAGTATTCAGCAGCACCTTAGATGGCTCATTTGCACAGTGTGATATGGTACTGGATGTAACAGTGCAGATCAAAGGACAGAGACATAGATCAATAGCACAATGAACAGACATTCTGTTTGCATTAGATATTGTCCAGATGGATCAGGTACTTAAGAGTGCATCTGCGTGATGTGGGAGTCTAATTTGAATATAATGCAAGGAAAAATAAAAGGCCTCACCAAAGAGATCAAAAGTAAAGCCATTTTAGAAAGTTAGGTTTGGGTTTTAAAACAAAACAAAACAAATAATTCATCCACATATTCAAGGACGATCAAACGTAGAGAGGACATCTATCATTAGGCAAGAGACAGACAGAAATGAAGGGTTAGAAGAGGAAGAAGAAAAACATGAAGGAAAGGGTTAGGATCAGGGCCAACATTTCTCTTTCCTTTAGAAGCAAAACTGTCCCTGAGGGACCAGTCAGACTATACATGTCTCTATTTTACATCAGGATCCTATGAAAAAAATCCTGCAATACAAAGACTCTTGTGTAAGAAGTTGTAGCATTGGAGTGTTAATGTATAAAAAAAATATAAAAAAAATATATATAATTCTTTGCACTAAATTCAGACTATTCAGAAAAGGGGATCCTCTAGTTCCTGGCAACAGAAGCTCAACAGACTCTCCAAACACACAGGGTCTTTATTATTATTTGCAGAACCCCTTGGATACGGATACCCCTGTATCAAAAATGAAGTGGCACGAAAAACAAGTAGCAGGCAGGTAGGGGAAGATGGAGTTGGGGTCTTGAACTCATACCGTTAGTGAAACTTCTACGCATCTTCTGTTGAGGGAATGAAATAAGTGTCTTTGGGCATTCATGATTTATTAATCATATGGCTGGGCAGTTTTTAATTTTGTGTGTTAGTGTTTTAAAATGGTGTTTTCAGGACTGTGGCAATTAAGAGGATGTTTAACAAGAGAGTCCAAATTGACCCAGGGCTAATGTTTATAATATTCAAATGGAATTCTGAATTCACAGGAGACTGAGATACTGGAATTCATTAGCCCTCCCTTCTTAAATTTGAATCATTCCGAGGATTAGTTTGGGGCAAAATGTACACTGTAGGTTTTGGGAAAGTAGAAAAGGATTCAAACGGGTTCATGTCAATCAACAGGGGAGAGAGAAGAGAATGATGGAAGGGGTGGAGTGTTGGATGCATCATAGGTGAGGGACAGAGGAGAGGCCTAACTCATGAATTCCAGACCCAGACAACAGAGACTATGTCATCATATTAGAGAGAGGGAGAAAGAGAGAGGGAGGGAGAACCTTGTTACTTTGTGGCAAACAGTAGATCTACCATTGTTGAGTTCATCTGTCAGGCTACCTTAAACTGCCCTCTACCCAGGCAACCCCCCCCTCTCTCTCTCCGCTGCCTTCTTCCATATTTTTCTTTCTGCACAGTTTCCCCTGTTCCATTTTCTCAGTGTTTGGATTAAGGCAGACTTGAACTGCCCCTCCTCCCCCCCCAGGCTCCCCCAACGTCAGCCAGGCAGTCATGAATCACACTGTGGCGGGAGACCCAGAGACCTCCAGACCCTCGGGGGGGCTATCAACCCCCCTCTAGCCCCCCTGCTCCTTCCCTTCCCCACCTTGACAGGATCCAGTCCCAACTTAACAAGTGGCTGACGGCTCCATTCTCACGAGCACCACCAATCCAGCAGTGCTGGGGGGTTCAGGTTTGGCCAGGGACTCGCCACACTTTAAAGGGGGGAGAAAACACGGCACAGGGTGGCGGAGAGTAAGGGGGGAAGAACATACTTCCTCTCCAGTCTAGTCTCCAGTCTATGACCTGACACACTAAAATTCACAATGAGTGTATAGTCTCTCGCATGCATTTATTTGTTGAGGCTTTGTGTGGCGATGGAGAGGAAGGTGGTAAGGCCCTGGGGACACAACTGTCTGGACCCGCTCTGACAGTGCAGGGATGCCTCTGTCATCACACTCCTCTGGGCCTGTCAGGCGGCTATTTACTCGCGATCCAGGGCTTCGGAGTTACATGTAGTGCTTGTGCAGTTGCATTCCTGCCATTCAGTCTAAATCTCCCTCAGTTGCAGACAAAAGAACTGTGGTGGTGTTAAAAAAAAAACATTAAAAAAAAACAACACAAACTACTTATAAGCAATGAACTAAAGAAGAAAGAGAACGAAGAAGAAAAGGGAGAGAGACGAAAGACAGCAGCGGCATTATACACTGAGCATAATGTAAATCTTTGGATGCTTAAGTAGCATCCTCAATAATTCATGCTCGACACGGATGATATCAAAGAGAGACAGAGGCAAGACGTTGTTACTGACACAGGGGATTGTGCTTAAGCTGTGCAGAGCTCTTTATTAACAGTCATTTCCCTGCATTTGTTTCTCTGTGCCTCATGGGACGCTAGATTAGACTTGGAGAGATCGCGCGTATCTGCAGGTTTACATCTCTCGTGTCTAGCCGTAGCAGGGCCCAGGAGTGATGTGATGTGGGGAAGGAAGGGGTGGGGAGGGGGGATATATTTCAAACTGACAAACTGACTGGGGCAATGCTGAATGTCTGTTCCAGCCAGGGTCTCCAGATTGCAAAAGGACAGAGCGTCTTTCAACATGTTGAGTGTATATGGCATAGTGCTTCATCCTTAAAACACTTGTTTAACACATTTGTTTGAAGAACTTTTCGTTTGCCACTTAGCATCTTTCTCAACAGGCTAGTTTAGTTGTTATAAACGTTATATTGTGAACTATAGTCTAGTTTACACATTTTCTAAACCAGCATATATGGATGTTTGACAATAATCCTAAAATATATATCCAGTGTAGCTGCTGTCCTTGATAACTATTAAAACATTAATGTGTAAAAGTGGTGTGTTCATCATATGTATTAAGCACAGAGGTACTTTCCAGACATGTACCACTTTGTCAACAATTCACAATTGAATAGCCAAAAATAATTAAACAATTCAGCAGCAGACCATGAGAACCAATGCTATTTCAGAGACAATATCATTATTGTGATTTGATCACATCAGTCAGGAAGGAAATAAAAAAAATTAAAGGCAAAGATATCCCAAAACACTGCTTTAGAATAAATAAATGTATTAACATTTGTATTTTATGTGTCTGAAAACACCTTCCATATGTGGCCTTGTAGCTGTACAACAAAGACAGATTACTTGCAAAGAAACTAATATCATTAGCATACAAGCAAAAAACACAATCTTCAAGCAGTAATGCTGTATTGCTGAACCTACCTGTCAAAATAAAAATAATTCAAATCAAAACAACATATTTCATGTAAATGTAGTTTTTTTAGCAGAGGAAGCTGTCACTCTAAAATCCTCCCTCTTATTTCTTTGCTTAGGAAGCAATCTCCCTCCATTCTTTTCTGCCACTGGTGCACAGAGAGAGGAACCAAAGCTAGATGTCTTTGTGTGGGGCTCAGTGCAGTCAACTTAATAAATTATGCCTCACCTGTCTCCATCTCATTCATCACCCATCAGCTTAATTTGCCATGTACACACTGCTTTTATTCTTACAATGCATGTCTAGGAGTTTACATAAAGCAACTCTGCACATGTATTATGGTTTTGCATTGAGAAAACAAATTGATTGTGATAAATGTTTCTTAGACATTAATATAAGGCATCAAAAGAATCTAGTTCTCAAAATGATTGTAAAATATATATTACTGCAATAAATTATCAAATAGATAAAATGATCGCATACATAACAACACTGTGTTCATTTATGCAGTCAATATAGTAGTCAGTCCTTGGAGTGTATCTGAATTTATGTCTGATCATTACATTGCAAATACATAATACATAATACACAGATTTGTATTCATATCCTAAATGAAAAAGTCGATGCTGGAAAGAAAAAGAAAACATGGCCTTTAACACTTTTCCAGACTGCCAGGAGAAGTGAGAGAAAAGTAGCACAACAGCTGGGCTTGTTGCTAAGGTAAACAGGCGGGGGTCGGTGCATACACTCTTCTCTGTGTGATTACTCCTCCAAACGAGCGGAAAGAAAAGTCACTCGCCGGAGTAACAGCTCCCTCGGTGACCTGGAGCCCACAGTGACTCGTAAAGGGCCCGTTGGTTGTTTGCCCATTGCCCATGCAGCATGGAAAAAGAACCATCACATCCTGTCAGGATGCACCGCGAGGGATAAAGGGCTTTTTTTTTTTTTAACAGGGGTGGGGTGGGGGTGTCGCAGGTCTATGATAGAGAAAAGTCTGGGCATATGTCACGTCGCTGTTCGAAGCCCTGTCAGAAGTCTGCTCTTGGTCTCTGGGGAGGCGAGGGGCCACGTTCCCAACTGCACAGGCTCCCACTCCGAACCCATGAAGGGGTTGTTTCACGCATCGTTAACATACTGCATGCTGGCCACTCACTGCCTCCACAGAGAACAGAGAGAATAAAGCCAGCGACTTTATACACAGAATGCTGTATCCTGGTCCTCTAACACGAGCTGCCCACACATAGGGGGTGGGCCAAAAGAGGTAACAGTACGGTTTCAGGCCAGGGAAAAATTCTCTTGCCAAGGTTCAAGGCACTTTATAGCAGCAGTGATACGTGATCTTAATCTGAACATGATGGGCCAAATGAATTTGTACTCTTGATGTAGATGGAAGTGCTAAAGTGCGTGTTTTGGCCACATAAGGCAACAGAGCTTTATGGATTTAAAAACTATGCACCTGTGAGTCCAACCACCTGTGTTTCTGCATAAAGGTAATGACAAAAGCAAAACTTGAAATATGACCAATCCCAAATACCGGATGGGGAATGTCGCCCAACTTGACCAAGACAAGATGGCGCACTGATAAATTCACACTCATACCCCTCTGAAGAAGCAGCTGGCGCATGAGAAGTCCCCAGTTGAACTGTAGATCTTAAGATTCTTGCTCTGTGTCTTCAGTGCGGCCAGACCATTTAGATGAGTGTCATCTTCGAGTGCATTTGAGGGTAGCCTTATCGCCAAACACATGACTCAGGCAGCGAGAACAACAGCCCACATTCACTCCCCTCTAAACTGCGGCTAATTAATTCTGCACCCTGGGGGACTGCATACAGTACGAGTACTCTAGCCTGTGAGTGGGAAACTGTGACGAAGCACGGGTTTTTCATGTACAGTACAGTGGTGGCAGAGAGTAAACAAACAATTATATGTGTGGCCTTCACTGTGGGCTGCACAATGTGGGAAGCGTTCAACTGTCTATTATGCAAGGGCTGTTTATTCCTTAGAGGGATTCAGGTTAATTAAAAGTGGAATGTGGTGGATAATGCAATGTAGAAGATCATAAATTAAGTTACTCTCTATTGTCAAAACACCAGTAGGACGTTTAGAGATTGCACAGTTTTACCACAATCGCTGTTACAGTATGTTACACATGAAAAGAACACAACTAAACAAAACATAATGATTTCAGCTTTCATCTTTTCATTGTTTTCTCCCATGAACACTGATGAATAAAACAAAAGAAGGCAAATGTCTAGACACACAGAGCTTTGGTTGTAGTGAAGATTTCAGTCATAATAGATTAAAGTGTGAATGAAGTGTAATGATTGGATCAAAGTGTCCAGGAGTACAATTCCCAGAGACAGGATAGCAGGATAGGAAGGGGTGTCTTGGGCTTGGCTCGAGTCCAGAGTCGACTCGAAGACTTCACACTGAAACGCTGTCATATTCCCCCCACAGGCACAGTGGGTGCTGAAGCTCCATAACTCTGGCTGGACAGAGAAAAAGAAAGAAAGAAAGAGAAAGAAAGAAAGAAAGAAAGAAAGAAAGAAAGAAGGTAGAGAGGGGGATTCTACCCAGCAAAACCTAAGGGGCTCAAGCAGTAAATTTCAGCTACTTTTACAGCCTCTCCGACATCTGAGGAAATCAAATATGGGAGACGATGGGCTAGAGGCTTATTAACCTCAGTCTCTTTGTAAAAGGAGAACGGCTTGTAGACTGCCAAAAAATAATGACGGAGCTAAGCACCAGAGCCAAGCTTAAAACACTAGTGCAGAGCCCTACCTGTAACGTGAGGGTGGAGACTAGAATGTGCACACACACACACACACACCTACTGAATTTGTAATGCTTCACATCAACACATGTATAACAAAAAAACTTTAACTTAACTGTGCTTGATATAAAGCCTTAAGACCTCTTTCTATGGCTGACTGATTTCCCTTTGCTGCAAAAACAGTCAGTTCCTTCTTTTCGTTTTTTACCACCCAATAAATACAAATTAGTATGTGATTGGTTGTGCAAACTCAGGAAACACTGTTTACCCACTGAAACAGTCTTGACCAATGTTTAAACTCTCCTTTCTTAGGGAGTGCTTGTACATTCATATTTGAGTGTTTGTGCATGGGTGTGTGTATGTCAGTGTGAGAATATGTTTATTAAACCTTCCAATGCAAACACTCACATTTATTGCTGAATGACTTCAGGCTTTTAAAACCTTGTGTGCCAACATGGCCTGACAAGTGATGTAATCCTGAGCCTTAACTGCCGCTTGGAATTAGGAAAAACGGACTACAAGAGTCCGAGGGGGCAAAAAATCCATTTCACCTTCCTGCCTCAATTAAAACCAGAATGAAACAGACTGTGTTGGGGGTTCCACTTGTATAAACAAACCAGTTTAACATGACCTCTGTCTTTCAGCACCTCTGTATGGGAACCACACTTAGCTCAATGGCAGGGTTAGTGAGTGAGGTGACACTGGCAATGTTTTCCAAAGGAGACGGTGGAATATTAGTAGGATTACACTTGCCTCTATGTCTATGGCCTGGAGGCATCCACAGAGAGAGAGAGGTAGAGGAAGAGCTAGAGAGAGAGAGAGAGAGAGAGAGAGAGAGAGAGAGAGAAATTGAATGAAATTGGTGAGGAGGCAGTATACAGTAGAACATGTTCATTTCTGCGGCAGAATGAGGCTATTAATGTGCGGCTCAACCTGTACGACGGGGGTTAAGTCAACCTATACATCAGCAAAATATAATAATTTGGACCCAAAAAGATGTAAAAAATTAGGGCCCAGGTTGGAAAATCCTCAAGTTTCCCTTTAAGTCTCTGTAGTCTAACATTTGTAAATTAGCTAAGGCACAAATAGCCAGGCCAGTAAGCACACAGAGTTTAAAACCGCTGTACATAACTAATTTCAAAGGGCTCCACCATCCATCTATCCAAACAACAACTCTTCTTCATTTTGTATTGATATGAGGCAGGGTTTGGCCTTTTGTGAAACTTTTGCTTGGGAAACCTGGATGTTTCACCTTTGACCTAGTTCAGGCAAAATTTGCATTTTCGAAGTATGAGATTTGCTTTTATGGATTTTTTTTTTGTCCCTCTACATCTATAATCATATTAGATCAATATCTAAACCTGAAAAATACTGTTAAAAAAATACAAAATATATACTTAGAAATAGCCTACACAGGTTTAGTGAACACAGGACCACACACAAGAAATTCAGATATTACATATTCAAATCCAGATACCTACAGTATATGTCAGCTCTCTAGCTCATTAGACCTTCAGCAAGGGCCCTACTGGATGTTAGACCGAATTGCAAATATATTGCAAATCCTACACCAAGTAATTCATTTTTGGTTTTGGACAGCCAGTGCTGAAACCAAGAGCCATTGTTTTCCTACACTTTTCCAAACAGAAGCTTAATCCGGCCTCTTTTCTTTCAGCCTCTATTTTCAGGAAGAGATCTGGTGACACACCTCAAAGCCATGAAACGTTTGCAGGTGAAATATGAGCATCCTTTTATGATGATCATGCCCATTCATAATGTCACAAGCTTGATGGAAATTATCGATACAGATGGTGGGTGGAAAAGTATCCTGTCATAAAAAAAAATTCTGCTCCAGCTGCAATCACTGCCAGACATCAGAACTGCTCAGCCATTGAGATTTGACACATTGGTAGACCTAGGCCATCTAAAGAGGTGCTGAAATCTGATGAAACATTTAAAATTAAAATACTGTGCCAGAACCATGATTGCATTTTAGCTAAAGGTGAGCTCTAGCAGTTGGTAGGCGGCACAGACCACAGGAAACCTGTAACTGAATCCGCAGGCACACCTGCTCTGTTTTTATTGCAAGATAGTCAGCACTGTGAAAATCTAGCCTCGTTTCATTGATAGCTTTTCAGAGAATTATTGTCACATGAAATATGCCTTGTGCACAATGAGAGAAGTAGAGAATTTAGCTTAAGAAAAATATAAGAGGCCATCCATGGCAACAGAAAAGAAAGACAGACACAGAGATGAAGAGGGAGGAGATACCCTGGATTTGGTCAAGAGCAAGGCTCTCTTGGCTGGAGCCAGGTCTGTCTATAATGGACTCAGTGATGCCATCAAACATGTAATTTCTTCAAATTTGTGTGCAGGAATAGAAACGAGGAGCACTCAGGTGAGGCGTCCAGCATGGTCATCTCTCGGCTCTTTGTCTGAGAGGAACAGTGGGGCTCATTCATAAGAGGTGAGCACAGAGGCAGCTGCCATACCTGACACGCACATTCAGAACTACAATTCAAACCACTGGCAATCAAGCACACACACACACACACCCCCACACACTCACACACACACACACACACACACACACACACACACACACACACACACACAACTATTCTTTACAGCCAATAAATAATGTCTAATTGATTTACTTACTAAGAAGCCTTGATCAGCATTTAGTTCAAAATAATATGATGTATCCATTTTGTGATTGTATATCTGGGTCTGACAATAGAACAGTAGAATTCCACTGGTGCTGGGGCCTCTGTGGTCTGATTTGGAACTGTAGCAAATATGATTCCACAGCATTTACCTGCATTTGAATAAATATATCCAACCTGTATGGTTGCTTTAATTGAAAATTAAATTATTTTCTCACAATGTGGAATCACTGTGGCTTCACACCGTGCATAATTATACAGTTGCCTGAGTTTATGTCATTAAGGGCATACTACTGTTGAATCTAATCAGGAAAGATGTCGGACCTTCATAGATTTCTCTCACCCGGGGATGGTGACTCTGCTGCCTGACATTGTTTTCTCCTGGGAGTGTTCCTGGCAGACTGAGAGAAACAAAAGCAAAAATGTATAATTCAGAGGCAGTCGATCAATCTCACAAAGCCAGTCTAGAATTAGAAGGAAAACATGGACACAAGAGAAATCTAATTTTCTCCCTTTTTGTTGGCTATGAAAACTTGAGCCTTTTATCTTGGTGTACGTTACAAAAATGACTGCTGAGTTCAATGACATGATTTAATCTCCTTTAAGGAGTCAAGTCCAGGCTGAATTGAATCAATCAAGTTGAGTAACTCTAAACTTCAGCATCTTTAGCATAACACTGTTGATCTGCAGGCTTCAACACTAGGGCATTGTGTGGCAATTTTCAGTAGTGGTTATGTGTCTTCTCTTATCATACACACATACACACACTTTCTCTCTCTTTCTTTCTGTCATGCTATCTATCTTACATGCACACACACACACACACACACACAGAATGACAGAGAGAGAAAGAGAGAGAGAGAGAGAGAGAGAGAAAGAGAGAGAGATACAAACTTTGAGTCAGAAAACAATTAAAGCCATTGCCCATACTACATTCAGTATAGGTCATTCTACAGAATTTCTGCAAGTTGCAGTCATGAACCAAAACAATTATCTATTTAAAGGAACACGCCAACATTTTGAGAAATTAGCTTACTCACTATCTCCAGAGTTAGATAAGATGATACATACCATTCTCGTCTCTGTGCGTGCAGTTACTCAGTCTGAAGCACTCAATCTTTAAGGTTGTATCAGCAATAGCGGGGGGGACACTTCTGTTGATGTTCAAATAAAACAGAGAGCTAGCTCGCTACTCCCTCCCCCTCCCTCCTGTGCAATTAAAACTCTCCTAAACGCGCATCTCGTCGGTTATTGGTTGAAACACTTTGTTTTGCCTTTGAGTGGGTTGCCAACCCTTGTTGATAGCAATTGTTTTTGTGTACAGATCTAGGAGCCTAGGCTGCCTACAGAGACGCCTTGGGCCTTTTTTGGGCCTGAAATCACTGATACAACCTTTAACATAGCTTAGCATAATTCATTGAGGTGGGCAGTTCCAACTAGCATATAGCACCCAAAAGAGTCACAAGCAGGGTCGTTTACTTCGAAAATGATTGGTCTCATAGTGATATTTATTATGCTACTATTCTACTCCAGAAAAGGTTTTTTGAAACACAAGACAAAAATGTCTTTATCATGACCTCAACTCCCCCCATGTATCTATGAATTAAACACATACAGCAAAAGTGTTGATATATCATTGGTGTCATTGGATTAGAATGTTTACACACCTGCAACATGCAGAACATGCAGAGTCACAAACTCGGAATTCTCAAAAAATACTAGCGTAGCTAACAGTAATCAATACTGTCAAACAGCTCTGCCTATGGTTCGGAAATGTTTTCATTCCTGTCCTTGGTTGAAAAAGGGTCCATTGTGAGAGGGAGGGAATAAACAAACTTTTTAGAAGTGGACCCTATAGCACCAAATTGAGAATTAAACTGTGCTCTGCATGTTTTTAGCTGTCACGCTGCCAGTAAAACCTTGACTTAAAATCCAGTGGGGATGCAGCAGTGAAGTGGGATCCCCTGAACTAATTTAGTGTGAGCCTCATAGTCCACACAGTAATAAGGACCTTTGTGTCTTAGTGGGATGGAGGCCGAGACCTGTCTTTCTGCAGGGATTTACTGTCTGTCTTAAACATTCATATATTCAGTCATGTTCTTAATTCATTCCATATTTGTGCAGAAGGCTCTCTCGGGCATGCAGGTGTATGAGCCAAAATGAGAGGGAGAGATTGGTCTCTCAATATAATTTGTATATTTATTGTTTCTCTGCCTATCTGCTGGGCTGTTTTCACCTCTGTCCTCAGATACTTTGTGAAAAGTGCCAGCATTAATCACATGCAGTTCAAATTAATCTAAACCAGAATGGTGCCATTTACTGTTGTTCAAGGGAACAGCTAATGCTGGTATTCACGTCAGGCGAACTGGACTCCCTTGATCACTGCCCCTTCAGTTACCAATGGCTAGCAGATTGCATTAGTTTAAATGAACAAAAGCTTAGGAAGTGTAAAGATGTGAGAATGGATGGCGCTAATGGGTGGGGCTTTGTTGAGGCCAGTTTTCTCAGCTTGGCAGGTGATGGGATTGAATGCAACTCACTCATGCTTGATTGACAAATCCAATGCGGAAAGGCTAAAAGAAAATGTAGCCATGATCTTGAGTGTTTATCTTATTTTCTTTGAGGTCTGAGAAACTCACTCTTTTTAATTAGTCACCCATAAACCTACAAGGCAAGCCCCAGCTAAAAGAATGTTAATTGCCTCATAATAGCTAGTTTTAACACAATTTGAACACAATGATGTTTGGTATTTGGTGCATGTGATTAAATAACCCATCTCTAAGTGGCCCTACCCCATAGAAAATTATTCAATTTGTTTGGTTTTCTTTGTGTGTTTGTATGGTGTATGCAAGAGGGGGTTGGGCAGTGTGTGCCCCAGTTTTGTTCTCATCTGCTGTTTCACTTTCACCTGCATTTCAGGTTCTGCAGGGAATCAGAGGTAGGAATTAGTTTCAAACGATCAGCTGTAGTTAACGGGATCACTTGGAAATGTTTTACGATATATACAACTTTCATACATCACAAAGTTAATAAGGACTTTATATATAAGGATTTTATAATGCATAAATAACCACTGAAAATCAAAATTTGTATTCACATTTCTAGAAAGGTATGAGAGATGCGAGGATACACCCATACCGAGGCTAACAAGTAGTTATATCATATTTTCCCCTCTGTAAGTAGGATACAGTATAATTGTTTCCATTTCATATGTCAAGTGGCAAATACAAATAACTGCAAAACAGGTTATTTAGAAGCAGACAAATGACAGGACATTTGCACTGGGTTGTAACGGTCATAGGAATGTCTTATTAATAACCTAATTAATCTGAATCAGAGCTATAGACAGAGTTGCGACAATGGGGGTCTGTACCGCTCTGACCTGAATTAATAACACTGGAACACTAAAAGACTTTGGAGGTTTGGAACTAATATAGACGATTTTAAGTTAAGACTACTGCCCATATATATGCCCAATTATATTGTTACAGCTATTGTATCAATATAGAGTGTCCCAGTGACTTCTGTTTTACTTCCGCTACAAGGGACCTGTCTTTCAAAAAAATATGAACGGGAGTTAATGGAGAGATAACAATTATTTTTTGGTCCAGTTTGAATTGTGCCACGAATTTCACATATGATGTGTGTGAATTTAAAAGATAATTTTTCACGTCAAGAAAGTACTGTTGTTCGATAGACTTCAAAAGTTATGTTGGTTTTGTGCGAATCCGCTCAGTGGACTACATCTCTCGTCTCGAAAGATGTACGTCACCAACGTAATGAAACGGTAAGATTAGCATGCTAGCTGTTATGCTAGTTAACGGTTGCATCTTGCTGCCTGCTATGTCACTTAACAGTATCTAATGTACAGTCTATGGACGAATACAACTTACCTGATGTGTTTAATCCTCTGACTCATGGTATTTTCATCGGCAAGGAAAGCCCAATTAAGATCTGTTGCTGGTATGCTTGTACAATCTAGTGTGGCTGTGAATGAGCTAAAGTCACTAGCGCGACTGATGGGTTTGTAGTCGTTGGAATTACGATCTTTCACAATGTTGTAATTCAATAGTTACGAAACAAACTGCAAATGTCTTTACATGAAAAATTGTCTTTAAAATTGACAAACATCATATGGGTAATTCAAGGCACAAGTCAACCGGGACCAAAAAATAATGTATTTTTCGCCATAGACTGGCGTTCAAAATTTTTTGAAAGATAGGTCCCATGGAGGCAAATGGAAGTGGCGTCACTGGGACACTCAATTGACAGTTTTGTGACTGTTTCAAGATTTTAACAAATTGCTTAGGGCCCTCACTCCATCATGGGCCATCGCTGAGTGTCGAAAATAATTAAATCATTAGGTGGGATATATTAAAAGTTATTTTGACATTTAAACTATTTGTGTCTTCTGTTTACATGGGGTATGTAAGTGGTTATAAGTGCTCTAGAATCTTTGATCAGAATAGCCATTGCCGCTTTGCAAGGTGTCTACTGTATGTGTCATTTGTTATTTCGATTCTAATCGTTTTAAGTAAGGGATAATGTATTGTCCGTTGGTAATTATCAGAAAATAAGTCCCGAAAGGGAGAACAGAACCCTGACGCGCAGCGGAGCCCTCGCCCTCGTCCATTAATTCCGTATAACAGGACACCTGAATTCTCCTAGGAAATGAATGACTTCCGGTCATTTTGCTGCTCTATCTCTACGAATGTGCTAATGTGAAGGTGCCATTAGTATAAGGTGGCAATCCAAGTTGTTTAAGGCAGTCCGAGCCAGTCTTTTTTTCTAGTCTTGGCGTTACGACAATATCAAACGTGTTTGATATTATTGCAAGTCTTTTAGTCTTGGCTTATGCAAATAGTGAAGTGGACGATATAAAAATCAATCAAAAGTCAGCTCTGTCCAGCACCAAAGGTGGGTACAGCCGTACAGTGTTATTTGTGATTTTGTTTCTTAGTATTCCACTGACAGAACAACTCTATAGCCCAATGACCAGCTTGAAAGTACTATGCATCACTTTACTTTCACCTGCTCATGCATATGCAGATGTAACACAATCTAATTTGATGTTGTTACATACACAACACTGCAGGTTAAAGACAAAACAATAACGCAGAAGCACGAAATTACAACCATGGTAGGCCATGGGTCATTTAGACAAGCTTCGTTGAGTTCCTGTTGATATAACTGGTGCACAGGGGTAAATAATTAAAAGGAATCTAGTTGCAATCCTGCAAGATTCCCAGTCTTTGCAAAGTCATTATCTGTGATTATAAAATCTGTGACTTGTCTTTATGAGTGTGAGAGGGTGTGAGACTAAAGTATTTTCTAAATCTGTTCAAAGTCTTCAAATGTATTGGTATAATGTCATAAAGACTTTGGACTTTCTTTGGGCTATTTCCAAACAACAAACATTGACGTCAATACAGAAGTTCCAAAACTTGCAGTACCTCAAACTCCCAACAGGGTCTGGTTCCAAGAGTGTGCCAGTTTCCATTGGACCCCCTGTTCAAATGTCCAACTTCACACCAGAAATGCATATACTTACAGGTACCAAAAAATGAGTTTGGACTTAAATCTCATTTGTCCATTTAAATTGCATTTGATATAAATGAGCTGAAAGTTCATGTCACGTACACTGTGTTTGGTGTGTAAATATAATCGGTTGCGCTTGACAGTGTCGACATAGGAGTGACATGACACTGTCATGAAAGTGTCATAAACAAGTCATAAAAGTTTATGACATAACGCTTCTGTTATTAAGTGACATTCGGTTTTTGTCATAACAAGTTAGGGTTAGGTTTAGAGTTAGGGTTGGGGTTAGGAGTAGGGTTAGGTTTAGAGTTAGGGTTGGGATTAGGATTAGGGTTAGGTTTCATGTGTCATGACAGTGTCATGTGTACATGGTGGTGCCCATAGCCTCCTATTTTGAGCTTCATACACACTCTTCAGAAAACTTATAATTATACTCTTTTGATCCCGTGAGGGAAATTTGGTCTCTGCATTTATCCCAATCCGTGAATTAGTGAAACACAGCACACAGTGTACACACAGTGTGGTGTAGCACACACTAATCCCGGCGCAGTGAGCTGCCTGCATCAACAGCAGGCGCTCGGGGAGCAGTGAGGGGTTAGGAGCCTTGCTCAAGGGCACTTCAGCCATGCCTACTGGTCGGGGTTCGAACCGGCAACCCTCCGGTTACAGGTCCGATGTGCTAACCAGTAGGCCACGGCTGCCCTATTATGGGTGACATAATGGGGGGTTTGACTACTTATTTATGCAGTCTATGATTATCTCACCAAATATCTGTGTTGAGGATGGATAGCAACCATGGACAGTAAAAGAAGCAACATGATTTTCACATGTGCTCTTCATCGGTTTCCCTTTCAGTTTTTCTTTTTATTGATGGTAAAGTGCCGTATTTGAAAATAACAGGTGAATATTATTGAAATCTGGGTCTAAATTAACGGCAATTATTAACGGGGTCCCAGCAACAATCCTCGGAAGAAGCAGAAGGATTTTCTTGTAGCTTTTCTATTAACTTTATTCAGAAAGGTTCTGTAAGGGAAATTGGCTCAATATTGGCAATGTTAGATGGTCACTCAAGTTTCTAACTGTACTGTTAGAAATACAGTCTGATAACTGTACAGTGAGGAGCACATACACTGCCTACATCAGGTCTTCCTCCACCGGTGATTATTTATTTATGGCTGCCTTTCAGGGCCGGCCCGAGGCATAAGCGAACTAAGCGGCTGTGCAGCGGCCCC
Source organism: Alosa alosa (assembly GCF_017589495.1). Classification (NCBI taxonomy): domain Eukaryota; kingdom Metazoa; phylum Chordata; class Actinopteri; order Clupeiformes; family Clupeidae; genus Alosa; species Alosa alosa. Next base: position 16,183,310 of record NC_063204.1, read on the forward strand.
CAATCGAGTTTCTTTCTTTTTTTTACATAATAAATAACGTAAACAAGTGACATCAATGAATGAATAAATTAAACAATTAATAATTCAAAACAAGAAAATTCTGATTTCATGATCAATATGCCTGCCTATACTCTACTGTGTCTGCCAGCCTTTGAGTCACGCGCATAAACTAGACACCTCGGGTGCATAGACAATTCGTGCAGACACTGCAAAAATCGGAAGAGACGGTAATGTTAAGAAAAGTCTCCTTTTCTTCGTGGGAACGAATTAATATTTCGTGGCCACAAATTACCTATTTCGTGGGAACGAATTACTATTTCGTAGGAACGAATTAATATTTCGTGGCCACAAATTAGTACTTTGTGGGAACAAATTGCTATTTTGTGGCCACAACTTATTATTTTGTGGGAATGAATTGCTATTTCATGGCCACAACTTATTATTTTTTTTCCCCATGACATATCCGGGGCTCCGTAGGTATGTTTGCATGATTATTTACAGTATGTTTTGTGCTTGAGGTAGCTAGCTAGCTGTCATGATCTAATATAAGCCATCACCAGAGCTAAATCCCCACCATCAACAGAGATTGTTTTGGATGTTCAATCAAGCATGTACCCTAGCCATAGGTGGGCTTATGTTGTAAATTAAAGTTAGCTAGCTGACTGAAGTGGACATTAGCACTACAGTAGCTACATGAAAACGTGTACAACAGAGGGATTGTTTCTGATTTCGCACCTGAAAGTGTTGATAGTTTATTACTGTTCTATAATATGTGACATAGTGGTAAGTCTGATAGCAACAGCAGGCTAAGCCCAGGCTCCCAGTCCCAACCCACTGACTAGCTGACTCTAGGCATCGGTAACGCGTTCAGCTTCATAGGCAAAGATGGAACAGTACGTGCGCTCTGCTCTAAGATCTTTGGAGAGAGATGGTAGTGTTTGAGAAAATATACCATGTTGGCTGGGGAGACTTCTGTAATGGAAATAAACTTACATTTGATTAAGATAGTGGCAAGTGATGTAGCGGTGCTACCCTAATATTTAGGCTGCAGTAGATCACCATGTTAAGCGTTCACCACTGCAATTAAGTATACTTTTGATTATGCCTCATTTGCCAACAGAATATGAATTGTTACATGTAGAATTGCTTGTTGATGAGTGTAAGTAATGATAGCAAAATAAACTCATTTTTTTTTCAGAGACACTGTTGAAGTACTTTGGAGCACATCTCTACAACTACCTAACTCTACCTCATCAAGTGTCTGCCTCCATGGCTGATGACACAGAAGGTGAGGTTTTCTTGATGGCAAATGGTTACATAGCCTTTTAATATGACATGACACATTTAACATAGTTTTTGTTTTATTTATTTATGTATTTTTTAATCATTGCAGGTTCGTCCACTGCAGAGTTGCAGATACCTGAAAGCCAGGAACGAAGTAGGAATAAGTATCTATTTTTTTGGGACATTTTATTTTTGATTATTAATGTTTGTCTATTTTGGTTTTATTTTGTAGTTGAAGATTGCTCATTTAATGCACATTTGCGGATTTGTTCTGCAAATCTGTTGAAAAAACAGGTCATTAAACGGATGTACTTGTTTACAACAAATACAAATGCTGTTGTATTTTGTTATTTGTCAATTCAACTTCAGTAAACCACCCTTAGTGCTTCACTTTGAATATGAATGTTTCAAATAAATCTGTGATTTTAGTACCCTCTAAGATTAAAAGGTGACAGGGTTGGTGTAAATAACAACTAATACATTGGTTTACCAAGCACATGGGGCCAGAAGTCTAGAGCGGGAGCCCCAAAACATTTTTGGCATGTGAGCAAGGATGGATTACTGAATGAGCCTACCGAGTCCTTATGCATCTGTGTCCAGGGGGACAGTAGTTCATAATCTGTCACTGTATTAATACATAACCTCACTGTATTAATTTATAATATGACATTATAGTGTGAAGTTGTCAATTATCGCCAAGCACAGGTGACTCCGCGTTGTGGGAGGGGGCCCCCAAATCAAATTCTGCTTAGGGCCCCCAAAAGGCTCGGGCCGGCACTGCTGCCTTTTATCTTCATGCCCACAGCTGGCATGAACATTTGCTAACTCCTGTGCATGTCCGCGAGTGTGTGTATTATGGGTGAGAATGTGTATGTGTATCTTGCCTCAGGCACATGCCCAACCTAGTTGACAGAGGCACATTGTGAGTATGGTTTCTACAAATATGCCCTCTCTGTCTCTCTGACTCTGTCTCTCTCTCTATCTCTTTCTCACCCACTCACTCTCTCTCTCTCTCACACACACACACACACAAACAACCATCGTCTGTGTTTGGAAGATTTCTTGGAAGTTTCTTGAAGGTCCTTGGCTACTTGAAAGCTCTGCTGAATTGGGAGGTGCAGGTGAATGGTAATAGTATGTATTGGTTGTTTGGTGGCCTCCTGACAGGGCTTGGCAGCTACACGCCTTTTGCCACACATTGTTTTTAAGAACTGTTGCCATGGATTCTTGGGCACACTCAAGAAATTGGTAACATATCCATTGCTGTGTGTAGTGCTAGGCTAGTAAGGATTGATTTATAACTAGATGTACCGCAGAGCGGTACAAAATATGACCACCGCCCAGTCCAGCACATTTTTTACACAAAAATAAATCACGCTGAAAGGCCTATATGATTCTAACTGTCTCACTAAATTGCATTATCCACACTCAATTCTCACTGGTATCTGCTAGACAAGTACCAAAACATGATTAGTTCATAGATTTCACATGTAAAATTCAATTTCATCTTCCATCTTGCCTGTTCATAATTCTGAGAAATTCTTGTGTGCATGTTTGCGTGTACATGTTTATGTTTATGGGTGTGTGTGTGTGTGTGTGTGCGTGCTTGTGTGTGTGCCTGCGTATGTGCCTGTGTTTGTGCATGTGCATGCATGCGTACATATGTCTACTGTGTGAGTATGTGTCATACGTATGATTACTGTGAATGTATGTGTGTGCCTGTGTATCTGTTTATGCACATGTGTGCACATGGAATGGGTTAAGATGGCCCCTTGAGATCAACATACGGAAAAAATTGGTTATCCTAGGCCCTACGGTTCTCAAGATATCACAGAAAACTGTGTCTGCCCTACCCTCCTTTCGGGGGTCCAGTCCAGCGGGGGGGCTACAGATCAAAACAAAAAACGATGGTTCCATGCTATCCATGTGGGGTTACATGTCCACCAAGTTTCGTGTACCCCGATCTTACAGTGTCCCGGGAATCCTTGACGGAAATTTGGACATCCGAAAAAGAAAAAAAAAAAAAAAAAAAAAAAAGATCTGACTAAACCTATTTGACCGCCGCTTCGCTGCGCGGCGGTCATAATAATAATAATAATAATAATAACCGTTGCCATTGACAGCGGTGATTATATACTTTGCTGGTGATTATATAGATTTAACATAGGTCCGAACGTTGGGACGGCCCATTCATGTGAATGGAACTTTCTGCAGCACTCTGAAGAGCCGTGTAATAAGTAAGGGATAACGGCCGCCGAGGTGTCCTGTTATAAGGAATTAATGGACGAGGGCGAGGGGCAAAGAACTCCCCGACGCGCAGGCCTCCGCCCAAGTCCATTAATTCCGTATAACTGGACAAACCTCGAAGGCCGCTATCCCGCTTATCACCCGGTTGCCACTGTAAAGCAAAGGAAACACCCGGTTCCGTTTAAAAAGAAGCTCACTACTAGCTCAAGCTAGTTCAGCTTGTTGTACAACTTTCCTTGGCCCTATAACAGCAATAGCATGGACAGTTAGCTTGTTTACAGTTGATTCCATTGTTGCAAAGCCTGCCTCCAGGCTCAACCGTCGTCCTACTATCGTTGTTACTACTACTACCGGATCCGGCCCGCCAAGCACTTTCATCCGGCCCGCCGAGCATTTCATTTGGTTGTCAGGTGGCTCTCTATTTTTTTCCTGCGATAGACAGCATTGGTTAGCGAAACCGCAAACTGCTTTTCACTCTCCTTACAGAACGTTTACAATGTCAATGTCAAAAGATCATGTTAAATAGAGATGATAGGCCTACTCTTAGTTATCTCCTTTGCAGAAGATCTAACGTGAACGTTATGCGATCCATTTAATTGGGAACGCATCAGCGCTCACCATGGGCGGATTATGAACTTTCGGGCCCCTGGGCCCAGATGTATTAAGAGCCCCCCACTAATTGTCGTATATGTGGGAGGGGGGTTTGGGGTGTCCTCCCCCAGAAAATGTTTAATTTGTTTGATGTGATTTCCTGTATTCTGGTGCATTTTGGGGATGACCAATACTAAATTCAATCAGATTCATAGCCTACAGTACATCCTGATTTGTTGATATTGAGGCAATGATTCCATGCAAAGCCTTGGGCTTCAGGGCCCCCTGACCCCTTAGGCCCCTGGGCCTGGGCCCGGTAGGCCCGTGCAGTAATCCATCCCTGGCGCTCACGAGAGGGAGAGAGAGCGGCAGGTTCCAGCTGGCTTGTCATTGTTGATAATTGATATCTCCTTCTTATAAGAAACTTTTAGAAGGAAATCATGAAGGCAACAGTAGTTCCCACTACTGACCATTTAAAAACTGTGAGAGGGCACAGCCATACGTACAGCACTATCCGTAGCGGAGTGGGCAGAAGATCATAGAGAAATAAATGTGAATTGATCTTAAAGCGACAGTGCACAATTAATTCATTTGTTAAACAGCATCAAATTAGCAGTATTGTTAAGCAATAAATATTTCAAACACTGCCGCCGTGTTCTGGATCATCTGAAGGGGTTTCACTGCGCAGGCTGGAAGACCTGTAAGGAGGGCGTTGCAGTAGTCGAGTCGTGAGATGACTATTGCCTGAACCAGAAGTTGGGTAGCATCTTGAGTCAAGTAAGTCCTGATTTTCCGTATGTTGTAGAGTGTGAAACGGCATGACTGAGGTAACATGATCTGAGAAGGTTAGTTGGTTGTCGAGAACAACTCCTAAATTTCTTGCAGTCCTGGTAGGTAAAACAGACAGGGAGTCAAATTTGATATTGATGTTGTGGTGTATGGTAGGTTTAGCTGGGAGGACCAGCAGTTCAGTCTTTGAGAGGTTCAGCTGGAGGTGGTGTGCCTTCATCCATGTAGCTATGTCTGAGAGGCAATCCGAGATCCGTGCTGAAGCCAAGGGGTCATCAGGTGGAAAGGACAGATATAACTGTGTGTCGTCTGCATAGCAGTGGTATGAGAAGCCATGCGAATGGATAATCTGTCCCAAGGAGGTGGTGTAGATAGCAAAGAGAAGGGGGCCCAGCACTGAGCCCTGGTGGACCCCTGTGGTGAGATGGTGAGGTGCAGATAGCTGACCAAGCCATGATACGTTAAACGAGCGTCCTGTGAGGTAGGATTCAAACCAGGAGAGAGCAGAACCGGAGATTCCCATTGAGAGTTCCCATAGAGAGAGTTAGAGAGTATAGAGAGAAGGATGCGGTGATTAACCGTGTCAAAGGCAGCCGATAAGTCAAGCAGAATGAGTACTGATGACCGAGCGGTCGCCCTGGCTTCTTTTAAGGCTTCTGTTACAGACAGCAGAGCCGTTTCGGTAGAATGGCCGCTTTTGAACCCAGACTGATTTGGATCCAGAAGGTTGTTCTGTGAAAGGAAGTCAGAGACCTGTTTGGAGACTGCTCGTTCAATGCCTTTAGATAGGAGAGGCAGGAGTGAGACAGGGCGGTAGTTCTCGACTTGAGCAGGGTTGAGAGAAGCTTTCTTAAGTAACGGTGTTTATTATTATATCGGCGTTATGTTCATACTCTGTTGCAAAAGACTCATATTTAGTTTGTTTATTTTTGCGCTTCTCAACCAGGGGGTCGTTTCTAGAAAAGTTAGCAACGACGTTGCTCAACCACCGTGATACGACGCAACTTGCGACCAAACAATGACATTGTTACACCTGTTTCCAGAAAGCATCGTACCTGTGTCGCAATTCGCTACCTCCGACGTTCGAACACTGTAGTTCCATCAATGTTGTTGATGATACAGCATCGATACATATCATTGGTGTAAACAGTGGCAACGTGTAATACCCCACCCCCTAGAAATTCTCTGCCACGGCCTATGTCGACATTTTTCTAATTTAAACCGAGTGATTAATGTCATTGTCATCTGCAAAAACCTAAACTGGCAAGTATATAAAACATTTTACTTAAGCCGACCAATATGTTCAAACTTCCTTTTCTAGAAACACCAAATCCAAGAACGACGGAGCGAACTACCAAGATTGCGACGCAAGTTAGCAAACACCGCTTTCTAGAAACGAGCCCTAGAGGGCGACCTCGAGAGAATTTTGAATCCTTTAGCAAACTTTCCCAGAATGTTTGCCTTGAGGTCGTATGCTTATTTTTGTCGAACCATAAAATAACCTTTAGGGAACGTTCCCTGAAGGTTTCATTAAGGTCCCATTTTTCAATAAAGCATCTTGGAGAGTGGCTAGAACACAATTTCATGTTGAGGTTGCAACACATTCTATTTAGCTTAATTTGCTTCCCAGCATGCATTGCAAGAGTTAGACAGTTGCCTCGTTTATAGGCTACTACTGGTAGTTTTGAAACAGTTTACTCCTTTGCTGACATTTTAAACAATAATATAACGGGATGTTTTATTAGCTTATTGTGAAATATACACACTGTAAACGTGAAACTGTAAACATGAAATGTACTGTACTAGGTCTACGCGGTGTAAGAATCCAGGTCATCAGTAAATAAATGTTCTTCATGTGGTGGAACACTGTCATCGATCAATTTGGAGTGCAGATTCAGCTGCATGTGTACAGATGTCACGATAAGTAAGCAGATGGAGCTGAGCTGCACCAATCACATCGTTGTATCTGATATACTGTAGGCGGGCCGGAGGCAAGCTAAACAGATGACTACAGCGCTGCGACGTCGATGTCCGAAATCAGTCAGTGAACATTGGTCGTAGTGTTATCCAATTGCATGCAGTGATATTTTTTAAATGCATGCTTGGTGCCTCCCCTCGAGTTGTTTCTTGGTGTTTTTAAGCTCCCAACATTGTCTTCAAGGCAGTGCTGCCTGGGTTAGGTTTAGGATTAGGTGCCTTTAAGTCGACAGTGGCAGCGCTGCCTGGAAGACGACGTTGGGGGCTTAAAACAACATCGAGCCCTCGAGTTGGGCCATTTTGATTACTCATAGCCAGACCCTAAATCTTTCTAGATTTGGGTCTGAATTTCCAGGCTAGAGGACATAAGACGTTGAATGAAATCATCTATAAAAGACATAATAAAAACTGTTTTACTGGCTCTCTGCTCAACATAGTTTTAAAGAACGTTTCATGGAAGTCAAATTTTGTGACTCACCTGTATATTTATATACAATTATATATTTTTCAAACATTAGTATGTTAAAACTTTGCATGGAATTTCTCTGGGAATACTGAAGGTAGGGGTCTACCTGTGTTTTGCTTGGTCCTTGGTTCAAATATAAGGTACGTTGGACAAAAGTGTCTGTTAATAAATTTAAATATAAACATAAACACAAACAAATGCGGCTTCCTGCAAAATTGCTAACTGCACCTTTAGTGAAGCTTCCTACCATTTTTGAAACCAATGTTACTGATAATTGTAAAGTTTACTTAGAAACAACATATGAGGTAGTACACAGCAAAAATGTCTAGTGACTGAGTCAAGAAAAGGGGGAAACAATCTTAAAAGAAAATTCTAATGTCAGGTCATTGACCTCTCACAGATCTCAGAGGTGATATCTACATCTGTAAATGAACCATGTGTGTCTGCAACTGTGAAATCATTTGAAAACCGTGTGGTATAAGGCCGGATTTTGGAGTGATAGTTGGAATGTTACAAAATGTTACAAAACATTTGATTGTTAAAAGACTGTCCTATGTCATAATTATACAGGTAACATTATGCAAAATGTACATGTATCAGCAAAATAATTGAGTTTTAGGCATCATTGAGCAGCCAAGGGGAGAGTGTGTAAGACTCTTGGTTTACAAGGTGTTGTTAGAGTAGGAGAGACGTTGACAAGCATGATAAGAGACTGAACTCTCATTTGTAATACAGACCACAGAAAACTGTCATAGACGTATTTATCACTATATAGTTACTGTTTTTGGAGAACACTGTTTTTTTGTAATTTCTAGCCACAAGTATCACAACAAATGCTCACAAGACCCTGGTGGGATTATTTGTTGCCATGCCTTTAGTAAGGTGCACATTTTTGAGCCATTTGGTGGGAAAACAATTGCATGAAGTACAGATATCCAACAGTAGTTCACTTACTCACAGATACAATTATACAATTGCAGAGCCCTTATACTCGGGTATTTATGGGTTGTATTTTCAGTGTCATTTTTCAGTCATTAATTGGCGTCTGGCGGTCAGCTTCGGTTCATTAAATGACTCCTGCTGGTCCTCACAGAGAGGGACGGTCATACAAGGGTCATTAAACATTATTACCACAAACCCTGGAAAGGGAGCATATGAATGAAATACATTTTGTTCATGATCATATTGCATGAATTACTCTGAGTATGCAGTGTTGATCAGTAACAATGTACCTGAGACATATTCACTGTAGATGCATCACATCTCTGGAGAAATAATACAATTTGTGATCCTAAATACTTGGAGATTGTACTGACCCATTAATGATGAAATCTATGTACATGTATTCCCACCTTTTTAAAGGAAAAAAAATATGACAAAGCAAAACATTTTTTTCTCTGTGTTTTTTTTTCTTCCGGTGTAGGTATATTGTAGACTTTAATTAAATAGTTGTCAAGTGAAATATTACCATTTCAAAATGGTTTTGGATTAGCCTAAATAATCCCAGCACACTCCCCTGTTTTTTTCTACAGTTCACTGTTTGAAACAAAAGGCCAGCAGGCAAGATAGCGAAGTGGTGTAGGGCTAAGCAAGCCACATTTAAACTGAAAAAATAAATAAATAAAAAATCAAACATGGAATGGCATGTGCATGGCCTTGGTGTAAGCGAGCCACATGCTGAGCCAAGCGGGAGCGTGAGTCCTGGCCAGACAAACCTCAAACTGGGCCCGTCGGCTGACCCATCTAGACAAGGCATTCCTCCCCACGGTCCAACAGAGGGTCGAGGAAGGAGAAAGGAGAGGCAGGGGGTTGTCCTGGCCAGGAAACGGTTGAGTGGTTGGGCAGGCGTCCAGATAGGGCCGTCCGTTTAGTCTGTCAAACAGACAAATTAACACGGGTTATGGGAGCAAGCCACAGCAGGGGGACAGTCGCCCACCTCCGCCTGGCCCTGCACAGAATGGCTGTTCATGTGTTTTTTTTTTTTTTTATCAGGGGGGTGGAGTCACTATCCCTCTCCCTGTTAGTCTCTGTGTCCCACAGCGATCTTTACAGATGTATTTTTGTCTCCATCAGTGACGTATGTCTCCACCAGTATGTCCTATTGTTTTTTTTTTACATTATTCTATCCTGTTTTTGTTTTCTCACTGGCCCCCAATGTCAAAGCATCAAGCCTGCTGCACTAGCTACTGCTGACATAAATTGTGTGAACGAAGTGTGTTTGGTTAAGCAAACATACATACACAATCACTGCATGAATAGACATATTATTTGGCCCACTGCCAGATACATGACCTCTGATGAGAAGAAAGAGGCCAGAGGTCTCTGCATTATTTTTAAATCAATCAGAGTTGTCATTATTATGATATAACACAATAGTTTTTCCCATTTTTGAAATCCCATTTTTGGGATTTCACGGATGTGCTGTTTTGGTCCATAAAAAGACAATCCCATGGGGGACCTGTCTCTGATCCCTTGACCTTTTGTCTGCTAACCCGGCGCCTTACTCCCTTACAACACTGCCTCACAGCTGAAATCATGCCTTCTGAAACTCAGCTTTGACTTTACAACCTCCAGGAACTGTTGAGTGACAAGTCTATTCCCCCGGTGAGTCATATCAGTTTTATGACACCTACTGTAGTGGTGGACAACTTGATGCAGCTAATGCCAAAATGGTCCAAATTCTCAGAACTCAACAGTCTCCTCCAAGTAACGATTAATCATTGTGACAAATCACCTCAAGGCAGGGTGTACAGTGCTAACCAAAGTTTCAAAACGTGAATGTACAACTGTGTTTGTATACACAGCGGACACACCCCCTGAAAGTTAGACTTGTAAACACATAAGCAAATTCCTGACATATTTCTTTCCACAAGCTACATGAGGATCCCTTTCACGTTTATTAATGGTACGGGGTTACTGGAACCAATCGTATGGTGATCCCATTACTAAGACATTTCAAGCAGCAACCCTCTGCTTCACCCAGGGTGGTGTGTGCCAGAGTGCTTCATTCAAATATACTGTACACTTCAGGCAAATCTCAAAACCTGGCTAAAAGAGAACTACAGAGCTCAGTGAAATGCTGCTGGATTTTTAAATTGTATCCTGTCAAGAGAAATCCTCCAGCCATTGAGTTTCCGTGGACAGGGGAAGAGCTGTCAACTTCTGGAATGTTCATGTGAAAATAAACATGGTGTTCCCTTAACTTTGACTGTGCTCTCTCTCTCTTTCTTACTCTTTCACTGTTTGACAATTTGATAAAAAAAGGGAAAAAAATCAGTTGCAATGCAAACAGAGGGTTGGTAAATCAGTTTTATGTTAGCTCAAGGTTGTAAGCAGTCAATTCTGGCTTTGGGAGTGCCATCTTTCAACTCCTCAGCAAAAACATGTGTACAAGGTACAGTTACAGCATGCCGTCCAAGCCATCTAGAGATCGTATTCATCACATGTCTTTCATCAGGACACTAAAAAAAGAGGACTTTCTGTATTCTCTCTCTCTCACTCTCTCTCTCTCATGACCACCCCCATCCCCAGCCCTCACATTTCAACCACACTGTTGTTTATCCACAAGACTTCTCATTAGAAATGTCTTGAGCTGGAACAGTGACCTCTTTTTTTGTGGTCTAAATGTGACCGTGGAAGACATAGCATTCCACTTTGCACATAGGGCAATGGTGGCTTCTGGTTCTTGCAAATGTGATGAAGTGGGAAAACTCATTAGATGTGCTAAAACGGCAATTAAGCGCATACAGCATCTGATTATGCTTACCACCCATAATTCATCACCTCACCATGGGACACAAGGCACAAATGTACTGTTACGCATTGGGAGGAGTAAGTAGGGCCTGCATTTAGCATTCCTCCAGCACCTGGCCCAGAGTCAAACCGCCAGATATTTATTAGAGGTGAAATGAACCCTGTGTAGAATTTGAATTTAATTAATCTCCCTCTCCCCCTGAGCAGAGAAGGGGAGTGGTGGCAAAGCCAAGTATGTGAAGCATTGCAAGCATGGAAATCCATACGTGCGTCATGTGCATATGGGAAAGTATTATCCAAGCAACTTTAGCTGGTGGCGTGAAAATGGTCATTGCCTAAAAAGGCTAGAGCCTTTCATTCATTAATTTATTAATTCGCATGTTGTACATATTTATCCAAAACTGTTTATATCCAGACATCTGCAACAAAATCTACCTAAAAGCAAGGCTACAGTTTGCGATAATCTAGTACCCTCTGAAATAGTGTCTGTACTGTGTGCAATGTGGAAGTGTCTGATTAAGCTGTGGAAGTCGGAATGGAAAGAGAGAGAAACTACAGATAGATAGATAGATAGATAGATAGAGTTAGGAGGCGTGAGCTGAGCTCCAGGTTGGAGTGTGAAGCAGCCTTGCGTGAGGTGGCATCAGCCAGTGCATTCTCTGGTTGCAGTGCTGTGTTCCTCATATCATATCAGTGCTGCCATCAACTTATCACAACTCACTGTCATCGGGAGTCTGACTGTGGCTGAAAGTATGTCTTGTCTCTAAGAATTGTATGGCCTCTTGTTATTATCAGCCATGGTCTGCTGGTCGTTCACCTGAGGGTAGCAAGCTGCAGGCATCTAGAAAGATTACGGTGCGCTCAGTTCGAGCTCTTTGAGGCACACAAGTTAACAGAGAAAGACCCACACATTTCCTTCCTAACGCTGGTCTGTGAGTGCCTTGGCGTTCCCAACATGTGTTCTTAATTTTCCAAGATTGTTTTGTAAACACAGCTTGCAGACCTTGGACAACACAATGAATATTTCAGCTAACTCCAATAAAATGCTTAATTTGAAGTTAAATCGCTCATTCCACCAATGCTTTTTTGTATTTATTTAGGATGGTCTCCCAGAAGGATTTCTAACCATCCCCTCAAAAGAGAACAAGTTCCACACACATTAGCTTGTTGTAAGTGGTTCTGATAGCACGGATACGTGCCGTTTTGACTGTGCTGTCCAGCTGATATTTAATGGAATGGACAGATAAGGAAGAGTGTCACCACAGCTCCTGCAATGAGCTGCACCAGTCCCTGGACTCATAAGTTACAGACCCCAAAGAAAATATTACCCTTTAAAATTTACCAGGCATTTGATTATTTTCCTTTCCAACAGAACCCAATTACCTCTGCTCGGTCATTGACTCCAGGTCTGGGACTCTCTCCACTCTCTGTGTACACATCTCTAAACAGACCACACATACAGAGTAAACAGTTCCGCTATTAAAGAGGTTACAATTAGACGTCGGTCAAAAGGCTAATTCTGATCGACTGCCAAACTGATTACTGCTGATTTGTTGCAGTGATTGTTTCATGACCCAAAGGTCCCCCATAAAGTTTATGAGGAGGAGGTATTTTTATGTTACTTTAATGGGCACATACAAGAAGAGCATCGTTTGACATTTGTCAAAATATGTGTTTAATATGTGTTAAGTTGTTTACTGACTGAGGTTAATATGCTTCTGTGTAAAATTACGTATAGAATTATTAATTTGTGGACAAACAGAAACTAATGCTGTTGAGGGCTGCTCATGGTGGGAGGAATGTAGTAAGGAACCACTGCCACAGGTTTACTTTGGCCTCTGCACAAACTTTATGAGCCGATAAATATTTAGAGGACTTCATCTTCCTTTATTTGGCGGCAGACAAATACAGACGGCCCAAACTACATATGGGAAAGTTGCATCCCACAACCTTTGCTAAGGGTTTGTCTGTCAGTAACAACCTGGCTGTTTGTTGCATAGAATTATCCACAATGTTTATTCTTAATGGTGTGTTTTTCTTCCTTTGGAGGACAAGGGCAGAAGAAGATTTAGATGGCGTTAACAGCTTCTCACAAAAAAAATAAATATCATTCTAACTCAAATGGAACATTTTAGTGCCAGATTGTTGAAGTAGCCTGAGGGCTTAAGAGCGGAAACTTTCCTCAGTGTCTCACTTATTCCTGTGCGTCAGTCTGAGTGGTGGGGACTCTCATCTCAAGGTCAAGTTGACCTTCGCTGTCGCCTCCTGTACCTGCCTGTGAAAGAGCTCAATACATTCTGTGGAATGGAGTGACAGAACACATCTGCCCTGGCAGTAGAAGATGGCCTTGATCGTGCTCAGTGGCATGGAAAAGTTGGCGGTGCGCAGCCCTTCAAGACATTGATGGGGCCTCCTCTGTTTCAATGTGCCGCCTGACAAGCAGCGTTTGTGCTGAGAGGCTGTAATGCGGCCTGTCGTTGGGTGACCCGAGTCGGCTCCCAGTGGCGGGGCACAGCACACTAATTCCCCCTGCTTAAGCTGTCAAGGAGCGTGTGCTTCATCAGCCCGGCCCATTCGTCTCTCTCCATTTAGTGCTCGACGAACACTGCGCATCTGTTACGGAGGCCAGAGCCATTGCCAGTGTCAGATGCAGTTAGGGATCTAATCCAGCAATCAAATCGCCAATCGAGACTACAGCCTGCTGAGGGATTGCACCGGTGGACTTACACCCCCTCAATCTCTCTGTCTCCCCCCCCTCTCTCTTTCTCTGTCGCTCTCTCTCCCTGTCTGATTATTATCATGGTGTTCAGTTGTTGTGCTGCCCTTTCACATGGAGTGATTGTTTGTTAATTCTTCATAAGATGACATATGGTTTTAATGATTTTGTAAGTGAACATCTGTAATTGTGTCCATTGCTGCTAAACTCACTATACTCTATCTTACTCTCCTACATCTTTAAAATGGAACTGTTAACACCAATTTTGTTTTAACACCAATATTTAACCAACGTAGATGTAGTTATGTAGATGTAGCCTATGTGAATTACTGCCTTGACTAAAAGAAAAGCCATGGCTGACTGGTCATGAAATAAACACTTACTCCTATTCATATTTTCATAGCCACATATTACTTTCAATACACTTTCGCCATGAAGCAGTGGTTAGCATCACCTCATGCTATGTTCACTCCAGGTTTGATCTCTCAAACACTGTGAGTGTCCGTTAGATAAAAGCAAGTCACACTCACTTTTACATTTAGTAAAGTGTATGTATTTTAGATATTTAAATCGACCATTCAAGTATGTTCAGAATTGTTTTAGTAAGTCAAAAATAATGACATTGTAAAAAAAAAAAAATTGCTGTAGGCCTACATCTTAAAGGTCCCATGTGTAAGAACGTCTCCCATCTAGTGTTTAGAGATACTAATAGAACTACGGTAGCCGTCGCACATCAAAAACATAACACCCAATTCACAACAAAGATCCCCGTTGAGACGAAACCGTCGCAGAAGGAGTTGCAGTGGTGTGAATTAAATGGTGCACGTCGTTGCTAGCTGTTGCAAGCCATCGCACATTAACGTTACCATATCTAGTAACGTTAGCTCATCGCAGCTCATCTCATTGCGAATCTACCTAGACGATGGACCTAGTTCCGCACTCCTAAATAGGTGTGTCAAAACATATTTTTTTCTCTTTTGTCATTGCTTGTGTGTGATGCCAATGAAACACACTTTTGGACATGGAATAAATCATTTAATTTTGCCTGTTAACCGAGCTAGTTAGCTAACGTTAGCACAGTAAACTGAAAGTGAATGGGAATGACTAGTGATGTTCGCTAGCTAAGGACTTTGATTAAACTTGTACATTGTTGCAAACTAACCTGAAATAACATACATTCAGCAACTTTGTTGTAGTCTGCTAGTTCTAGCAAAACTATGGCAGGTTAGTTTATTAACTGTCTCAGAGCCTTTGAACAGGTGGCTGTGCACAAGAGCTTTGCTGAGACAGTGACAGATCACGAATAAAGTTATTTTTTCTCTTTATTTGTTTCGTTGGAAAATGCAATGCAAATGTCGGAATGTTAGGAAGACATGTAGCTTGTAGAAAATGGGTTCATAACTTACATCGCTGAATGTAGGGAAAGTTTTTCTTTGCATGCCAAAGACGGCGCTGTATTTTACAAATGTCCCTAGCCGGTCACCGTTATTTTAAAATGGCGCACGTAGATGGAGTGTTTATAAACGTTATGTAAATGCCGATTTCTAAGCCCATAGGTATGCTTTGAATTGGTGGTGGTAATTAAACATGAATGAGGCATTTATGAATGGGAAATGTTAATATAGCTAACAAACAACTGAAAACGTTCCACATTGTCCCTTTAATGTAAAAATATGCTGTAGCTGCTGTAGTAAAATCTCTACTTCCTACTTCCACAGCTTCCTTTTACCACCTTATGTTACACGTTTGTGTTTTGTGACTCCTTAAAGACAGATGGAAAATGTAGAATTTTCATTAGTGCTAGGAGTGTGATTTACTTTTTTACCTTTCCTGTTGACTTGACACAGTTAAAATATTTTGTCTATTGTGAACTAAACCATTCCATAAAGCCGAGATAATGTTTGTGTTTGCCATCCATATCTCAAGTGGGCAGGAGAAGCACAGCTGACAAAGTAGAGTGCATCTCTCTAATGGAGGACACTACTTTTCCCCTACTTTTCTCTGTCCCTGGATTTTGTCTGTTTGGGTTGTAGTCCTCTTGAGCAAGGATCCACCACCCAAAGCGATGGAGGGAAATGCAGGTTCCCATTACCCTCTTGTAGCCACAACACATTCTGCTTTAATGAATTTATAGTTATCATTTTGTTGGAAAGTGCCAAATGACAGGACTGTAAGGATCTCTTCACATTTTCAACAAAGGCCATTCATTTTGGAAGATTTGCGATTGTTTAATAACTCATGACTTCCATAGCTTTTCACTGTATTGAATATGTTTCACACATTCTCATAAAATGAGGAAACCACAATTAATCAATAACAGTTTAGTTCTGAAACAGTTAATGCTTTAGACTTTAGAAGGTACAAAAAAAATGCATGTACACTTTACATGCTTGGCTTTGCTCTCTAGTGCTCTGTGCTGTGCACAGGCATGTAAAGTCTTGAAGGGACCGTTTGTCTTGCTAATGGAAGGCAGACAAAACATTTTCTTTGCTTGATAGCATCTGTTTGCAGAACGTGTGGACTCAAATGGATATGAAGAGCAGGCGAGGCCTGCAGAGGCCAGGGAGTGAGAATGTGACACTTTTCAGACAAGTGCTAATGAATGTAAACACAGGCGATAAAAGCAACACAGCCCAAGTGAAGGCTGCCAGCTCTAAAGAGAGGTAATTTAAGCCATCTTTCAAACATCTCCTGCCTGACACATTAGCCTATCACATTCATCATGGCAGACTCGCCATGAAAACAAGCAGGAGATGAATTCAAACTGTGTGTGTGTGTGTGTGTGTGTGTGTGTGTGTTCAGCATGCATAACAATATGTGATGGAGGCTATGGATACACAAGTAAAATCTTATCATTGAATTAATTCAGTGGATTGCATTTATGTTGCGTGTATTTCCTGATGGTGTGGAATAGAAGACACAGTGGGGGAATCTTCTCAAATGCAAAGAGCTTGAGATCTTTGCTCTGATATCACAGCTCGAGTACACTTCACCTACTTACAACAATTCATGAATATTTACAATAATTTGACTGGCATTTTAATGCAATTAGATAAAAAAAACAACAATACATTCTCTTATGCACTCATGTATCCCAATTGCGCCCAAGTCTGAATATTAAAACTGTTAAAACACTCTTTTTTATAATGTCCGAACACCCACTTGGCCCCTTCCTCACTTGCATTTAAGAATATTATTTACATTTCTATAGGCAGGAGACAGGAGAGGGAAGAAAAATCCGTCTGTGGCTAATGGAATTTATAGCTCCACCCTCTAACCCCCGGTGACCCTCATTTGTTGGACGACATAGTGTTTGGGCATGAGGTGGTCAACTCGCCGGGGTTGTAGCGATCCGTCTCTGACAGAGGGCACCCTCCCCACGGCCCTCCCCAGCCCACCCCCCGGCCTCTGGGCCTTTCCTGAGTTCCTGCCGGAGGTTAAGCATGCCCGGGATCCCCCTCCGCTTCCTCTCACCGCAGAGTGCTTGAAAAGGCCCGTTGTCCCTGGCAACAGCTGAGCTGACCGCATATCCTCCAGAGGGAGCCTGCATTTCCCTCAGCCTCTCTATCTCTAGGCCTGAGAAAATAAATCAAAATAATATTAATGAAAATAAATTATATTCGGAAGGAAACACACACACACACACACAAATAAACACACACATTCACACACAAACATACACACAAATACCTGGATATTTCTTCCAACATCTTGAAACAGCAGAGGATTAAAATGTGAATAATCCTAAAGGCTTGCTGTTTGAGAAATTGAAATTTTTCTGGCACAATTAGACTTTTCTGGAATCTGTCAGTGTAACTGAACATGAGGTGGTGAGGTGAAATTGTGACTGGTCCTTCTGACAGAAGTTGGACGAACCCAGAGAACTTTTCCCCAGCTGGCCTGATGTGAACACTGGCCTGATGTGTATTCCACAAAGAGCTCAGCTCCAGACGAGGACTGATTCCTCATGCCCTTTTAGTAAAAATAATACACAACTCGCCGGCACAGCAGGACCACCAAGAAGAAGCGTTGACAATGCCTTTAATTTTCAATTTTGGAAAGGTTTATCTAAACTAAGCTGACCTGTACTGTGTAGAGATCTCTATATGAGAAACTGAAAAATAAATAAACAATACTAAACCCATTTAAAATAAAAAAATAAAAAGGACTGACAAAAATGTTTACTTGGTGACCTCATCTTTGGATGGCAAAAGGGAGCACAATAGCACAATCAGCGAATGATCTTATCCAGTCTGGCTACCCTTTCCCTTCTTCTATCTATTTAAATCTTCTGCCATTGAAGAAAAAAAAAGAGTCATTCACCATATCCTGAGTGTAAGCAGTGATGAATGAAATCCATCAAGCTTTTCTATTTCTCTGTCATGCACACCTCCGTCAGTGGAAAAAAAGAAACCTGTGTGGAACTGACATGTTGTTTCATGGACCGTCACTTTGCCTCGTATTTAACCTGGAAAGGAAAAAGCACACGGGAGTAATTCATTCACTCTCTGGACATTGTTATGACAGAGTAAACTATGATATTGTTTGCTCGAGCCTGATTTTATATAACTCTGCAAGCCAGGACAGGATGAGTGAGTTTAGACGGGACTATCAACGAGCGCAGCTGCTCTGTCTTGCCCCTGAGTTGGAGAAGATTAGCCCGTCTGACAGATAACAGAGACCTCTGATGCTGGGCCATCTCACAGATCTAGGCTGTGACCCACCATGGCTTTGTACCAATACTGCATAAACACTGTAATACAGGCTAATGGCCATGGTTTGATTTCAGGTGTCTGATATACTCAATGTGCCATTTATTCATAAGCACACCAGGTGGAATGTGCTAATTGTTGTTAGTTCTGGGTTTGCTCTATTATTTGTCAATCTTTAGAGAATGTCAATAGCCTCTGAAGTATAATTTCCAGTTAAACTTTTAGCAAGATCAATATTGTAACTGAATTAGTCTTTTGAATGATTCAGTGAATTCACATCGACCAACAAAGTGTTTACAGACAGTGATCGAGAAGTCTACCACTTTGGCTTCCTCTGCATCTCCACATCAACCACAAAATAAGACCGGCGCTGCTATAACAACATCAACAGGACTCACTTCCCCCCTGAGGTTTACCACAGGCTTAAATCATATTAATCTTCTAGAGCATTCTCTTAATACTCCAGACAAGTAGTCATTCTTCACACTTTTGTGAATTTGTGAACTTGGAGTGTAAACACACAGGATATGACCTACACGATAGAGACACCATGTGAAGACAGATAGAATCACAATACAAAAGACACTAAGAATCACAGGAACTAAC
Organism: Alosa alosa; assembly: GCF_017589495.1. NCBI lineage: Eukaryota > Metazoa > Chordata > Actinopteri > Clupeiformes > Clupeidae > Alosa > Alosa alosa. Next base: position 16,202,451 of record NC_063204.1, read on the forward strand.
ACAATGTCATTTTGTCTGGGAGAATTGTGAGGCACATTTCCGTGACTACGGCTAAATAGAAACAAGGAATTATAGTCTGCTGCAAAAGCCTGCGTTCAGGCCTTTTGTGTACCTAACCATTGAAGGAATTTAACAACAAATGTGTTTTGTTTTGTTATGCATTCACATTCTTGACAAATATAAACTTTAAGAATAATTAATTTTGTAGCTCTATAAGCATAGCCTCTCTAGACAGTTTATATATAGTTGTATAACATCTGTCGTATTGCTTGTGAGTGGCAATATTATAGAATGTTTTTCATTTCCATGTTTAGTTTTTTGTTTTTTGGTATGACACAAGAATGACACTTGAGCACAATTGCTAGCCATTTAAAATGCAAACAAGCTAGTTGGAGACACTTGAAGTATTATTCTGCTGAGGGTATCTTTAATTCATGGTGCATGCTTGAATGAAAAAAAAAGTATGAAATTAAATTTTACAAAAATGATGGACAGTTTTTCTATGTTCTATATTTCAGAGGGTGGAAAACAAGCCTCCTTTCAACAATGCATCAATAATCCGAATACTGTATCACATTGACTGCCAATCAAACAGTGAGCTGGAGAATGCTGTGGTGACCTGAAATATTTATACAGGATAGCCTTGTGAGATGCAAAAATGTAGACCCAGGCACTTGCTGGCACCGGGAGCAAGGCCACAGTTTGACAAGGCAAACAAGCCATGCTAAATAAATGATGAGGTAAAAGGTTTGGAGAGGTGTCTAAATATTAAATATGACCAGAGTACATATGGCTCTGTATTAATCTACTATAACAGTGCAGAGATTCTGTGGTTGCTCCTGGATGATGAACGAAAATAAGAAATAAAGGAAAAAAAAGAAAAACTAAATACAAATTCTTGGCTATATGCAATAAAAATCCTGTTTGCTGCACATGTAGTAAAAGGGTTATGTAATTAAAATGAGGCCAATAACCATCCTCAGCACAGACACTAGACCTCTGAGCTAGTGGCATATGAAATGGGGTCTAGAGTTGGAGAGAGGGTGAAAAAATAGTATAATCAAAGATATGTCTTCCCCCACTTCTGTCTTTCACACACACACAGACTCTCTCTCTCTCCTCCTGACTATACTATCCTGGAGGGTTATTTTTTTGTATGTGTGGCTGTCTGCAAATTGATGGCAAGTTCAAACTGACAGTTTGAATGCTCACTCTCAGGCCCTAGGGATGCATAGCATACTTCACACTGCCTGTGAGAGAAAGGGTTTGGCGAGAGCAGAGGAGGGGAAAAAGCGAGGACAGAGAAGAGGAGTAGAGCTCGGAGAGGAGAGGGCAGAGAGCGGAGGACTCCTACAGGTTGAGAAAGGGACAGGACTGGAGGACTGAAGAGAGGAGGAAAGAGGAGGGATGGAGGCCTCGAAAGGACAAACGCAGTTGGTGTATGGAGAAGAGTATGAGGGAGGAAGGAGTGGACCCTCCTGCTTCTCTGTGCTGAAAGCTTAGTTAAGCAAGCAGCAGCTGCTAGCATTTGTTGCATATCGTATGTCAAGCGAGTGTGTGTGAGTCCCTCCATTTTTCTGTGGAGAATTGGAAGTGTACGGACGGCTTGGTTTCCCCCTGGCACCACAGGCGTGGGTCTTTGTAACGGGGAAGTGCACCCTGACTCCAGGGCTCAGCGGCCAGCTGTTCAGCTCTGGCCTGATAAAGCACATTAGCCTGTGTGAATCAGCGTTCTTCAAATGCCATTCACACTAGGATGAGGTGCATATCATGTAGAACCGAATAAGGAGAGGAGAGATAATACTTCAGCATGTAGTACATGTTTTCTAGTTGTTACAGACAAGGCATACAGAACAATTCAGGTTAAGCATTCAACTCAGTTCGTTAGTATTGCTATGTTTGTTCCCTCTTCTCCCCGTGAAACCCTGATTAAAATATCCAATTTAAAGCAAGCTTACTGAGAGGCGGCAAAGATTCAAAGCATTTCTGCTTGTTACCTGTTTGGTTTAAATCCCCTCTCATTTACTGACAGTGATCCCACTGTCTGAACTACTGAAGCCTTCACTTCCTACTGGCTTTGGGTTTGGCCACCATTTCCCTATCATTAAATTCTCGCCTTTGCTGATTGCATTGTTTTGGCATTATACAGCGAACATGGAAAAGCAGAGGAAAAAAATCAATTACACTTTACACTTGCCTGTGTGGCAGAGGTTCCCAGTGCAGGAACCTAATTAAATTAGCCTCAAAGGAAGGAGGGATGCTAAAATGGTGTGCAACGGTGTGTCTCCGATGATTAGCGCATTGATTTATTAAAATGCACACAGCCCGTCGGGAACTTGTTTACTCTCGGTTGAAGGGTAAGGGGGATGGGGGTTGGGGGTTGAGGTGGGTGTTGCTCGGAGGAGTTAATTATGGCGGCTCACTCCAAAAGTGTCTGGCATGGTGAGGGCGTGGGTGTGTTTCAGATGGCTTTGGCCTGACAGCCAGCGAGATGCAGGATGAAACCCAGTCAGAGGTTCCTAACTTTGGTGGGTTGCTATCTCTTTGGAGTAATGCACTACACTGTAGGCCTGGATCTGCTTAAAAATGCCAAAAATAAATAGCTGTCTAAAGAGATGAATGCTTTGGAGCCATTATACACATTAACTCTCTTGCTCCTGATATAATGTTTAGCACAATTTTGCTCCAAATCTCCAACTGCAAAGTTGTTAGTTAATTCTTTCTGCATACTTGACACATCATTTAAGTATTTAATACATTTAAGGGTCCTAAGGCTAAGACTAATGCAAGCTTTACATTATGGCCTATAGTTGACCACTAGAAATCTTTTTGCAGGTGACAGGAAGACAACTCATGGCTGTGTAGACGAACATCTTAATTGAATGAACATCTACTATGACTACTGCAAGGTACATGTAGGCCTGAAAACACATGTCAAGTAAAAGTTGAGGGAGAGTTTTGGAAAAGCCATAGGAGTGTGAGGATGTGACATGAGAGAAGGTGAATTAACACAATCTCTGAGCATTCTTTTCCTGCTTGCTTTGCATGGGGTTCATTATTTTAACAGGAGTAGGACTCTAGCATCTGGTCAGATTGCAGCAACATTTGCAGTCTCCATTCATAAGTCTGATGGATGCAGGCACAAAGCTTGACATGGCTCTCTCAGTCCTGAAGGTGAGAGATGTGTACCTCAAGCCCAATGGTAGGAAACAGTATTGGCTTTGTAGTGAATGAGTGTTGTCTAAGGCTATTTGAGTTCCTTTTAATGAAGTCCTGTTGTAAATACTGTGATTTCTGTTCCAATCCAATTATTTTACTGCTCATTATAATTGTGTTTATAATTTGAATGATGAATATTGGATAGTGCATCAAACCTGGCTGAGATATTAAAAGTGACTATGGATTCAATGAAACATCTGTAGAAAGCTGTCAGTATGGTGGACCTGGAGTTTCCACATTTTCCTCAGGAAGAAGAGGTGTTGCTGACACTTTGCGTAAATTCCTTTGGTGTTTGGTTGGAAGGTGAGTTTGAGGTCAATTATTGACTTGAGGTATCTGTAAATCTCCATCCTCTCTATTGGCTGGCTGTTCATTGACAGAGTATGGATGCTGGGTGGTTCTCTTAACACATCATATTTAATATTCTGTTCTTGAAGTTGTCACATGTACTGTAATACTAACTACAGTATAGTGAAACTATAGTCCAAGTTTCACTTTGGGTTGGGTTTGAGTTGGAGAGAGGGAAAAGTCTGTCTGTGACTGCTTGTGATGAAATAACATGTGAGGTATCTTACTGAAATCAGATCAAGCCGTATCTGATCGATCAACGCCCACAGTCTGCTGCCTATGAACCCAGACAGGACAAAAACAAACTGTGTTGACGTGTTATTTGTGATAAGATAGTGATAAGAAGGTGTACTAGAGCCACTTGTAAATACCTTAAAGGTGTAAGGAAGTAGTGTGTGCAGGTATAATAAAGATATACAACTTGAATTGGAGAAGCAGTAAAGAAATGGGTTTTATAAGGCACAGGAATGTTCTTATGCAATTAATGTCATTGGTTACATTGAATAGGAAATCTAACAGCAAAGCCAACACTGCTCTCTATTGATGTGTTTACTCAAAGAGGAAGTATAATATCTTTATTCTGTATAGTACTGCACATGATAAATAAAATAAAAAATAGAAATAAAAAATAGATCTTTAAATTAATCTGAAAGCAATTGCATCAACTTTATAAAGAATTCCATATCATATTGTGAAAAGCCTGTGAAATCAACATCACTTCTTTTTTCATAATGGTTTAAGCATACTATCTGTACCAAATGCTTAAAAACCTGAGGACATAAAATGGACATTGAAAGCGCTAACAATGTCCTTGTTTTCATAGAAGATGAAATACATATATAAATAAATGTTATATAAAATGTGAAAGCATTTAAGCAGTTACTTAAATTAACAACAAAACATTCAATGCAAATCAACACAGGATCTCACAAATATTTACTTCATGTAGGTCATAGTAGCAAACATGTTTATTGTATCAAACCTTTACGTTATACAATCTTCCTTGTTTTGACACAGAAGGAAAGCACCATATATGCTCATCTCATAGCAGTGGAAAGATGAGATTTTTGGCATGACAAAAACAAACACACAAATGTAATCTTAAAACAAACTTCTCTAGAACACTCCTGTTTATATACTGGAGGGGTTTATTGATATCCTGCATCTGCGGTTACATAGTTTGGATTCCCCTGATTGGCCCCCTATATCCTGTGGAATAAAAGCAGTGCATGGGGTTGTGTCCACTTTCACAGAGACTGATGCTCTTCCGCCATCATGCAATAAACATAATTGGTGCTTTCTGTCTCTTTCTCTCTCCCATCTATCCTTTTTCTTTTTTTCATTCCCTCTGTGCCACTCTCTCTTTATCTTTCCATCTGGGTCTCTCTCTCCCTCCTGCTCTCTCTCACCCCTTCCCTCTCTCAGTGAGTTATTACACCACCCCTTTTAGAGAAGCCCGGTACCTCTGGGAGCACTTTGTTCTATGCTCTCATCCCCAAGAGGTCCTCCTGCAGGGCACATAGTGTGCGATATAGTCGTCTACATATACTCCCTCTCTCTCTTTACTTCTAATCTCTGTTTCTCTGTCTCAGTTTTCTGTCAGTTTCTCTCCCTTTTTATTTTACTGTCTGTCTGTCTGTCTGTCTCTCTCTCCTGCATAATGTGGCCACATAACGAGGCTCATTTGCTTTCAGCACAGGTGCTCTAATGGACAGTGCTGCTCAGTGCTTTTATTTCTCCATTTTCCTCATTTCCCATTTTCAAGTGTCCACAATGAATGCATGAAAGAATATTCTGTTTTTTGGGGGAGAAAAAAAAAAAAAAAAAAAAAAAAAAAAACAACAAAAACAATTATGTTGTGATACATTAGGGAATGCATGAGTTGGGTGAAAACAATGCTTTTCATCTGGGGTTTCTCCATCACTATTGTTGTGCTGATGATTAAGCTGCACGTAGCTGATTCTCTTTCTCTGTCATGATGAGAAAATAAAGAGTGAGTTAGTGGCTGGCGCCGTTGTCATGGCTCTGTCCTGCAAATAAGCCCAGCCTTCCTCTTCAACTCTATTTTCCTGGAATAGCACAAAGGGCTCTGATAGCCCTCCCCTCTCCTCTCTACTCCTTTCTTTTACCCTTTCAGCAATTACCATCATATCCAGCTCTGTTGTCATGTCCATCTCCACATTTCAGAAAACACACAGGGAAATGTCTAACCATCTGAGAACGGGAGAGTTCTATGAGAAAGACATTTGTTTTACAGCAGGTTTCCAGCAGAGAGAAATGTATCAATTTCAGCCATGGATTGAGATTAGTACAGTAAAAATAAAAAAAGAGTCCTGAGCACTCCAACCAGTGTGTGTGTGTGTGTGTGTGCGTGTGTGACGGCTGGAACGGTGGGGGTATTTGCACAGTGCCACAGTGTTTAGGTTGAGCTGAGACATTATCCAGGAAGTCAAGGCTGGAAGGACTGTTTTTACAGAATGTCTTTTGAAAATCAATCTAATTTCACATCTGTTTCCTCAGCTTAGATGGCTTTATAATAATACCTTAGATCTGAAGCTCGATCCGACATCTCCTATATATGCCACTGGTGTGGTTGCCCTCAGGCCAGAGGGTTACACCAGTGAAAATTACCATACACCTTCCTACCGGTAGAGTTTTACCACTGCTCCTTATAAACCGATCAGGAAAGCAAAACAACTGTGTTTCCTTGGTTGGTGTAGCCAAGTTGTGGTTACTGAGGGTTTTCTAGAGAAAACAGATTTGAAATGTGTGTCTAATGTTATCCATCCAGATGCTTTGAAAATCAAGATCAAATTCACAATTTGTTGCAATTTAACATCCTATATCATTTATTCTTTAAATGTCTATGGACTGTTTTCATGATTATATCAAAGGACTTGAAATGAAACAGTGGTTAATAGTGGGGAGATGCTTCTTCCAACATTGAGGGTAAGACTCCCCTCTCTTCTACTGAGCATGTTGTTCATTTGACCCATAGTAAATGAATACACATAGGGAGTCAAAGGAAAATCAAAGAGAATCTATATTTGACTAGACATTTTTTTACATTCAGTCATACATACAGATGCTTTCATTCAAAGTGACTGAGAATATTGTAAAGATATACATTGATATGCATTGTATGTGTGCTCTCATGGAACCCGTGGCCTTTGCGTTGTTAGCACAGTGTTCTCCCAGCGGAACTGTAGGAACAATCTCATGCGCCTGAAGTTCCATTCTGCACAAACCTGTTGCCCTTGTCTACGTGGTACCACATTGCCAAGATGTGTCCTTTTTTTGCATTGCAGTCACACAATGATTTGCGAGGACAATCCACCAAAGCCTAAAGTGTTGTCAATGTGTGGAATTCTAACTACTCCACAGATGAAAGTAAATGTCAGAACCTTTCGACATGCTTGCCAGGAATTTCAGATTCATTATGCTATCACAGTGAAATTGGTCCTCCGAGGAAAAGGTAAGTGTATTTCATTCACCCTAAAGGAAGCAGATTATTTCCTTTCCATATAACAGCAATTTATTTTGTACTCTGTTGTCCATATTATATTTTCAGGTTAAAATATTTGTCAAGTTTTTATTTATTAACAGGAAAATATGTGTAGAAATCTGCCAGATAAATGAAATGCAATTGAGACATCATTACTTTTTTCTGTGCATAAATAATGCAAACCCTTGTGTTTTGGCACTCCATGAACACGCTGACTCAGAAGTGTGCTTGGTAAATGCTGAATGTGGGAGCTATTCACAGAGAGAGTGATCCGAGGAGAAGTTATGGCCTGTAACAAATCTTCCAGTTCATCTGTTCCAGCACTCCACCATGGGGTCTTAAGACTCTCACACATCTACAAGTGAGGAGGAATCACTGGGTCATATTTCTTCTTGAGCTGTCCGTCAAGACGGCCTGCTTCTCCTTGCAGGGCAGGGCAGGAGAAAAGACAAGACAAAATGTCAGACAGGCACACAGAAGGTAGTCATCGAGGTTACATCATCAATAAAAAACGAATGATGTATGAGATCAAGTCAGTGAGGGATAAACTGAAAGAAAGACTGTAAAACATACTTGGAGAAGGATACGGTGGAGGAGTGTAGAGTTGGAGAGGTAGCCGAATCTCACTACCCCATGGCTTGGTGTTACACACACGTCCCAGTGAGCGATAGTGATCCAGTGTGAAAGCCCTAACGGCTGTTCACTCACCACTAACCTTATCCCATTGCCCTTGGCCTCTCAAATGTCCATAGTGTGTACACTCCTTCAGCCCAGAAGCCACCTTGCCTAAAAAGTACATAATCAGGATGGGAGTCCATAAAGGCTCAGGGAGTTAAGTTACATGGGTGCGAAGATGATGTCCCTTGCAAGTCAAAAAGATACAGTGACTAATGCAAGAATTTACAAGAAGGTTAAAAGGTCAAGCAGATGATCAATCTCAATCAATATTCACTTGCATTTTCAAATGTGGGGGGTGACTGTCAGTTTTCATTTTCTTTAAGACCACCAGGTAAAAAAAATAAAAACAATTTGAAGATGGTGGAGGGAGTGTTGATATGTTTTTTTTATTAGATATTTTGGATAAACTGGATCTTGCCAGAGGAACACCTGATGGCATTTACTATGGACAGGTGTTCCATGGCACCTCCTTGGCTGGTTTCTATTTATAGTACTTCTACTTTTCCTCTTCCATGTCTCTCAGTTTGTAGACGAGTTGTATGGAAATCAAATCCATCTCAAAGTAATTCAACAGTTTCAGGCTAAGAAAAAGTATGTTCATATGATACAGAGTTGGACTTGAATAGAGATCACCAGAGGAGGTTTACACAAAATGACCTGCATACATCCCATAAGACCTACAATGTGCATAAGGTGCCATGGTTAGCAAAAAAATTACAATGTTCCACTTCCCAAGTTCAAAATGACATTGATAACTAGATTTGCCAATTTTACAATGGTATCACTTGCAGGGTAGTTAGCAGACATATTCTAACTAGACTGCATTTCCGGCGGGAACTGCGAAAGTGTGCTTGCCCTGGTCCGGTCACCAACGTGAGCAGACAGTGGCATATGCTATGCTGAACCTGGCTTGATCCAAGCATTCTAACAGTGCCTTTCAGTGTTGGAGCAGTGGCAATACCTCTAAAGCTCTAGGAGAGGGCTATTCAACTATTGGCTTGCGGGGTGAATGCGGTTCGTTGGATTTTACCTGTGGCCTGCCTTCGAATTTAGCTTCTATGACTAAGATCAAATCAATAAAATAAAACAACAGCAGTGATTGGCTGCAAAAATAAATAATGTCACGCGTCTTGCACCTCTCAAACTGGGCTATCAGGTAACCTAGAGAAGAATTGAAGTTATGAAATATGACCAAGGCATTAAAATGCTGCTTGTCTGTCAGGATACTTTTTCACTGATTCATTTAAAAAATATGAGCTATGAGTGTGAATGTTATATATTCCATCCCCTAATTCTGTTTTACTGGTTTATTTGACAAATAATCTATATGGATTTGCTCTATAAAGACCTTATATCTGTTTGGGATTGTTTTGAGAGCCTATTGATGTATCTCAGAATAAAGGAATGTCCACAACATTAGTGATGTTTTTTGTGTGTGTGTAAATGTATTTTACTTAACTCATTGAATGTAGCTGGATACTCATGAACGCATGTCTCTAATAGCCACAATAAGAGTAATTTTAGCAACACCGTATTTTGTGTGGCCCATAACAACCCAGTGGATCATGAAAACGTGCCAAAATTTACATTCCTTGCTTGTTGTTGGTACATTTTAATCCCATTCAGATTGCCACTTATCTGTGATGTAAGAGTTCAGTATAGGTTTAAGGTCTGGGGCAGGGATTTGACAGGGATTCTTCTTCATTGAGGGCTTGCTTAGTAGCACTGTCCGCTTTCTCGTTTCCCCTCAGACCAACATGGCCTCTGACCCAACAAAAAACTACACTCAAGTTCTGGTTCTTTAGACGTTCTAGTTGATCAAGCTCAGCTTTGGTTGTACTTTTTGCGTGACATTAAAGCCTACTGGAAAGATTTTTAATTGCAATTTAATTGAATGCAATTTACTTTTACGATTAAATAAAATTAATTTATCCCTCTCACCCATAGTTTTCTATTTATTTACAAATGTACATAGGCCTACTGTAATTACATTTATACATTGGTATTTTACTGATCTTCATATCCTGCACATAGACTTATTCTTACTACACTTATAATGTTGTTTCTGCACTACAATGACACTGTTTTCACACTGCACATAGCTGTATGTTATGTACATATCTGTTATATATTTTTCATATTGAATATCCATATTTATTCTGTTTTATTATTCTGTTAATACACTGCATATATCTATATTATTATTTCTACTATTATAATGTTACTGCTACATCTACATACATTATTCTACTTATTGTATGAGATAACTGCTAATACACTGCACATATTTATATTTAATTCATATTACTCTAAACCACCTACTGTAAATCAACTGTATACTACTGTCTACATTGCACTATATTTCTTGGCCTCTCTGTATATTTCATCACCTTTCTATACTTTGCATCCCATTGCATGCATACTGTAGCTTAGCTACATGAATCACAGCTAGGATCCTTGGTTGCTATGAAGGCCAGTCGTTCTAAATGGATGGTTGCTATGGCCAAAGGCCAGTTATCTCTGCCGTTGTCAAGCAGGCATATCCTAACCTTATCTTATTTGAAACATCTCTATTTTGGCCTACTTCCATACAGTGAGTCCCATTAAGAAGTGGCCACTTCATTCGCGCTTACCGTGATTCACGCAGCAACATTATTAAATGAATCTGTCACCATATGCCTATGCCAACGTTTGCAAAGAGGAGAATCTTTTAATTTGATTTACAATGAAATGTTACATTTAATGTACATGTAAACAATGAGTAGGCTAGTTTTGGTTGTTGGTGGTGTTACTGCCTCCCTTAGTTATGACTACAATGCAAAATTGTTCCCTCGTGATTGTTAGCTCCTGCAGACGCATTTCAAAACATCGCGACGTGAAATGCCACCACAAAACATTGTTTGTGAATCGGTCTTATTAGGAGTCCTCGCTTAAGCTGTCACAGACTCAGGCACTACTTTTAGGGCTAAAATGCTTCCTGAATTACTCTTAGAAAAAATAGGAGTCCTAAAGTTACGAAAGGCGACGGTTACTTAGTACAAGCATCTCATATCAAATGACCATGGCATTATGCTAAGCAACATAAATCCCATAACGTTACAGCAACATCTCCCTATGACATAGCTAGCTTTCATAAATCAAAAATCCTTCTGGTAACTTTTGTGAAGCTTGGTCCAAGGATAATGTACGTCAAGTTTCGTGGCGTTCGGACCAAATTTGTGACCTGTGAAAATGTAGTTTCGCTTTCTGTTCAAAAAAGCGACACGCCCACCTGACGTCATCTTCGCGAGCAACTTACATCGGTACTGACTGGACGTTTTAAAGTTGGAACGGTGTCTCTGTCTCAAAGGGCCTAGGCGCTAGAGCTGACAAAAAATTAGGGAGACGGGAAAAATAATAATAAAACTTAAGAAGAACAATAAGTGTGCTGCTTTGCAAGAACACTTAATTAGGTTGTGTTCACACTGCAAATATTTCTGACAGTGTGTGCAGCCATTTACGTGTGGACAAAAGACCCAGATGCATAAAATGTCTGTTTAAAAAAGTAGCTGGGTACGTGTGAACTGTGAACATTCTCTAAAGGTGTTGTGCTGTGTCAGGGAACGTTCCCTGATGGTTATTTTACAGATTTTTTTATCCATTAAGGACATTCCCTTAAAGTATAGTTTTGTGCGACTTTTAGGGACCCTTTTGGGAACGTTCCCTGAAGGATTAATTAAGGTTGAATTTTTGTATAATCAGTGGAGTAGATCTGTCATTGTGTCATATGGAGCTGATTTTGCCTAACATGCCTGTGTGTGTGTGAGAGAGAGAGAGCGAGAGAGAGAGAGAGTGACACGTCATGGGGGTTGCCCTTGCAACGATAAACTTTTAGCTCACCCCAAGTTTCAACCAAAGATAGGCTAGCATTATACTTTTAGCTCTCCGTCTGGTTCGACCACGAATTCAATAAACAGCACCGGAGCTGTGCTGATTTGCAAAGCGTCTTTCATGTTGAGGTTGCAACACTTCGTAATTTAGCTTTAGTTAGTTCCCAGCATGCATATAAAGTCTCGTTTATTATTGTTTTGATTTTAAACAATATGGTTGAAACAGTTTAGCCTTCTCTTGTTGGTGTTTTGAATAATAACATGACGGGATATGCCCATTGAAAATGGTTTAGTTAGGCTAGTTTATTGTTTATTATTTATTATAAGACACCGTAAACATGAAAGTACTAGGTATAAACCGGTATATATATACAGCTGATTCTTAACAGTGATATGATGGAGGAGGAGGATACAGCTATCACCGTTGCAGGCATGAGGTAAGTACCAACGATTACACATAGAAGGTATGATGAATGGAAATAATTAATGAATGAAAATCAGATTTGATACATGCGCTTGATCTCTCCCCTATGCGCTGATATATATCTCCCAAATCAGATCATACTCAGTGCCAACTTAGTAGGCTTTGATTTTTCACTGCTCGAGTAAACTTTCCTGAACGACCGTGAGGGAACTTTAGCAGTGAACGTCCGCGGAACGTTCCCCAAACCGAAAATTGTTTGCTGGGTAGACTTGGTTAAATGTGGCCTATTTGGAATATTCCCTACTGTTGCTTATGAACCAAGACAATGACAACACTGTAACAGTTGCCAGATCAGTCTTTCTTTAACTATTTAAACACTTCAACATTAGGTCCTACAGCTAAATCTTTCAGTTGTTGTCAGTTTTAAGCTATTAATATATCTATATTTCTATTTCTTAGAGTGGAAGACAGACATGTTCATCATTATACATCACCTTGTTGATACGCAATGTCTAATGTCCCAGCTAACACATAACGTTGCAGCGACGTTGCCAGAAAGTTGTCATTTGGTCAATGCAATGTTACCTTTTGGCCAAGTCCTAGCGGCGTCACAGCAACGTTGTACAGAGAATGTTGGCATTTGGTACTGCAAGTAACGTGGCAGTGACATAAGTTGGTCAAATGATAACGTTGGCAGTTGGTACCGTGGATAATGTTTCCACAACGTCATGCCATGATACTCACAAAAGTTGCCATATGCTGTCATGCGTAAAGTAGCCACAATGTTGCCAAGTGGTCACCTGATAACGTAGCCAGTTTGTACTGTGGATAACGTTACCACAATGTCGTGCTATGATCTCGCAAAAGTCTTCATTTTGTGCCATGTGTAAAGTTGCCACAACAGCGAACTGGTCGCCTGATAACATAGCCAGTTGGTACCGTGGACACCATGCTATGATCACTCGCAAAAGTTTTCATTTGGTGCCATGATTAAAATTGCCACAATGACGTGACCTGGAGCCTCATGTACAAAGACTTGAGTGGATTTCACACTAAAACACTGCGTACATGCAAAATGTTTGATAAGCCAGTCATCAAAAATCGTGTAACCAAATATCGGCGCTGTGTACAGTAGGCTAGGTTTCACGTTCCCTTTTAATTCTTATCCTCTAATAAGTCTACAGTTGTCATCAGGGTAGGAATTTCACGGCGGCCACGACGGCCATGGCCGTCGTAGCCCTTTGCATTGGCCGTGAGGCCCCTTTGAAAATCAGAGGTTTACAGGCCACGGTGGCCTTGGTGCCCCCTTCTTTCAATATTCTGCTTTGCGTCCTACTAATAGCGATTTTTATTTAGCTTGTGGCCTGTCAAAATAATCTTAGCATTCACAGCGCAAATTAATTTAGTCTTTTACGCAGTGGAGAAAGTGACAGCGCAAGAAAGAAAGTGCGTCCAAATTCACCCATTCTCAGTTGAACTACTCGCGAAGTAGCCTATTCATCACACAGACATCACAAGTATCACATGAAAGAGCTTTTTCTCAGCTTTTAAACGATGTTAGCCGATAATTGCTGTGTTGAACGGTTCACGACAAAAGTAAATAATATAATTCAATTTAATCATACATTCTACTGAAGGTTTTGCGTCCCATGATCTCCCTACCCATTCATCTCGGTGGAATACTTTACGATTACAAACCCTTCTTTTAACACATGACAAACCATATTTCAGAATAAACAGGAGACCTTACCGAACACAAAGGTGTAAAGTGTACAGTTAGCCGTTCCAGGGTAATCCACTTTTGAATTTGCAGTAAAGTTCGACATACATGGATGTCTCCAAATTTGGGCTTTAAGTTTTACAATGTGTTTACATTGTTCCACATGATTTCATAACGGGCCAAATACAAAATAAATGTTACAAATATCGCCTAGATATTGGTAAATCAGAGGACAGCTGACTAAGAGTTTGTGAAAGTAGCCTTAATGATCACAAAATGCTAAGCATGCATCTAGGCTATTTGAGTTTCTTAAAGCTGAGCTGTGCTTAAATTGTTCAATACATGATTTCATAACAGGCCAAATATAAAATAAATGTTATATATAGCCTAGATATCTGTAAATATTAGATGATCAGATGATTTACAGTTCTATGTAATGTCATGTTTCATGTTTTTGTAATGTTTCATACAGTGATGCAGGTCTACTGCAGTGAATAGGCTAAATACAACTTTGATCATTTTTATAGCCTACTACTGTATAGTTAACTTTGGCCTTGGTGCCCTGACATGTGGCCTTTGTGCCCCCCACCAAATATGCCCAACTGAAGGCCAAGTGGCCTTGCCCCTAGAATGGTGAAATTCCAAGCCTGGTTGTCATTATAGATAGGTTGTTGCATAACTTAGTAGAATTTGCGCATGTTGCATGTCCATTTATAAAGACACATAGGCCTACTTTCAAAGTGTTATCATTTTCAATAACCCATGTTTCACAATATACTGTGCAAATAAAGGCCTAGACTCGAAATCAACTACTGTTGTTGCGCTGCATTGCCTCTAAGTGTCGCCAACTGACGATACACATTGGAAATGTGAGTATGCCAGACATGAAGTTTGCGTGGAGGACCGCACATTCTCACGTTCAAGTCAGTCTTCGTACATCCAGACGTGAGCGTGAGAAGTGGCATACGCAGCATTTTTGTGCATACGCAAGCTTTGTACATGAGGCCCCTGGTTGCCTGATAACAGCCAATTGGTACCATGGTAAAGTTTCCACCACGTCCTACAGTAACATGGAGATATGCAATTACTTTTACAACATTGTTTCATTTGGCCCCTCATATCCTAGGCTACAGTACATCATCTTGTCTAAACCCATCCACGCCCATGCAAAATAGCAGTGGTCTAAAATGCAGTGCGCATATGAGGGCTTCTGAGCTGATTTTTGTTCAACAACAAACATTTTAGTCTCTTAATCAGCGAGAGGACTAGCCTGACGAACCAGACCCACATCAAGATGTTGGGTCTGGGAACTCACCATTTGCAGTGCTCAATCTGAGGGGTGGGATAAACGGTTGTCTTTCAAATTCCCTCTGCATGCAATAGGATAGCGCTACAACTCATGAGTCCCATGCGTTTTCCCACCAGCGGAGCTGGTTGGCTAGTTGATCAAACTTTTGCCAACTTAAAAAAAGCTTAACTCGTGTCGCGCAGTTCGCCAGCAGCAGCATACATCTTTTTTGTTTTCAAGTAGCAGGGAATTTAAGCGGAACCGTCGCAACTCTGCCATTAAGACCGCCCACCGACTCCATAAACGATGTGATTGGCCTGATTGAAGTTTATTTTTTCTAGCTCACAAGCCAACGGAGAGTTGCTAGACTACCCTGGCTGCAAATTACGCTTGCTGCCGCTAGGGTGTCTAGAATTCTAGGCTACAAGAGGACACCACCTCCGCTTCAAACCTCTATGTTGCAAGTGTATACTGCTGAGTGAGTTCCCAGAATTCTGTGCATGTGTGTCATGTGTGACTGAATAATGTGTAATTGTCAGTTATTTTAGTTGCATTTGTGTATTTATTAGTGTGTGTAGTCTGCCTTTGGTTGTGCCCCATTCCCATGATGTGTATGATAATCCTTATAGAGCTGCACAGTCCCGCCCACAGTCGATGCCGGATGTAAAAATTCAATGCAATTTCTCCATTGACAATTGCGGTGTAAGCCATAAAAACTTAACTGCACGTGGTAGACTTAAAACCAGCTACGGCTGTACTAAGCGATTGTATATGCTCCTATAGACACCAAGAGTTCATGGGGCACTAACCTTGTTTTGAGATAAATGCCTTTTATTCGCGATCTCTTGGATAAGTACTTCATTACCCACAATGCTGAACAATCCCACAATCCCACAGTGATGCCTCTGATTGGTGGAAAGGCCGTTATGGTCATAGTTTGAAACTTTCTCAGCAAAAATATTGACAAAGATGGCGGAGTCTTTTACTGCCTATGGCGAAAATCTTAATGTGATTAAAAACTTTCTTGACGAATATTGGTACTTGTATCAACAAGGATTGGGGTTTATACATCATACGAACTTAGTCAGGGCCAATACACTATCAAATAGACCACTGTAAATGTTAGTTTAAACACTCAAACTTTTCAGGTTAACCTTTAGCATTTCTGACATTGTATGTCATTACATAATGCAGCTAACATTAGCCTACATGCTGCAACACAGGTATGAAATATATTATGTTTTAGTAAGTGTCCAAAGGGGTGAAAGCCACGGGTCACATTATTGACTGTTGTGTGTCCGAGAGTCAGTTTGTGGGTTTTGTAAGGGCCAGCATTAGGGACAGACCTACAAAGTTGTGGTGAGTTAAGCAGGGAGGTTGGTAACGTTAATGCTGCTAGCAGTGCTAGGTAACATTAGCTAGGCTACTGTAGCCTTCATACTGTATGTTTCATATCAATCATTAACCTAGGAATGGAACGTGCATTTAATGAACATTTTGTGTAATAATTCACGGCAAATTAATAAACTGAATATGGTGGTCCAAGAGCAGACCATGCACCAGTCCATGCATCAGCCCGACTGAGCAGTGATGACAGCATAGGATGAGTCAGGTAACGTTACGAAGCACTGCCGTTAACGTTAACCGCTTTCACATACACACGATATAAAATACCTGATGATAAATATAAAATTCAATATCAAAACACTATTATTTACACGATTACTCCTAAAATAACTGCTATTAACTGCACAATCACTATATGAAAATCACTGTTTGGAGGAAAGGGTTCACGTGCTGTCGCCGGTTGGAAATGGCAAAATAAATCGCGCCGATTTTGCCTATATTATTCAGTGAGGCGCGGTGGTTTATGGGATGAGTAGTTCCTTCGCTCGGAAATGAAAATATGTACACAGTCTTGTACCTTTGACTTTTTTTGAATTTTCTCTTCGTTTTTTCACTCGAAATTATATGTTGTATGCTTATGAGTTATGCCATAGCTGGTTAGCCTAAGACATGCTGTAAAACTCTTTAGATACGGATTTTTCCAAACGTCAATGGGACAAATGAAGGGGAATCTTACATCCGGCACCTAACCGCATTTTGGCTGTGGGCGGGACTGTGCAGCTCTATTGTGTATTGCGTGTGCAGATGATACTATCTTGTGTTGCCCATGATGTACATTTGCGTCTTGTGAATCTATGACTCAGTTCCAATTTACATATTCGGTACTTACAATATCTAATATGAGTGCACAAGTGCTGTAAGGTATGAAGTATGCAAGAAGTATGCAAATTGGAACACAGCCAACAGTATGTCAGCTGAAGTTAAAACCCCTGTAATTAAAGGAAAAGTTCGGTATTTTACACTTAAAGCCCTGTTTTCAGATAGCTTATGATTAAATAGAACGTTTAAGATTACTTCACTTAAATGCTCACATAAAAATCGCTGCAAAAGATTCTTTCCAACAGGTTTTATCGTAGTTTTTGTCCAACTCCATTGACTTGTATTGGATGTGCTGTGAGGTACGGTATTACTCCGCCGCCGGAAACGGATATGGGGTTGTTTGTATTCTTTCTGTAGTCTTATGCAGCCGCGGTATCGTAGGCTACGCTATCCAAATTATTGTCACGTCCATGGCTAATGCTAAAATGTCTTGGAACTTGCACGATGTGAATGATAGCCTACGTGAATCATTACGTTTTCATCATGAAAGTTCCACAGCCAAAAAAATAGTAAACGTACAAAATCATGTAGCCAAATTATTCATGTAGGCTAGGGTTAGTGTTAGGCTTATGATGTGAACATGACAGGTTATGGACATAACAAAAAATCATTTTCCGACTGTTACAAACGTTACGTTACAAATGTCAACCTTACCCCAAGTTCAACCTTACCCGCAATCGCTCCTGCCCGTCCCACCCCGCCCCATCCTTGCAGGCACGCTTTAGAATGAACTGGATGGAACCTGCTGTCATCAGTTTCACATCAAAAATAAAAGATCTACTGAGATATGATCACACTTGCTGTGATTTAAACATAGAGGTCAAAAATTGATGTCAAAGGATTCCAATGAAACCTCATTTTGACAATCGGGTCAACCAGTCAAAAGTTACGTCCGTGAACACACGTCCAACTTTGGCCTGTTGGTGGCGCTAGAGCGCTTGAGGTGCCGGCATGAAACTTGGTGAAATTAATTATTGGACTGTCCCCAAACAGTGTGCAAAATTGTATTACAAAACTTTTTACCAGACGGTTCTATGGGCTGTCATTGACCGAATTTCTTGAGCGTCCTCCCGATGGGGTCTGAGGTACATGTTCTAAGTTTGGTTTTGATACATGAAAGCATTACTGAGATATAAGCTCACTTCCTGTTTTGCGGCTTCTCCGCAAATTTCGTTTGGCTGTTACAGACCAATGCTTCTGTCAATTGTTCCAAAATTCAATGCACTCATCAGGCATGGTCTGAAGATGGTCTCTACCAATTTTGGTGAGGATCAGCTGAAATTTGTGACCTGCAAAAACTTGTACGTGTTTTTGATTTAATCCAACATGGCGTCCGAATCAATTATGATGACATCACAAGTTGACCTGGGTCGGCTTAAGGAACTCCAACAGTATTACCAGAAACCACTAGTGCGTTGTAATTCTAAGCACAAAAGCAGCTACAGGCCAAAAGGCATGTTTCTTAATTGCAGTGCCCTCTAGAGGCCAAAGGTCACACAATTTCTTGAGCATCCCCCTGATTGGGTCCTGAGTCCATACAACAAGTTTGGCTTTGATACATGCAAGGGTTGCTGAGATATGATCTCACTTCCTGTTTGGCGGCTTCGCCGCAAATTTCGATTGGATATTACGGGTGAACGGTTATAGTTCAGAAAACAAATCACCACAACTTTTGTGAGGCTTGGTCTGAAAATCATGTGTGTCAAGTTTGGTGACGATCGGACAAAATTTGTGACCTGTGAAGTTTTAGTTTCACTTTCACTAAAATCCAATATGGTGGAAAATCCATCATGGTGGAAAATGACGTCATAGGGTGTGTTGAACCTGGCTTGGTCCAAGGATTCCAAAGATACCTCATTTTTTTAAATCGGGCCAACTGGTCAGAAGTTACGTGCGTGAACGCACGTCCAACTTTGGCCTGTTGGTGGCGCTAGAGCGCTCGAGGTGCCGACTTGACACTTGGTGAAATTAATCATGGGACTGTGCCTAATTACTGTGCCAAATTTCATAACTTTTTACCAGACGGTTCTATGGGCTGCCATTGACTTCAATGACAGAAGCGTAATAATAATAGGGAAGAAAACATAGAAACACAATGGGTGCCTTCGCAGCTTCACTGCTTGGCCCCCAATGATGTACCCATCGTACCTAATGCTTTAGTTGATGTGTTGTTCATGCATGAGGTCATTAATGAGAGACTATGAACTCATGTCAATTCCCGATGATTCATTAGATATAAAGGAATGAAGTAATGCATAAATCATGAATGAATTCATGATAATTCATGTACCCTTACCGTAAAGTGTTATCAAATGTACATATGACACTTACACATATAGCTATTCATAAACTGAATCTGTAACAGATTCTTTAATTGTGGAAGACACCTAAAGTTTGCATTGCATTTGTTTGGCTGGAATGAACTGTTTTTATTCACAGTCAGAATGACGTCACAGAGCATTAAGACTAAGAGCAATGCTGGAAATAATTCATTCCCCTGAGTCAGCAAACACAGATAATGTTGACATGGTAACAAGTATACACAAATTCAACAAGCAATTCAAACAGAATGTATTACAACTATGGTAAATAAATAGCTTTTGCAACATATCTAGCATGGGGCGTGGTAAAAGGCCTCTATCTGATTTGAAATGAATAGTCAGTGTTATTTATACAACTGTACAAGGTCCTTTAGGGTTGTGAGTGCGGTTTGGCCCGAGTGCAGTGCAGTGACTTGGGCAGTGACCTCCTTTCATACGTATGCAGAAGAGTAAATGGTAAGTACAGTAAGAGAATATGTAGTTGGACTGTGGCCTTTTTGCGTATACTCGGACTCGGATTAATTAAAGTCTTAGGAATGGCAAGGAACGAGCTGGAATCTATACATAGTTAGAGAGTAATTATCCCTCCAAAATTCTAAAAATAATTCAGTGGAAATGCATGGATTCCAGTTGCTGCTACTGGAAGAAACTGGAATCCATGCATTTCCACTGAATTATTTTTGGAATCTGATCCCTATCATGCCTGTTCATTCTTACTCGTCATTTCGACTTATCGACTAAATTCAAGATGGCTGCAAACGCTAAACTTCATGAAGATACTGTCTGTATAAATCGTCTTGTAAGTAAACTACCAGTGCTTTTTCAAAGTTCTCAATGTCTCGTTTTAAATGTCAGGGCCCTCGGAAGTCTACCAATGAAGTGTGGAGATACATTGAGCCTAAATAAAATGGGTGTAAAACAGTGATTTATTTGCATGGCTAGCCCGATGCGAAAGCACCACTATTGAAAAAGCTGTTGGTAGCATTGGCTAACTAAGCCAGATTTTTGGAGTGCAGGGGACAAGCCGAGATGGGCTATGAGGCATACGTTCACACTCGGTATCATGTTTCAATACACTTTAGGTCAATATCACACCGGAATTCTCCTTTAATACTAATGTCTGGTGAAAATTTCATGCAAATAGCCTCACTGGAAGTATACTTAGGGACTGTTCGTTATTTATAAACGGGGAGGAAAATAGGGGAGGGTCATGTCTTTTTATTCTTTGTTGAGGGGAGGGTCACCTAAAATCTTTTTGTCTAGGAGGGGGGGGTCACCCATCTTTTGTATTAATTAATGAAAACAGCAAAACATCAAAGTGGCTTGTTTGATTGTTGATTTCTGTCGCCATATAACGTTCTCTTTCGTTCCATAGCTCTTTCGTTCCATAAACATTGTCAGTGCTGTCACTTTTCTCATCTTCTTTTCTATTGTTAACACCCTCCCAGCCTCTACTTTAGAACAGGGACCATATTTTGAATGAACAATGTATGCACTAGCAATGTATTAAGGGTAAAGAATGTCTGTATTGACCAGTAGTTATAGTCTAGACTGTTCCCATCATATAATTCTTAATAATAATAATGCCTGACTTTAGAATATGGAACCAATTCATGACTAATAAGTACATTCTACAGAGGTATTACTGATGATAATGTGCTTGCTACCAAGGAACCAGTTTCCACTTTAGAATGGGAGCCAATCTCCCAGTTATTAAGTGCTATTTCACACAGCAACCTGGGCAGTGAAATGCAGCAATGAGGTTGAGCCATACACTTGCTTATTCTACAACTGTTCTCCTACTATTTGGGATTTATTCAGACAGTATACAAGTAGGTTATGCATATTCTATTTTGGTACTTACTACTAATTAGTATGTAGAGATCAAGGCTTACAAGGTCATTATTAAGATTATATCAATAATAAAGGCCTAATTTGTCATGAATAAGAAATTTGTGAATACACACCTAACAAATGGTTAATGTTGCCTAACACATGCCTTACAAGTCACTAATACAGGTATTAACTAGATGTACCGCATAGTGGTACAAAATATGACCGCCGCTCAGTCCTGTACATCCGTTCCGCGAAAATAAATCACACTTCAATTTGTCTCCATATTTTACTCCATCCCCCACTCTTGAAACTTTTGTGTATGCTTGTTTGGCATGCCTGAGTGTGTGTGTGCGGCTGCACAGAAAGTAGCCTACTGGTGCTGAAAAGGTGAATAGATTGTAGAATAGCCAAAGAAGATGTAGCATTGTTATAAAACCTTTAAAATCTCTAAACAATCACAAGTAGGGCAGTTCATCACAGTTCATCCATTGCAACTGGATTGATGAAAGGTCACTTACACCTGTAGGCAACATTGTATTTGGGAAAAGCAAAAGGTATCAGCATAATGTTATTTATTTATTTATTTATTTTTATGTATTTATAAACAAAACATCTCTGTCAGTTCCATGCCGTTTTCAACAGCTATCAAAACAAAGGTCATTTTTGGATGGATGGATTTTTTGTGAATGTTTCTTCTTCTACATAAGATTTTAGTCATCTTTAGTTCATGTAATACTTTATTGTCAATGCACAAATTAAGTAACAGTAGTCTGAAACGTTATTGTTAATGCACAAATTAAGTAACAGTAGTCTGAAACGAAATGCTGTTTTACATCTAACCAGTGGTGCAAATAACTGACATGTCCAAATGGGCCTTGATGAAATCATTAAGCTAGACTGTTCATACACATTTTAACGGGCCAAAGTTGAAGAGCTTTTGTCCGTTATTGTTCGGTAAAATATAGGCTGATTCATGTTCCCTTGCATTGTGTAACTGAGGTCCATGGCTAGTCTGGCTTTCATCAGACCAAGCTCAATCTTTTAAGAAATCAAAAAATAAATAGCGGGCAGACCAGCCTAGTCCATAGGCACCCGATATTGTTTAATTTTCCGATTGAGATATACACTATTCTAAATGCAAAAATGCATCAGGGAGTTATGACAAAACGGTAGCTAATAAACTAGATCCTAATAGAAAGCTGTTAGCTTCCCTAAGCTACAGGTAGGATTATAAGGTAGGCCTATTTACAACATAAATTGTCAATAGGCTATGCTGTGACACAAATAAAATCTCCTTTGAAACCAATGGCTCACGCCTTACAGTATCAAGCGGACTTAAACTGCCATTTTAGGGGCTTAAAAGTTGTAATAACATTCACGCAGCTCCATGAGTCAAGGAAAGCCTTGAATGAAGTAGCCACTTCTAAATGGGACCCACTACACAGTAGCTTAAGGTGTGTTGCTAAAGCAGCCATAATGAAATGAAGGTGTCCTTGTTTGGATACTTCACACACACGTGCTTTTTAATTTCACAGACTACAACTACCAAGCTGGAATCAAAGCACATCGATTCCCCTCTCACACCCTGCACGCACTTAAAACAAAATAAACAGGCGTCTCAGTCTCACGCATGTATAGGTAAAACTGTATCAGACCGGTGTAACGTTGGTAAATCTTCCATTGCACAGAATGATTTTGTAGCACGTGCAATAAATGACAGTCGAAAGATACAAACAGTGCTGCTATCAATTTGCTTGGTATAACCGCATTTATAGTTTTCTACAAATGCAATCAATCAAATGGGCCTCCATCACTCAACCAACGCTAAAGGTAACATTACCTAGGTCCTTATTGATATTACAAGATTAACGTACCTGCAGTAAAAACCAAGCATGTCCGATAAACATCCTCAGATTTATTTCGGCTTCAAGAAGAAATGGGAATTACACTTCATGTGAACATCGTCCTATTCTTATTAGATGTCTGCTGCGGTAAATTACAGTCCTTGTAGTAAGTGTCCATTGTTTTTCCAACCCACTCTTAACTTCCAACAAAATTACGTCTCACTGCAACGATGCGCCATCTAGTGGACAAACGACTACTTATCGCCAATACTGAAAATGCAGCCATGATGATGATGATGAATATTTTGGCTTTCTTTTAATCCTACTGAATTTGTAATTATGTATCGGCCGTTCTAATACCGATAGTATGTGGGTGCCTGTGTGTGTGCATGTGTATATGTGTGCACCGCCATTTACAGGCCAATGAGTGTACAGTCACTAAATGTACACATAACATAATTTTTAGACCCCCATGGATGAAATTCTTCAAAACTTGGCATACCCCAGAGAATGCCAGGTCAATCATACACATAAAATTTGGTGCAGTTCTGAACATCTTAACTGAAGATAGGGCGATTAAAGCAGAATAATATTGCATTTTCATTTTTACCGGGTGGGGTGCAAATCACAAATGAGTGATTATGAGCCAGGTTGATGTGGGCCCTTGAGACCAACATACCATAAAAGATTCTTCATCCTCAGTGCCACGGGGGAGGTGGTCCCCGAGGACGAAATGAAATTTTTCCGTAAAAGTCTAGTGGGGCTACATACCCACCAAATTTAATGTACCCCGGTGGTTGACGGGAAAAATTCTTGAATTGTGTGCATGTGTGCGTGTTCAAGTTTATGTTTATGTGTGTGGGTGTGTGTGTGTGTGTGTATGTGCGTGCTTGTGTGTTTGCCTGCGTATGTGTGTTTGTGCATGTGCATGCATGCGTACATATGTCTACTGTGTGAGTATGTGTCATACGTATGATTACTGTAAATGTATGTGTGTGCGTGTGTATCTGTTTATGCACATGTGTGCACATGGAATTATGACCGCCGCACAGCGAAGCGGCGGTCATATAGGTTTAGTCAGATTTTTTTTTTTTTTTTTTTTTTTCTTTTATGCCCAAATTTCCGTCAATGATTCCCGGGACACTGAAAGACCGGGGGTACACGAAAACTTGGTGGACATGTAACCCCACATGGATAGCATGGAACCATCGTTTTTCGTTTTGATCTGTAGCCCCTCCGCTGAATTGGACCCCCCGAAAGGAGGGTAGGGCAGACACAGTTTTCTGTGAATATCTCGAAAACCATAGGGTTTAGGAGGACCATTTTTTTTTTTGTATGTTGATCTCAAGGGGCCATGTCAACCCATTCCATAACCACTCATTTCATGTATAGCGCCACCTAGTTAAACACAAAAAGTAAAAATGAGGTGGTGTAATTGAAGGTATCTGTGACCTAACATAGTCAAAACTGCACAAAATTGGAAGTGTAGGATCATTATGACACCCTATGTATGCACGCCAAGTTTTGTGGAATTCCGTTCATGGGGGCCACACAATAAATTAATTTATGTTACTATACACCAACTGGCCTGTAGGTGGCCGGAGACAGTTTTCTGTGAATATCTCGAGAACCGTAGGGCCTAGGAGGTCCACCTTTTTGTATGTTGGTCTTAAGGGGCATGTCAACCCATCCCATTACCACTTATTTCATGTATAGCGCCACCTAGTTAAAAATTAAAAAGCAAAAATGAGGTGTTTTCATCTCAATATCTCTGGCTGACAAGGTCAAAACTGCACGAAATTAAAAGAGTAGGATCATTATGACACCCTCTGAATGCATGCCAAGTTTTGTGTACTTTCGTTCATGGGGGCCTTACAATAAAATAATTTATGTGTACATTTAGTGGCGTGACACCAACAAGGATTCGGGACACTGAAAGACCGGGTACACAAAACTTGGTGAGCATGTACCCCCACATGGATAGCATGGAACCGTCATTTTCGTTTTCATCTGCAGCCCCCGCTGGACTGGACCCCGAAAGGAGGGTAGGGCAGACACAGTTCTCTGTGAATCTTTTATGGTATGTTGGTCTCAAGGGCCCACATCAACCTGGCTCATAATCACTCATTTGTGATTTGCCCCCCCGGTAAAAATGAAAATCAGTAGGATTAAAAAAAGCCAAAATAAATATTCATCATCATAATCATGGCTGCATTTTCAGTATTGGCGAGAAGTAGTCGTTTGTCCACTAGATGGCGATCGTTGCAGTGAGGCGTAATTTTGTTGGAAGTTAAAAGTGGGTTGGAAAAACAATGGACGCCTTCATACAAGGACTGTAATTTACCGCGAACATCTAATAAGGATAGGGCGATGTTCACATGAAGTGTAATTCCCATTTCTTCTTGAAGCGAAATAAATCTAAGGATGTTTCTCGGACATGCTTGGTTTTTACTGCAGAATGCGTTAATCTTGTAATATCAATAAGGACCTAGGTAATGTTACCGTTAGCGTTGGTTGAGTGATGGAGGCATTTGATTGATTGCATTTGTAGAAAACTATAAATGCGGTTATACCAAGCAAATTGATAGCAGCACTGTTTGTATCTTTCGACTGTCATTTATTGCACGTGCTACAAAATCATTCTGTGCAATGGAAGATTTACCAACGTTACACGGTCTGATACAGTTTTGCCTATACATCGTGAGACTGAGGCGCCTGTTTATTTTGTTTTAAGTGCGTGCAGGGTGTGAGAGGGGAATCGATGTGCTTTGATTACAGCTTGGTAGTTGTAGTCTGTGAAATTAAAAAAAGCACGTATGTGTGAAGTATCCAAACAATGACACATTCATTTCATTATGGCTGCTTTAGCAAAACACCTTAAGCTACTGTGTAGTGGGTCCCATTTAGAAGTGGCTACTTCATTCGCGCTTTCCTTGACTCATGGAGCTGCGTGAATGTTATTACAACTTTTCGCCACGATATGACAGTTTAAGTCCGCTTGATACTGTAAGGCGTAAGCCATTGGTTTCCAAAGGAGATTTTATTTGTGTCGCCAGCATAACCTATTGACAATTTATGTTGTCAATAGGCCTACCTTATAATCCTACCTGTAGCTTAGGGAAGCTAACAACTTTCTATTAGATCTAGTTTGTTAGTTACCGTTTTGTCATAACTCCCTGATGCATTTTGCATTTAGAATAGCCAGAGCGTGTATATCTCAATCGGAAAAATTAAACAATATCGGTGCCTATGGACTAGGCTGGGTGAACCCAGCCTGATCTGCCCGCTATTTATTTTTTTTGATTTCTTAAAAGATTGAGCTTGGTCTGATGAAAGCCAGACTAGCCATGGACCTCAGTTAAACAATGCAAGGGAACATGAATCAGCCTATATTTGCACTAACAATAACGGACAAAAGCTTTTCAACTTTGGCCCGTTAAAATGTGTATGAACAGTCTAGCGGCGCATTTCATCAAGGCCCATTTGGACATGTCAGTTATTTGCACCACTGGTTAGATGTAAAACAGCATTTCGTTTCAGACTAGGCTACTGTTACTTAATTTGTGCATTAACAATAACGTTTCAGACTACTGTTACTTAATTTGTGCATTGACAATAAAGTATTACATGAACTAAAGATGACTAAAATCTTATGTAGAAGAAGAAACATTCACAAAAAATCCATCCATCCAAAATGACCTTTGTTTTGATAGCTGTTGAAAACGGCATGGAACTGACAGAGATGTTTTTGTTTATAAATACATAAAAATAAATAAATAAATAAATAAATAACATTATGCTGATACCTTTTGCTTTTCCCAAATACAATGTAGCCTACAGGTGTAAGTGACCTTTCATCAATCCAGTTGCAATGGATGAACTGTGATGAACTGCCCTACTTGTGATTGTTTAGAGATTTTAAAGGTTTTATAACAATTCTACATCTTCTTTGGCTATTCTACAATCTATTCACCTTTTCAGCACCAGTAGGGTACTTTCTGTGCAGCCCTTTACACACACTCAGGCATGCCAAACAAGCATACACAAAAGTTTCAAGAGTGGGGATGGAGTAAAATATGGAGACAAATTGAAGTGTGATTTATTTTCGCGGAACGGATGTACAGGACTGAGCGGCGGTCATATTTTGTACCGCTATGCGGTACATCTAGTTAGGTATGTATTGGTGGCTAACATGTGAACCTTAAAATAAAGTGTTACGCTTAACATAAAGCATATTTGTGCTTCATTCATCCATACATCCAGCTCCTAACGTTTTGACAAGCATTTCTACCAATTGACCTTGTTCCGGCCTATCTCTAGCTTTGCTGTCTCCATCCTTTCTGTTTTTGTTGTTTGCAAAAAAATATATAGTAGGCCCTATTTATTGGTAACCAGCAACAAGTGCAATTTGTTAATCGCTGTCATTCTCTCTCCTGCCACAAAAATGTGTTACGTTCCAAGTAACAGTGCGTAATTCTGCTTCATAAAGTTGAATAAATACATTGGTCATATAAATAGGCAGTTTATGGTCTACAGTGTAGAGTTGGTAAGTTATGGTAGGCCAACTTGGAGTGAATATACAGGGGGAATTCTTTGTCTACTCGTAGCTGAGTAGCCTGGCAGGTGCGCACGTAGACATAGCCTACGGCCGAACACTGCAAGCGCCAATGAACCGTGCTCTCACGACAACCACGTCGTTAACTTAAATAGGCCTACTGTAGGTGAACATCACTCTGAGTTTGCATTCAAGCAAGCAAAACGATGATTTGAATACATCTGTTTCACTGGAAGGGCAAGGGGTAACAACAGGACAACACAGAGAGGCCAGAATGCAGGACTAATGTTATGAGAGTATTACAGTAATATGTACGGAGCCCCTAAGGGGACATGAGCAAAAAAAAACTAAACACATGAAACTAAACTTTAGATTTTTTTTTGGTCATGTCCCCGTAGGGGCTCCGTAAATATGGGATATTCTACAGGAAAATATTAAAACGGCAAGACAGCGGGGAAAAGTTAAAATGACAAACCCGGAAAAAGTTGGCATGTTAGGTATTTTTCGGTCCCTGTGATTATTTGTGAAATTGTGCAAACGGCCTTTTCAAGTCATTTGAGAAGGAAGGAGTGTAGCAAGCTCCCAAATTGACGCACGTCTAAGAAATTGAGTTTTGGATAATGTTCAGCTTCGGAGGCTTTACAATGACTGAGGAAGCCTAGAGACGAGTCCATAGCAACAAGTTCATGTGTTGAATTTGTTATTACCCAGTGTGCTTTGTTGAATGGTCTCAATGTTTTATTGTTTTATTTCATGTGAATACTTACTAGAGGAGTAACTTATTTCAAGTAGGCTAATGCAGTTGCAGGAAGTGTGCATTTAGTTTTCATGCTTATTGTGTTTCCACAACAATGTTAGTGAGTAAATCTACTGAAATGGCCACTTGGTAAAGTGTGATGTATAAGATCAGAAAGCAGAGGTTGATTTTAGAACGGTAGCCTAAGTCAATGTGTTCTCATAGCGCTTAAAAGCGTGGGCGGAAGGTATCGACAATTGGCCGAGGAGGGTCATGTCTCTTTTGAAAATGCTGCTGGACGGTCGTTGAAAATGTTCTTGCAGGCAGGGGAGGGTCATGCAATTTTTGATTGAAGCACTCAAAATCCCTCCGGTGGCCCCGTTTATAAATAACGAACAGTCCCTTACTGAAAAAAATATTCAATGTTTAATATTTTGACATGTTCAATATTTATTTTCCCCGCTGTATATATATATATATATATTTTTTTTTCTGGACAGTCTAGGCTACCCATATTTGGAAAGGTATGATGTGACGTTTTCATGTTTTTGCATTTATGTCACCATGAAGCATGCCCGTAGAATATTAGTGTAGGTGGGATTTTCTGGAATCTGGCAATATAAGAATCATGACGGTGGGATGCTCTATGGCTTAGTACAGTATGTCAGACTTCCACAGTCATTATGAGTGTCCATTCAGTGCATGCTGCCCTCTTCTACTGTACTGGCAGTTTCCCTGTGTTGTCTGTACAAGACTATTGTGTATACAGTACCACTATCAAAGTCAGCATCTGTTTTTTTAAACTTGAGTTAAAAGAACATGCCCTTTTCAACGAGAAATCTACTGAATAATCTATGGACAGTAAGCACAAAGAGAACAACACACTACAGTTGTGACACATGTTCACAAACTTTAGCAAATCAGCTTCCAAACTACTGCAAAGGGGGTGTTATTTTACCCCAAAGTGTATTTGGGTAAAATAAAGTACTGTAACGTGTAAAATATGACATGTTACAGTAATTGTTGGCATCCATAAAGTAAAACATTAGATTTTTGCCAAATGCAATGCTTTGAAGATATTGCTTCATTCTTCTTTAAATGCTAATAAAATAATAAAAGAAACTATGATGATTTATGTTCAAGAGTCAACAAACTGGTGCAACCCTTTCACATAGTCTACTGTAAAATAACTGGAAAATCTTGATGGCTTTTATGACATGTTAGCTGATTTGAGACAGATGCGGTCATAAATGTAGCTGATGTGGAACGTACTGCAGTGTTACAAATGTTTTGGGCTCCAAAGCCCTGAACTGGGAACTGGGCCCATCAATGACACACTGTGTGACGGTTCTATTCAACTCTGGCCCACCTTCACAGCAGAAGAAGTAAAACGCACACTTTCAGAGGAGTAATGTTACAACAATTAGGGGCTATTACAACTCAAACTAATTGCTTCAGGATGGAAGAATGTTCAAAATCATTCAGAGTGACCTATGAATTATATTCAGGCAGGTGCATACAATTTACATTGGTACTGGCAGGATAGGCAACTAAATTATTATGACTGCCGCGCAGCGAAGCCCTCCAAAAGGAGGGTAGGGCGGACACAGTTTTCTGTGAATATCTCGAGAATTGTAGGGCCTAGGAGGACCACATTTTTTTGTATGTTGGTCTTAAGGGGCCATATCAACCCATCCCATAACCACTCATTTTATGTATAGCGCCACCTAGTTAAAAATGAAAAAGCAAAAAATGACAATATCTCTGGCTGACATGGTCAAAACTGCACGCAATTGAAAGTGTAGGATCATTATGACAGCCTCTGAATGCATGCCACGTTTTGTGGACTTTCATTCATGGGGGGGCCATACAATAAATTAATTTATGTGTACATTTAGTGACTGTAGACCAACAGAGTTTTCTGTGAATATCTTGAGAACCGTAGGGCCTAGGATGACCAATTTTTTGGGGCCAAGTTAACCCATTCCATATGCACACATGTGCATAAACAGATACACACGCACACACAAACATTCACAGTAATCATACGTATGCGCCTTTCAACAGGAAGTTCCAGAACAGTCTCAAAAAGTATTATTCTTGCAGAAAATGTTTACTTGTTGCAGCGAACCAGAGATTCGTAAATGGCAGAATAACCCGTGGTTGAAAGACAGCAACTGTGGAAGGTTTAGTACCTGTGGAATATATTTGTAAGTGAAGGACATATGAGTAATACTTAAAATTGTTCGTGTTATTTTTTTTGTTAAATCACAAATCGGTTTTACAGTTACAAATCCTGATACACACACACACAATATGAAATGCTTATCATCCCTAAGGTGGTGCAAAAGTCTGTGCACCTGCAGAAAAGATTTGTAACTGTAGGACCACTTTTTGTGCGTAGAATATTGATTTGTAATTGTAGAATATATTTGTAATGGTAAAATATTTTTAACTGTAGGATGATTTGTAGCTGTAAAACCGATCCGTACCCGTGGAATAGATTAGTAAGTGTAGGGCATATTTGTAATATTGACAGTTACTTGTACAGATCATTTTTACAGTTACAAATAATTTCTACAGTTTCAAAACGTGATACACACGTACAAAACATTTGAGTCGGTAACACTTTATAATAACTACACACAATTCATCATTTATTAAGCCTTTGTTACTTATTAGTTAATGGTTTGTTCATCATTAGTAATTTCTTGTTCATACATAAGCATTTGTTCACACAATTATAAATGGTTTGTTCATAGTAAATAAGCCTATCCAAAAAATATGTTTGTAAGTACATGATTTATACTTAATAAGTAATGAAACAACCACTTATAATGAAATCATTTTCTTATTATAAACCAATAGCAAACTATTACAAAATGCTTTGTTCATCATTTGTAAAGCATCGTTCCTATGTTAATTCTCATAAATAAAGTATTTGTACACACAGTTAATGGTTTGTTCATAGTAAATAAGCCTATATCTAAAATATGTTTATGAATTATTGTTAATACTTAATACATTTTGCAATAATATTTTGTTGATGAAGTAATATTTCCATTATTTAACAGTTGTTGCATACACATGCACTAATGATTAGTTAGGGGTGAGGATACATATTTTATAATCCACTTCCTAATACTATAATTCATGATTAACTCAGGAGTTACAAGTGGTTAGTTAAGTAAGGGATAATGGACGACACGGTGGTCTGTTCACAGAAGTTAATGCACGGTCGAGGTTGTAAAACGGCCCCGACACGAACCTCGTAGTGCATTAACTTCTGTGAACAGACCACCGTGGAGTCCATTATCCCGCTTATTCCACTGTTGCCACTTGCGTTGTGTTCATTTCCTGTTACAATTTAAACGTTTTAATCGCTAAAACTGTCTTGTTTGTAGAACTAATTTCTTCCGACACATATCAACTAATTTCTCAACTCACAAGACAAACTGCCGTTACTAGTTCTAAATGGATGGTTGCTACGGCCAAAGGCCAGTCGTTAGTTCTATCTCTCCCGTTGTCAAGCGGGCGTATCCCAAGATTCTGATGAACTTTAGCTTTGAAACATCGCTTTTTGCTTAGCCTGCTGTCATCCATCTAGCTAAAAGCCACCTCCGTCATATGCTACAATGTTGCAATGTTCTGAACGTCTGCATTTTACAGCTCGGATGCAACGTGACAGTTCATTTAAACTTCACAACGAGTTCGGCGAATTAATATACAAGTGTGATACGGCCAAAAAATTGGATCTACTTCATAGGTGTGCAGATAACATACGGTTAATGGTCGTTCTAAATTACGTAGGACAATGGGAAATTCAACCAAGCAGTGGAATAATGATATTTTGTGAGCTTATCTAAAGTGAGGACTTTCTATGCCTTGCAACACATTTTCAAATGATTATTGCACAATGTATTAAGTATTAACAATAATGTATAAACATATTTTAGATATAGGCTTATTTACTATGAACAAACTATTTATAACTGTGTGAACAAATGCTTTACTGATGATAAATTAGAAATTACTAATGATGAACAAACCATTAACTAATAAGTAACAAAGGCTTAATAAATGATGAATTGTGTGTAGTTATTATGAAGTGTTACCTTTGAGTCTAATATTCTTCCATACATAATGCAATTCACTGAGACAGTTATAATCATATATGCCTTTCACCTTTTGTTTTTAGCCAGCAGCCAGACCAGCAGATACCCTGACTTTGCTGAATTACTGAGGCTAAGCAGGCTTAGCGGTGTTGGTGGCTGGCCAGTAGGTGGCACTCTTCCCTGTGGCCAAAAGTCAGCAAACAAATCAGTGGCGATTCTAGACATTTTTAACAAGGGTGGCACTGGTGAGGCACTGATTAATTCAAGGGTGGCATGAGGCAAAACATCCAGATAAACAGAAACAGGCTCAAGATGTGAAATTAGCACAAATACATTAGGGAAACCAGACACAAACACCATACTCATAAATTGAAAGAAAAAAAAACACATACCTTACTCTCACATAAAATTTCTTTGTATTTGAATAAAATAATACAAACATATTATAACATATATAAGTTAATTATCTAAGTTGTCTGTCCCTTACGGAGCCCCTAAGGGGACATGAGCAAAAACAAATCAAAAGTTTAGTTTCATGTGCTCACGTGTACGCAAAACTTTTTCACATGAAACTTTCATGTGCGCACGTGAGCACACGAAAGTTTCACGTTTTTTTTTGCTCATGTCCCCTTAGGGTCTCCGTAGTCCCTGGGCTATGCTGTGCTAAAACAAATTCCATCATGGGGACATTAAAATATAATCCATTTTATTCTATTCTATTAAATGAAGATATACAAATATACTCATCCAAGACATTTTCCCCCACAATAACTTATATCTATGCGCATCTATTTTTGTAGCTGTTAAAATAATTTGACCTGCTTTTTTGTCTATTTGTTTATTTTCTTTAAAGTTCTCAAGAAACTTGAGGGTGGTATGAAGGAGTGTATTTTGTATGTGAGCAATTTCATCTTCCTAAATCTCAATATTGTGATCACAAGTGTGGGCAAATTATTAATTACATTTTCACATGGGGTAACTTGTTGCAGGGCAACCACATAACCGGTTCCATGTCTTCCGATTGGATGATTAATGATCAGTTTCTTGAGAACTTTAAAGTTCTCAAGAAACTTGGGTTGGTATGAAGGAGTGTATTGTGTATGTGAGCAAATATTGTTCACGTTGCACATGGGTCAGCTTGTTGCAGGGCAACCACATAACCGGTTCCATGTGTTCGAATTGGATGACTAAAGTTTTCAAGAAACTTGAGGTTGGTATGAGGAAGTGTATTGTGTGTGTGTGAGCAACCTACATATTACTTATCTGCCTGAATCTCAATGTTCTGATCACAACAACTCTGCTGCATTCATTGTTTTGCACTTTTCCAATCACATCACCAAAAGTAGGTTATTGGTTTTACCAAAAGTATTCGACAGTATTTTTAAACTACAAACCTATAAAGTATTTTGATACAAAATATTTTTTCCAACTAAATAAAATACAAATGACAACATACTATTTTGTATTTTAAATACATGTATCAGACATGCCTATCCCTGGCTGTTGGCTGCAGCAACTCAAGCTAGGTAGTACTGATTGTTTTGTGTTTATGTTCATTTTGATCCAATTTGACAGCTTTGCTATGTTGCCCACCCAAAATTTCTACCAGCCCACCCAAATATAGTAGCCTAGCCTAGGTTAGAACTAGCCCTGCCCTGCATGGAGACATATTTTACGATAATAATGGAGAAAATGTTAGCAAAACTTTAGGTTTTTGTTAACGGAATCTCCCTCCCTCATTCATCTATTTGCGCAATCCAGCGAGACAAGTGAAATAAATGGGGTTTTTTAAGCGGACATCGCCATAGGCACAATATTTACCTACCTCTGTTAGGCCTACAAAACGATCTCGAATTAAGGAGTATTTCCTGATCGAAAAACCTTTCGGTCCATGGTTCTATAATATAATTAAATTGTGCTGCAAATGAACAGACAGAAGTGGGGCATAATTTAAATTCATGGCTCCGTAGACCAGCAATCTACTCGTCGAGGAGGCTCATCATTTGAGAAACGCTGCAGATCATAGACAGAGAAAGCTCTGGGAACAGAACGCAGGTGTATGATTTTGTTGTCAGGCACTACTATGGAAAATTAACTTTACAAAGACCAGCAAAAGTGGAACGTGCGCAATGTTTCATTTATCCCTCCTGATCGGGACGAATAAAACAGGCATGTGGGACGAAAGAAACATACAGTTTAGCCTAAGCTATGTAAACTTCCCATAATTTCAATATTTTACAACAAATGCTTGACTGGTTGAATGGTCCTACATGTCATCAGAATATCGCTACCTGTAGCCTAGATGCGACGAGTGTTTAGTGAGTAGGCCTAAGCTTGATGAACCATAAATGAAAAGTTTTCTTAACATTACATTAGGACATTATTGCCATTAAACACTTTTACAAAAGTATAGGCCTAGCCTACAGTTAACACTTAATGACCTAGCAAATGTCGGCGACTTAAGTGTGTGAGTAGATAAATAGGCACTGGCAGATGCAATAGGTAAATAGATATCTTTGCGTGTTAGCACAAGCAGTAGCCTGTAGGCCAATAAAGGCAAGCGTGTTTGCCACTTACATTTCTGACGTCTGCTGCAAGTGCATCAAGAAAGGTCCTGCCTTAGACCATGTTAATGGCCAATCGTAGACTAAAATTTGGGGGTGGCACCTGGGGTGGCCAATCGAATGTCAAGTGTGGCCTGTGCCACCCGGAGCCACCCCTCTGGCTCCGCCCCTGAAACAAATATAAATCCCAATGCCCTATTGCAGTGACAGGGACACTGTACTGCAAGAGATGTTTTTCCTTTGCATGAATGTTAAATTGAGGTCCTGACTCACCATGGTTGTTAAAGATCCCATGGTACTTATCGCAAAGAGTAGGTGGTTCCCTGATTTGCAAATATTGTTCACGTTGCACATGAGTCAGCTTGTTGCAGGGCAACCACATAACCGGTTCCATGTCTTCCGATTGGATGATTAATGATCAGTTTCTTGAGAACTTTAAAGTTCTCAAGAAACTTGGGTTGGTATGAAGGAGTGTATTGTGTATGTGAGCAAATATTCACGTTGCACATGGGTCAGCTTGTTGCAGGGCAACCACATAACCGGTTCCATGTGTTCGAATTGGATGACTAAAGTTTTCAAGAAACTTGAGGTTGGTATGAGGAAGTGTATTGTGTGTGTGTGAGCAACCTACATATTACTTATCTGCCTGAATCTCAATGTTCTGATCACAACAACTCTGGGCAAATTACAAGTCAGCACCAGTGCTGCATTCATTGTTTTGCACTTTTCCAATCACATCACCAAAAGTAGGTTATTGGTTTTACCAAAAGTATTCGACAGTATTTTTAAACTACAAACCTATAAAGTATTTTGATACAAAATGTTTTTTCCAACTAAATAAAATACAAATGACAACATACTATTTTGTATTTTAAATACATGTATCAGACATGCCTATCCCTGGCTGTTGGCTGCAGCAACTCAAGCTAGGTAGTACTGATTGTTTTGTGTTTATGTTCATTTTGATCCAATTTGACAGCTTTGCTATGTTGCCCACCCAAAATTTCTACCAGCCCACCCAAATATAGTAGCCTAGCCTAGGTTAGAACTAGCCCTGCCCTGCATGGAGACATATTTTACGATAATAATGGAGAAAATGTTAGCAAAACTTTAGGTTTTTGTTAACGGAATCTCCCTCTCTCATTCATCTATTTGCGCAATCCAGCGAGACAAGTGAAATAAATGGGTTTTTTTAAGCGGACATCGCCATAGGCACAATATTTACCTACCTCTGTTAGGCCTACAAAACGATGCGAATTAAGGAGTATTTCCTGATCGAGAAAACCTTTCGGTCCGCGGTTCTATAATATAATTAAATTGTGCTGCAAATGAACAGACAGAAGTGGGGCATAATTTAAATTCATGGCTCCGTAGACCAGCAATCTACTCGTCGAGGAGGCTCATAATTTGAGAAACGCTGCAGATCATAGACAGAGAAAGCTCTGGGAACAGAACGCAGGTGTATGATTTTGTTGTCAGGCGCTACTATGGAAAATTAACTTTACAA
Source organism: Alosa alosa (assembly GCF_017589495.1). Lineage (NCBI taxonomy): Eukaryota > Metazoa > Chordata > Actinopteri > Clupeiformes > Clupeidae > Alosa > Alosa alosa. The sequence continues at coordinate 16,239,206 of NC_063204.1, forward strand.
AGACCAGCAAAAGTGGAACGTGCGCAATGTCTCATTTATCCCTCCTGATCGGGACGAATAAAACAGGCATGTGGGACGAAAGAAACATACAGTTTAGCCTAAGCTATGTAAACTTCCCATAATTTCAATATTTTACAACAAATGCTTGACTGGTTGAATGGTCATACATGTCATCAGAATATCGCTACCTGTAGCCTAGATGCGACGAGTGTTTAGTGAGTAGGCCTAAGCTTGATGAACCATAAATGAAAAGTTTTCTTAACATTACATTAGGACATTATTGCCATTAAACACTTTTACAAAAGTATAGGCCTAGCCTACAGTTAACACTTTTAATGACCTAGCAAATGTCGGCGACTTAAGTGTGTGATTAGATAAATAGGCACTGGCAGATGCAATAGGTAAATAGATATCTTTGCGTGTTAGCACAAGCAGTAGCCTGTAGGCCAATAAAGGCAAGCGTGTTTGCCACTTACATTTCTGACGTCTGCTGCAAGTGCATCAAGAAAGGTCCTGCCTTAGACCATGTTAATGGCCAATCGTAGACTAAAATTTGGGGGTGGCACCTGGGGTGGCCAATCGAATGTCAAGTGTGGCCTGTGCCACCCGGAGCCACCCCTCTGGCTCCGCCCCTGAAACAAATATAAATCCCAATGCCCTATTGCAGTGACAGGGACACTGTACTGCAAGAGATGTTTTTCCTTTGCATGAATGTTAAATTGAGGTCCTGACTCACCATGGTTGTTAAAGATCCCATGGTACTTATCGCAAAGAGTAGGTGGTTCCCTGATTTGCTGGCTGTGAAGCACGTTGAGTGTCAAGAACACACATACATGCACACACACATACATGCACACACACGACACGCACAAACACGCACACAAACACATAAACACACATACACACACACACACCCTTACACACATGCACCCACACATACAAACACACCTACTGTACATAAACACACACACAAACACACACACAAAAAAACACACAAAAAAACTAACTTACATGCAGGCACACGCACTCAATAAACACACAGAAGCATACACAAAAACAACCACACACTCTGCACACATACTCAATTACAAACACAAAAAAGGAACAAAGTAGGAAATGAACACAATTTGACACACGTGACTTATTTTTGTGGAAAAAATGTGCTGGATTGGGTGGCGGTCATATTTTGTACCGCTCTGCGGTGCATCTAGTTTAACAAGACCTTGTGTCACGTTTCTGATCAATTTATCGAATGTTTGTTAAACAGTGAATACAACTCTTCAGTGTGATATCAATAAACCTGCAATAAGGTACCGGTAAAAGGTTTTTCAAAGGGCCTGGGTATATTGATGAGATTTTTAGTACAAAAGTTACATTTCTGAATACTTTTACCGATTGACAGTAGTCAGGCCTGTTTCATTTTGTTTTGGGAAATGCATTTCCATATTATATTAATGGAAATCCTATCTTCTCTCACAAAGTGTTACTGGCAGTCTCAAGTTACAGGGCTGGCAGATGTTTCTGGCATTAAACATCCTGGGCCATTCCACACAGGAGAGCTGTAAATGTCATGTCAAAGGTGAACAAATCTTCATGTTGAATCATGGCTACAACTTATTTAAGACCTCTTTTTCATGCATGTCAAACAGCATTCAAGTTGTCAATAGACAAATGGACTGGAACTTGGCAATTTATCTCCATGATAACACAAAGCAGTGTTAATCAAAACAGATATGAATGACACTGAATATTTTTCTAACAAAGTGAACTTGCAAAGTATTGGACATTATATTGAGGAACATGGGCATTTCCCCAATAAGATGATGCTTGAATGTTTTATATTTCATCAATTCAATGACGAAAACTTGGATGGGATCTTTTGCGACACTATAGTTAGTATGTGTGAATAGCGCCAAATATAGTGTTTTGTAAATGATAACTTAAGAGCCCATCATGGACAGGGGAAGTGAAAAAGCCTCCTGGGGACCTTAGAGGGACTTCCTCTTCCACTGGTATGAATGCCCAAGGGTTCTAAACTGGGTCTGGCATGAACAGGCAGTTTGCTGGGCCACGTGGATCAGGTGTGTGTGTGTGTGTGTGTGTGTTTTCTTGAGAGCATAAACAGATACATCAAACATACTGAAATATGATCTTTGGGGTTATTATAACATACTGTATGTCTGTGAGCATGTTTTCCCAATAATGTTTGTAATTATTAATCTATTACTATGCAGATCCTAGGTAACACCTTTGCCTGTTCTTTCTGGTTAGCGTGAAGTGTGTTAGGAGAATACATTGATGACTAGACCACTTTGAATCTGAAATGTATAGTTTCTTAGTGCATAAAGCATTCAATTCATATTAGGGTCACAAACATTAATTTGTTACATTTACCAACTTGTTTTTTTCATTATGCAAATCAATGCCATGATACACCTCTCACATGAGCAAACTTTCCATATTCCCTTAATCTTTAAAATGTTGTAGAGGTTGAACTTGAAAGCCAAGCTGAAAGCAGGTTATGGTCTATGGGCACTATTTCTATTATGCTAAGGTCGTGGCCATTATTTCTCTACGTCTATGTAAATTTGTAGTCTGTGGCTTTGAACACATGCTTGAAAGCTCTATTTCTGTAACACAATTATCATATTGAAATATCTATTGTATATCTTGAATCTCAAAGAAACTCCTGATGTTTAAATATGACCTCCTCCTCTCTCATCTTAGGAAAGAAATTAATGGATGTCTATAACATAGGAACATTGAGGTGAACAGTGTGTATATTTAATGACAAAATAATAGTGCCAACTGCTGTGTTTAGATAAGACCTGCATGGTTCTCACTTATTTAGTAACATTAATTATAGGTCATTATAAATATACTTCCAATATTTCAAATTTTAGAAATACTAGGTCATTTCTAACACAGAAATTCATAGGGAACTTTTCTTTGAAAACATTTTCTTTAAAACATTTTGTTTCATGCAACTTAATAGAATGTTTTGTATACCTGCAGTTATGAAAACATTTACTTTGTTCTTGCATCAAAATCATGATGTCGTCTTTTGACTTCATCTTCTACTCTCTGGTTTCAGAATCAAATGTTGACAAATCCTGTTGGGTCATGATTTTACCCAGTAGATTTTACCCAGTAAACATGACATTACCCAGTCTTCGTGGCATACTAACTACACTGACCAGTTCACATATGAGTGAGGTCATTCACCACCATCCACTGGGGTGCACAAGCTTTTCAGCATAAATGTGTCGCTCAGGCGAGTGCACATGTTCACGGGCACTGAGACCAGTTAACGTCCTCACAAATGTCTAAACCTGACCCCTTAATGACCAGCTTGGCAACAGGAAAACCAGGTGTTCTTCATTGTGTAAATCTTTAACACAGTCTGCTAGAGAAATATGGATTTTAATAAGTCCCTTCAGGAGCAAGCCAAAGTAGAAGCCTGGGAACCACGAGAGGCCCAAGTACTTAAATTACAGCCATGCGCTTGTTTCATAAAACAATAAACCTGCAGGATATGAAGGCAAACACTGGAAAATGGGTGTAAATGAATCCAGTGGACTTGGTGCTAATTACACACTTGAAGCTGGGACCAGTGTTTTAAACTGGGTTAGCAGTTTGGTGGGGTGTAGTTTGCCCTGTGATTCAACTCTTCGCTCCTCGGCAGTCAGGTTTTGACAATTTTTCCATCTTAGGGAACATTCCAACTTAAGACATGTTATCCCAGACCTCAGTGTCCAAATCATTTTTACTCTGCACAAACCATGCAAACAATATTGAGTTGCCTTGCCCTGGCTTTTCAATTATTCAGGCAGTGATCGATACACAACAAGGTCCTCTGGGGCAAAATAGGGAGTGTGAGTCTGGTTTATGGATTTGTGTAAATTTTGAGAACTACTCAACCAAAAAATCTGTGGAAAACATATAAAAGCCAAGAGAGGCAGGCTCCCTCTGTATTCCGCACTCATTTTCAGTAGCCTGACAGAAACGACGAGTTTCTGGTTAATTATCGTAGTAAAAAAACAGCCCAGACCCTTTCTCTTAGGGCCAGGATGTCTAATTAGATACTCTGCAGGAGGCTTTATAGATTAGCTGAAGGATCTTCTTGTTACCCTCATATTTCTTTTTTCTCTTCCTCGTCTTGATATTGGAGCCATGTCAAGTCACACATCAATGACATCTCTAACAAGTGACAAAGAAATCAGAGTAGCTTATTAAATTGACCAAAAACTTTTCTGTCTGTCATCTTAGCGACAGTTGTCGCCATGTGCCATTGACCAGTAGCTCCCCCTAGTGTCAGATGTTGCAGTGTATGCAGTATACTGTTGCATATACTGATGAATTATATATGAAGGTGTAGATACCATAAGATGAAAAGCTTTCTTTACTGATCACTCTTACTTTTATTTTTCCTTGATATTATTTAAGATGTTACTTTCCAGTAAAACAAAACCATTATTTGAAAAGTCTATTTTGCATAATGTTTCTGTTTATTTGTTCTCTTTCTTTCTCTCTCGCTCAGTTTCTCTTGTGTGACTTTCTGGAATGTCTTAATGTACACACAGTATAGTCATATATATTTTGGCCTGCAGTGTTGCACTGCACATGCAGATGGCAGGACGTATTGGTATAAAATGATATTTTATGTAAAAAATCCAGTGCAGCCTGTAATTTAGATGAGTGCATAATTAGGTAACTATAGCCATGAGGCTGTGTTGATTGACTAACTGATGTTTTTGGTGGCTGAGAATCAAGTGACCGCCTTGTTTCTTCTTCCCACTGTGTTAACCATTTCCTATCTCAAACTAACGCTCTTCCTCCCACTGTGTTAACCATTTCCTATCTCAAACTCGGTACCGTGCTCTTCACGGAACGATCTGAAGGTCATAATACTCAACATTCTCAGATTCCCAAGGTAATGCTCAAAGAATGTCATTATTTATTTATATATTTTGATTACTGTTTTTCTACATCATACCTAAACCACATCTTAACTTGTTACATAATAACTTTGGTATAAGAAAGGCATGATTGATGCACAGCATGTATAGGGAGTATAGTCTGTATAGGGAGAGCTTAGTCATTTTCCTTGAAGGAAGATCTTCTTTACTTGTCAGAAGGCTGGCATCAAAATGCCAACAGCATTTCACTGGCGCAAATGTTTGGATTTAGTTGAATGGCAAGGGTAAAAAGATTTCGGTCTTGTAAAATAACTTCATAATTGTCTTGTATTTTAGTTCAAACAAATTGAAGAGGAGCTTCGTGTGACAAAAAATAAAAAAAAAAACCTCCTATTGAGTCCGATGAAGTTTTAAACATGGTGACTGAATGGCGGGTGCGTAGAGTCTGATGAGTTTGAAACAGTGGACTCTCTGTTGCACCACCTGTGTTTGTCAGTCCCCGTGTCGAAGGTTAATGGGCAGGTTAATGTAATGATGGCTCCCACTCACTCCTCCAGTGGGACAGCTGTCTGTGATAAACCAAAAGAAAATGCTCACACATGCAACCCATTTGGTGGGCTGTACCCTGCAAGGAAGCATTTAATAAAGCAAGAGCAGGGGAGTGTGTAATCGCTTCACTAGCACTCTCTCTCTCTCTCTCTCTCTCTCTCTCTCTCTCTCTCTCTCTCTATCTATCTCTCTCTGTGTGTGTGTGTGTGTGTGAGGAACAGAGATGAAGAGAGACAACGAAAAAGTGTATGATGAGAGAAGGAAAGGAAATGATTGGTTTTCTGAATTTGTTCAGTTGATATACTCTGCTTTTTTCTCCTTGTGTTTGTGTGTGTGTGTGTGTGTGTGTGTGTGTGTGTGTGTGTGTGTGTGTGTGGTGTGTCTATGTGTGTGTGTGTGTGTGTGTGTGATTATGGGAAACCGGAGAGGCCCATCCCTCGATTGCATGATGTTTCGTGTGTCTTTGCCATGGGCCCTGATTTTGGCCTGGAATCAAGCACAGCGAATTAAAGAGGGCGGTGAAGCAAACGGTTGACCTTGTTTTATTTTGGTTGGTCAGTGAACAGGCAATTCAGTCGGGATGTTTACACTCGGTTCCCGTCTTAATTTGTGGAAATGGCGCATGAAACCGAAATGTACACAAAAAAACTGGAATATCTGCCCTTGGAAGACGCCGTCTGCCAATGTTATGAAGTTTTGGTATAATATAATAGAAGAGACTCTCATTGTGTCTATATTCTGTACTTTTTATGTCATATTTGGCGGTAAACATTTCAGAATTCACATTTTGGAAAGGCTAAATTTACCAAGTTTCATGTGAGTAATCTTCACACAGATTTTAAATTTTGGAGCAGTGATTGGTTGAGGTTTGCCAACCCTGGGTCTGTTCTCCCTGACCAAACTCATCACTTCTGTCTTGTTCTTGGCAAACACAAATCACACAGGTTGTCTTCTTCTCCTGGCATCATTTTTCTCTCTCTTTTTTGGCTTTGTTGGGGAAAACAGCAAGAGAAAGAGTGGAACATAATGATTAAAGAAAAATCCAAAATGAAAAATAATGACAGGGGATTAAAATAGAGATGGTAAAAATACACGCCGAGGAAACCCTATCCTCTACTGTAGGAAAGACATATAATTTCAAACGGAGGCTTCTGTGCCTCAAGGAGTAATTATAGATTTGAAATGGATGGATTGGGCTGAAATAATAAAATACCACCTATGCCTGTCAGTAGTCAGAATCCCTTTTGCGTTTAACAGAGAGGGTCTGGATGAAGACTTGCACTGTCCGTCAGATATTTTTAGAGCTTACGGGAATTTGCAACGATGACTTAACTCTCTGTTGAGGGTGAGGGAGGGAAAGAAAACAAGTGCTTTAGGTTGTAGAGCATCATATCTCATTTTAGATTATGACTTTATCAAACTTGATGTAAGTATTCCTGAAAAGTGGTTGGTAGTGTGCAGGATACAATATCTTATCCAGGCACTTAAACGTGGTGATCAGAGTCAAAGGAAACAGGCCCTCTGTCCCCTCTTTGCTCTTTGATGGCACCAATCCCTGTATCAGCGATAGTCATCATGATGCAGAACACATGTCACAGTGGCATTATAATTATCACTATCCACCAGATCTCTCTCTCTCTCTCTCTCTCTCTCTCTCTCTCTCTCTCTCGTGTGTCCCACCCAACAGATTAGAGGAGGAAATGGACCAATAACAAGGTTAAAATAGGGTGTCTGATGTCCCAAAGGACATACATTAACACAGAGCAGGTGTGTCCCCTCTATTGGATCAGATTTAGCTTTGATGCAGCTCCTCGCTCTCAGTATCATTTCCCCCTCTCAACCAGCACATCTCATTGGGATGGTCACTCATTTAGATTTGCTCCTTGATCTGTTCATAGCAAACAACACATACTGTATATCCTCCATTAGATGTGAGGATAAATATTATACAGTGAGATACAGGGTCTTTCAGTTCGGGCCTGTGAGAGAAAGCAGGTACAGTATGACCTCTCGTGCTCGGCAACAGCTCTGGACGATGGGGCGCTGTCCTCAAATGGCACATAATTCAGTTTTACACAGATGGCTTGGACGGAGCTTGGGACAAATGCACTGGACAGATGCTCTTTGTCTCCCAAAGTTGTCTCATGTTCCACCAGTCCTTGTTTACAGGATACTATTGTGTCTGTCATGATCGGGGTGGGCGGATGGAGGGCATGTGTTAGTTAGTAATATCTCTTCCCTCAGTCTTGAGATGAGTGGACATGACAAGATCCTGAGTAAAGTTTGTATCCAATAGCTTATCCATTTTGTGGTAAACATTAAGTTAAAAGGAAAAACATTATTTTGACCTCCCACATGGCTCCATTCACTTCAGTTCCAAGGGCATAGCCATGATATGTGGTATTGATTTTACTGGCAGCACAGAGTGGGGCTTAGCACAGATTCCAGTGTGTTTTGTGGCCAGTAAACAAAGCAGGGAATGATGATTCTCCAGAAAGATGTAAAAGAGACTCCTGTTGGGACAAATCTTAAATTTTGACCTCCTGTGCTGAATCAGCTCAAAGCAAGTATGTGGATGTACGATCGATACAAATTCTCCGCTATATTAAATTCATCACTTTGTAACATCAGGGGAATATCCAGTCAATGTGCTGGATTACAATCAAGGTTACTGTTGAGGTTGAACACATGCTCCACATTATTGTGAAGAATTTGAAAGTCTTTTCACATTTTACCCAGAAATTTGCCAGCAACAACATTAAAGCTCAACAACACTATCTGATGAATCATTGATGAGAATGATAGACCTGCAGGTTTGTTAATCATTTATCATTTGGAACACCCTGACAGCAACAAAGCTGAAACAAACTCAGGATGGAACGCAGTATCCTTCTACAGAACGTTCCATGCCTTACTTTGTTACAAAATGTTATACTCCACTGACACAAAGCAAAGAATGTTCTAATGGCCTGTTTTCCCATTCATAACAGGTTTCTCGTTTAACTGATGCAATTAATGGAGCAATCTCGATCTTCTCAGAGTTTAAATTAAATTGTTTTGGTTTTGTCATCAGTCCTTTGCATTTACTTGATATAGTTGTGGTGAAAACAGAACACTTGTCATTTGGGTCTGTGCGGAGCTAAGAATGGTATTCTGCTGTCGCCTAGTGGGAAAATAAGGATGTGCATTATGGGAGCTTTCCTATAAAGACAAAGGCCACATGATGTTGCATATACAGAGATACCAGAGAAAACATGCATTTTATGTGTCATTAGTGTAATCCGTGAATCCAGTGTGAAAGATCCTTATTTCTTAAGTTTACAGTTGTCTTTTGGTCGTTGAATCTACTTCTTACCCTCTTACATTTTCCAACTGACAACTGTAACTGATTAGCAGTGGAGCAGTGGAACCTGAGAGGATCTGTAGCTGACTGTAGTGATTGCGGTTGGCTGTGTCTCCACTAACGGCTGACTGTGATTGGCTGCTCTGTGCTAAGGGCCGAGGAGGAGGACCCCTATGGGAAGCTCCACTAATACAGATAACAGATCCTCCAGCCTGGCCAGAGACTGAAGTTATGTCAACAACCCAGGCCTGTCCCCCGGAGAGGAGACTACTCACACAGTTTGCACACGCACCACATGTGTGCAAACACAAACAAACCACATGTCTGAAGCACACACACAAACACAGACACAAACACAGACACTCGCGCATAGACACACACAGAAATACACACACACACACACACACACACATAGACAAACATAGATACAAACAGCGTATTAAATTAGAAAGCCACAGTCCAAAATCCTGTCAGACATTGTACAGTGTGTATAAGAGAGAGAGAGAGAGAGAGAGAGAGTCAGCCGACCACGACTCTTCCAAGTGCTGATGGTGTGATTGATGGCCTGGCAGAGGTCCAGGCAGAAAAGGGGGGAAAAGGCACATTCTTTAGCCAAGCGGCGCTGTAGCTTTACCGGTCGCTGCTCCTGAAATACGGGCCACCTGAGAGCTCCCTCCATGACTGAAACACATTTACTGAGCCCATCCATCAGGACTTTTTAAACAGAAGCACCCACCCACCCTCCACCCGCTCCCACTCCCGGGCTCCAACCTTCCCCGGCCAGCGCTCCCCCGGCTGCACACGTAGACGAGCCCAGGCCCAGAGCTCCAGAGAGACATTCCCCTTCCCTGATGAAGCCATCCTCGTTCAGCCCATGCAGGGCCTGGAATCCTCACTCCAGTGTTCCCCTAAAACTGCACTGTGCACTCGCTGTGTACCTTAAGCTGCAGGAACATCAAATTAGTTCTGCAGGGGTACATCAAACGATACCTTAAAGGAGCATTTTCTTCGTGTGTTTTATGGTGCAATATAAAAAACTGGCCAAACATCAGATAGTGTGTGTGTGTGTGTGTGTGTGTGTTGTTTGCCTGTCTTTGGTGCATGTGTGTGTGTGTGTGTTTAATAATGAAGTGTATTTGTGAAGTATACAAGGACTAAATGCATCATTTGCTCTTTGATAAACGACACACTGGCTCTGAAAGTTAAAAAGATAGAGAACTTATTCACTTAACCAATTCAAGCATAACTGTATAGTGCACAGTTAAAGCCGAGAAACATGGGACGGCTGTTCAAAATTGTCACGAGTAAGTACTTTACACTGAGCCTCCAGATGCTGTTTCACGTCTCTCCATGTTTCCAGCGGCAGAGTCCATTCTGCAGCTACGGCATGTGTTAAATCACCAGGCTGTCCTTTCATTAGCTTGCAGAGAGAGAGAGAGAGAGAGAAAAGTCAGGGTCTCAGACTTTTTGGGTGACATGATTAAGTGGTGGACGGGGTAGCAGTGAGCCACCCCCCCCTGCCATCCCCGCCACCCCCCACTCTCGGGTCCTGACAGCTGCGGCGTCTGCCGGCGTCTGCGGCCCCACCACTGCCACCGCTTGCTGCCACCCAGAGCCACACTAATGAGCTGCGTAATAGCGCCTGTCAGTACTGTGAGCTGCTGGGAGAAGCCAGCAGAAGCCCAAACTCCCAGTGAGGAGGGAAGAGAAGGAGAAGGGAGAGGGGGAGAAAGCAGTAGAAGCAGAAGGAGAGAGATATCCTCTCACTAATAAGCACATAAGGAACAAGAAGAGTCATATCTAATCCATGTGTCTCATATATAATCGTGTGTAATTTGTTTCATATACATTTAGTTTATTGTTTTTTTTTGGCTACATTCTGTTTTCTTCTTATTATTTATTTTCTTAATTTACTTTATTAACATTACATTTAACGTATTTAAAATAAAAAAATATATATTTTTTTTCATTAAGAAAGATATTTGGCCATATTCACTAGTTGGCAGATGTCTTCTCAACATGAATGTTCAGGCCAAAATCAGGGCTTTGAATGACAGATGGCAATACTGACTATTTTGACTCTTAGCCATTACCTGCTCTGACAAGCCTGCTGACTGACAATGACTGAGAGCCTATTATCCCCTTGCCTTAGGGGGTATGTGTGTGTGTGTGTGTGTGTGCGAGTATCTGTGTATGTGTGTGTGTGTGTGAGAGAGAGTGTGCACATGCATTTTTAAGGATATGGCCTAGCAGGTGACCAGGGCAGTGTGTAATTGGAGTCAAGTTTGCTCCAATTTGTAAGTTAGGATTGGTTTTGTTTGCCTCTGTGTGTGTGTGTGTGTGTGTGTGTGTGTGTGTGTGTGTGTGTGTGTGCGTGTGTGTGTGTGTGTGTGTGTGTGTGTGTGCGTGCGCGTCCATGGACAGTGGTTTGGCAGAGAGAAAGCTTCTCCTCCCAGGCCCGAGGGCTATTTACTGCACACGAGGGACAGAGGGACAATCTACTCGACATGTGCATTTCTGACCTCACCTAACACGCTGCCAAATCTCCAGCTGTGTGCAAGCATACACACTTACTGTAAATGTGCACTGTGTCAAAATAAAAACAGAGTGTTTTGGTCTGTGAGCAAATCAGATTCAACTAAGCAAAATACGCACAAACAATGGCTTCCATTAATGAAATGTCCAATTATGTTTTTCGCAAACAGGGCTTCAACTGGACTGAGACCGAAGGCCAGATCCTGTTTAGCATCAGCTAGGAACCAACCTCACAAGGTAAACAATCTCTTACTTGTGTGACTCAAGTTAGCAACAAGTTTTGTCTAATTCCTTCCTGTTGACAAAACTAAGGCTAGTCTGTCTTCCTGCATTTCAAGTGTGAATCACGGCTCTGAGCCCACCCACTGCTGTGGTTACCTTATGTAACGTACCTTATGTAAAAGATGAAAGTCCAGTTCTGACCAATGCGTAGCTTATAACATAATTATATCCCTAACCACATTAAAGAAAATGTTGATAATAGTTTTGAACAAGGGTCTACGTGTAGGCCTATGTGTAAGGGGCTTCAGTAGGATATACAGCAGATCTGTTGGGAAGGAGTTGGGTAAGTCTGGAGGAAAGTCTTATACAACAGATAAATTATAAAAAATGTACAGAACACAAATAAAAAAGTAAATCTGGACATGAACTCTGGAGACCCTGCCCTGGACACCCTCCTCCTCATCCTCTGTGGTTGTCGTATTGCCAATAAATTCAGAAATGAAATATCAGCAATAAGACCAAATTCACAAACGTCAATGTAATAAGCAGAAGAACCCAGCCCAGAGTGTATAAACAGCATGACCTCATAAACCACAGGAGGATTATTTTACAGTCCAACCACAGCACAGAGACCCTTATATAAACATCATCTTGACAGGCTAGCATGCTAATCAGAGTGCCACTGAAAAGGGTTGAAGAGGAAAATAGCTTTGCTGGTCTCTGTGCCCAACTTAGACACTAAGCTGTGCAGGTGGTTGTGTTGTGGAACAAGTATTAAATTCAAGGCCTGAGAAGTTAAACCGTATGTTCACGGTTTAATGACATCTGAAAAAAAAGTCAAACTAGACCAGACCAGACAAAAGCTTGTAAGTATTTGATCACTGAAAGATGAACATAAAATTTATTTATCTGTTGTTGACAACAAGAGAAGTCTAGAAAGAAATCTGACCACAGATCACATAAAGAAATATTTCATTTGATTTGAAAGTGCGGAGGAGCTGTGTTTTTGTTTTCTTAAAGCACCTGCAAGGTGAGCACTGTGACAGCCTTAAAGGCTCTCACAGTGCTCACCTTGCACGCTTCCTCTGACCCCAGTGCAACCCTGTCTGAGAAAACCTGGACAGACCCATCAAGCTATAAATCACACCTGTTTCTCTCACTGTAGACAGTCTCTCTCCTCTGTCTCTCTCCCCCTCTCTCTCTCTCCTCCCCTCTCCCCCCCCCTCTATTATTTCTCTGACTTTACAGACACGTACACACAGGTACACTCACTCACCAATTTGGTTGCCAGGGACACGCATACACACCCACATACACATATTCACAAATTCCACCAACAGCCTGCTGACAGGCAGGTCACTTGAATGATCAAGTGATGTTAAACAATGCCAAGTTTACAACACACAGGGACATGCATACACATATATGCGCACACACATAGACACACACACACACACACACACACATCAACCAAAGGAGACCAATAATGATCAGGTTGAATGGTGGCCAGTTGGAGGCGTGATTCAGGCCCAGCCAAGCAGTAGCCCTTCAGGGCAGCAGGGCCCCAGCTGTAGTGGGGTCCTATGTAAACACAGATGGAGATCCTTAGTGGGAGACGGAGTCCGTCAGCTTTTGTCCTTCTCTGAGTTACTCAATGGTACACTGGTTAGGCACAGTGGTTTGTTTGAAATTTCATCAGTTAGAAAACATAACAGATATAATGAACACCTTGCATTTATCTGCTAATCTGCTATTTCAAGCTACTTTATTGGGGCCCCAATTAATGTTATGAATGGTATTATATGTATTCCTAAATAATCTAATCCCCTGCTGCTTATTTGCAAATCAACGATATTGCATTCAAGATATTGCAAACATTAAGCTCTTCTAAGAAATCAACTCTTTCAACCTACTACTTATGTACTGTAGTAAGGGAATACCAGCCATCTTTAGTATATGCTGCCATCTACTGGTCAGTTAGGAGGCATACTGCATAGTATGCTTATACTGTGTGGATAATATAGGCCGGCCCTATCCAACCATTTTGATTTTTCACATTCAATGTAAATTGTAGCACTAAAATGTGACATTCTATGTTAATATCAGCCCATCCTGTACACACACTAACTAATGAAATGAATACAGTTTTTGAGAGTACTATTAATTTGGCCTTAGTAGCCATTCAAAGATGTATTGCACGTAGAAGCAAAAGCTGTAACTCATAAAAATCCAGATGTTGCAGATCCAGATGTTCCAGATGTTGTTGCATTGTTTACACAATTTTTACAGTTCTTGGTTTAAAACTCAGATTATATAATGATATAAAATGTTACATTTAAGAAACAAATAAAAGAAAAGACAGCCATGAGCAAATCTGTCGCTGAGATGGGAAATTGTTTTGATAACTCTTTAAATATGTCTATAGTGTGTGTAGATATCAACTAAGTTAAAGGCGCAATCAGCGATTTTGCAGGAAGTCACATTTGTTTATATTTATGTTTATATTTTTTTATTAGCAGATGTTTTTTTCCAAAACAACATACATTGTATTTTAACCAAGGACCAAACGAAACACACCAGAGAGGTAGGTCACCCCTCCCTTCAGAATTCCCAGAGAAACTTCACACAAGGATTCGTTTTTGTTTGGGAGACAGGCTGCCCCCACTTTGTTTGTTTCCAGTTTTCGGAGTCTGGGCTGCCAGAAACCTCAATTTTTACAGTGTACTTACAGAAATGGCAGCTGGTGGGTTGTGAGGAGATGATTGTTGAATGTGACCAAAAATGGTATGGGCTTGAAATTGCGTACAATCGCTGACTACGCCTTTAAATGCTGTTTTTCCCTAACTTTCTGAAGCGTACCACTAGGGGGGACTCAAAGACCTTTCTTTGCTCTTCATCCTCAGGTCAGGTATAAAACTGAGGTGTCAGAGTGCATGTACTGCAGAATACATTTATGCATCTAATACATAGATTTCTGCCCAAACAGGTCTATGTGCATGCAAGATCAAGACATCAAAACCCACAGTTACGTGATTTAAGGGGAACTTTTTTAAGGGGTTTTGTTGAAGCCATTCAAGGGCAGCCAAAATAAGTAACGTGTTGGTTTAAATGGTTGGTTTAATGCTATTGCTGTTGCTATGTCAACAGCAAATGATATGCCACTGCATCTATATGGAGGTATCATTCATAGAGAAACCGTATTGTACATTGTATATGAATGTTCATATACATTAAAGCACAGTCTTGATAACCTCTTCCATATAAACTGTCCAAATATTGCAAAATTGTGGCCCCTCTCATTTATTTGCTGACTTATCTCTATGACATTGATTGTAAAATTAAATAATTTAATAGAGCTCTTTTACAGAAAAGTCATTAAGGGTGAATTTGACAGCTTACCTTTTTTATGCCTTTGTCTAACTTTAAAAAATATTTCTATTCAACTGTACCATACCCCTTCTAATTTCCCACAGTTATTTGTTTATAAACAATAGCAGTAGAAAAATATCTCAAAAAACATTTAATTTAGTCAATGGAATGTAAATTATATCATTGAGATTAATTATGGTGCAATCAGCGATGAAAAACTATCCCTTCTTACTGACTTTCCCAATGTGATTGAGTACAATTGCCATTGTGCAATCAAGTCTATCAATATATGAAGATAAGCAGTAACAGGCACAAAGAAATGCTTATGTTACGAAACTCAGAAATATAATCCCATTGAAGACCTAGCAGATATTTCATTAGGCCTGTATTTGATGACCATGTGTCAGACTCGCCTCCAGATGACAAATGCCTGGTACTTGAGTGAAATCTCTTCTGTCACTTTAGAATGAAGATGTCTTTTCTAGTCAGAAATTGTGTCATTTTGACTGACATGATTTAAAAGCTCTCTGGGATATGTAAGAGCTTGCATGTCATTCTGTGGTTTAGCTTGCATCTGTAAATTGATACTAAAATCAGGACAACTTATTCTTTCATTTCACTGATAGCAAATAGTCTTTGGTACATTTGACTGAAATGAGTCTGTCTGCATACCTAATGCATGGATTTGGATCATGATCCCAGCTATAATTGGTTGTTTCAGGTATTCTTGATGACAGTGAGGGCATTCCGTAGTTGTTGTGAGATTGATATACCCTGTGAACAGGGATGGATTACTGCACGGGCCTACCGGGCCCAGGCCCAGGGGCCCAAGGGGTCAGGGGGCCCTGAAGCCCAAGCCTTTGCATGGAATCATTGCCTCAATATCAACAAATCAGGATGTAGGCTATGAGTCTGATTGAATTTAGTATTGGCCATCCCCAAAATGCACCAGAATACAGGAAATCACAGCAAACAAATACATTTTTTTCTGAGGGAGGACCCCCCCAAACCCCCCCTCCCACATATTTGACAATTAGTGGGGGGCCTTTAATACATCTGGGCCCAGGGGCCCGAAAGTTCATAATCCGCCCATGCCTGTGAATGTAGTAATTTGGCACATATTGGATGAGGTGTTGCCATGACAGAACAGCAAACGTTCACTTCAGATGGCTGTTGTTGAAAAGGAAAAAAGGGAAAGAGGCACAGGAGGCTATTGACGCTCTTTAAATGTGCAAATTTGCATGATGAAAACATCATCTTTGAATTCCTCTCTCTCTTCTTAAGTGCATGCAGCCAATACTGATTTATTTTATGTTGCTCAGAGTCAGATTTGTTCAGGGGAAAATGTCGTCCCTGTTTCTCATCAAATCTTAAGTGACATTTATTAAAATCTGATTTGCTGGTTAACATTTGCATATCAGAGTGAATAGCTAAGAAATGTCACAAAAGAAACAGGCATTTTCATAGGTCATGATAACTCAGTTTTCAGTTACTTTATCATTTTGTGGCATTTGAGGCTGCTGGTCAGATTCGGTACTCCTGCCTCACTGGTCATATTTCATGGTCAGAAGCCAAAATAATGTGACACGTCTAACCTGATGTGGTTATTTCACTTAGGTTACAATGAGGATGGATTCCATGTGTTTAAATCTCAAATGTGATATATGCGTCAAACATGACATCTTGATGCTACCCAGTTCGACATCACCATTTGGAAATAGGCTTGCATGGCATGACCAGATAGATGCCATGAGGCCTGAACTAAGAGACTTGCCTTTAGAGGGCACTGTTAAATAAATGATGACCATCACAGAGCCTGTTTCATAAGGATCTCTGGCAAGCATGTGCATTGGTAGGTAGATACTGGATATAAAATGCAGGTTTATTGAAATGATGTTCATTTGTTACATTTTACATTTAATTTAATCTTGTGTTGGAGCTGTCTGATGAAAAAGATGTGTAATTTCTGACTTTGTGAGGACAGCTATGGTCATTATGGTCATGGTAGCCTACTGTTGTCGTGTAAAATACTATTTAATAGGCTATTTAAATATGTGCTAGAATTTATCAAAAAATTGCTTACACTTACATTTTTAATGAAGTGATGATTTTCATGGATCTCTCTACTGAGGAACATCGTCAGATAGTCACATGGTTCTCTTTGGAGGTGTTATCCACAATACATCATATGTGGGAACCCTGCATGTTAAGTTCAGCCCATTTAAAAGGCAGAGAACACAAACTAATTAAAGCAGTGCCTGGATACAGAAAAAACGCTGGTGTTCCAACAGTCTGCCTCTCTGGCGTCCCTGGGAGATTTATAAACGACTTGTCTGTATTTTCCTTCACACTTCATAATAGCGTGTGCAGAAAGTAAAGGGGGCTGCCAGTAAAACCTGAAACCTCTCCGTTTAGAATTTTGTGTTAATTTGCCCAATTCCAACATTTGGCAGATGCAGCATAACCCTCCCCACATAATGACAGGGTAATGGTGGCCGTTGAGCAAACAGAATTCAGCACATCTTAGATGTTATTGCACAAAACAGCGAGCAGTGGTTACGACTGATTTCTCCATCAGCCTCAACAGTTTAAAAAAAAAAAAAAAAACATTTACTCTGGAAAGTGTTTATTTTTCTCTCGACATGTTTTCGTTGAGTGTGTCATTGTGTGGTGAGCTCATGATGTGAAAATCATAACGGCCCATTCACAGGCTGAGACTATGGATTGTGTTTGTAATTTATAAAGAGGGGACAGATTATCTCGCTCTCTTCCTGTGGCATTGTCCAGGCCATTTATCTGTGATGTATTTGGATCTAAATGAGAGCAGGCATCTTCCTGTTTTACACTGTAACTATTAAACTCCAATGTGAGTGAATGTTCTCAGTGGATGGATGTCTCATCATTATTCTTGCATTTATTAAATTAGGATGATTTATGGGTGGCTCCAAAGGGCCTTGGTTTCTTACGTAAATGACTGTTTAACTGAACAGGGGGAATTTCATTAACTTCTGACCTTCAAAGTACAGATTATATTGCTCCAGTGTATTAGAGGTTGCTTTGATTTGGACTGTGGTTAGAGTTCTATTTTCTCCTCCTGGTGTTTCATGTGTGGGGTCTTCTACATGCTGTGGCTGGAAGGCCATTTCATCAGTTTATCTGCTATTACTCATCTCTTCTAGACGCTTATAAATAATGTTATTGTTGATGCTGTGGTTTAATGTAGCTGCACGGATTTGACGGTGCATTTTTAACATAAGCATAAGCATGGTAATGGTGCTTTTCCTCCTTCTTTTGCAAGCGCAGGAAGTGGAAATTGAAAGCTAAGCATTAAGAGTGAATTGGATGAGTGGCTAGGATCAGCATGGGTGTATTGGTAAGGTTATCTGCTGCATTCTTTAATTGTGTACATTGTCTCTCTCTCTCTCTCTCTCTCTCTCTCTCTCTCTCTCTCTCTCTCTCCCCCTCCCTCTCCTCCTCCTCTTCCTCCTCTTTACATGTAATTCTTACTGTCTTTTTGCATATTCTCTCTCTCTCTCTCTCTCTCTCTCTCTCTCTCTCTCTCTCTCGCGAGCTTAGAGTGGTGGCAGCACTGCATACTGAGATGCATAAATGAATGAGAATGTGCGTCTCGACTCCATAATCAGTCAGCCATGAAGCGCGTTTGTCCTCGGCAGAGTGCCGGCTGGAATTTTAAAATTGCCCGTTTTAAGCCTCATAATACACCTGGGATCAAAAATCTTAACGCATCGGCCTCCAAGAGGGGGCCATCTCGCCAGCCCCCCTCATGCCTCCGAGATTCAGTTAAGCCATCCTTCCCCCAGGAGACCTGTCAGGTCAGGCAAGATGGACAGATTGTGATGTTAAACCCTTTCCTCTTGCTCGGTGTCTCGGAGGGTTAAACTGTAGGTCGTGTGTTATCTGCCGGTGCGGGAGGCGACACGCCCGCGTTGATGAATGATACCGTCTTCTTGACTTACAGTATTTACTTCGGGACTTTTTAAAAAAAAAAGATCGCTTGGTGGCTCTTGCCCCGAGGAGCAGGGGCGCGGAGACCTGATGAATATGTGCTATGCGTCGCTCGCGGACCCTTTTTCCCCCCCCCCGCTGCGCGCGTGGACGGCCTTGAAATTCTCACCCCTCAGCATGGTGGCGCATGGCCCTGCTCACTCCCATCTCGGAGATGACGGCGACGTCTGGCATTGTATTGGCAGCTGTCAATGTCAATCTGTCGCTACTGGACGGGGACACTGTTTTCACACGCCATTCAGATCTAATCAGGAGACTTCTTGCTTTTCTCCGCCACTGAGCTGGGGCAGGAGCGACACTGCACTGGCAACCGGGCGCAGCTCGCAATGAAGGACATGCCCTTCAATTCTGTTGGGAATCGGTCGTTGGCACGCCTCAAAGAAAGGTCCTCGATGTAAACATAAGGAGGAATATGTTAGCATTGCGCCGGCCCATTAGGATCAATTACACCCCTCAGTGCTATGAGGAAATCTGACAATTTCAGTCATGGCATTGTATTTCCTTTGGCTGCAATAAGGTTTTCAAATGAACCTAATTACATTAGCGTGGCATTTTTATGCGAAATGTGATTTGGTCCCGGAAAAGGCTTTGTCTTTTTCTGCACTGACTCACAAAATCTGTCTGGATATGATGGATTAAGTTTATTCTGCTCTCTCTCCTCTCCTCTTCTCTCCTGGGTGCTAAAGCATACTCTACTCGGGGAAGTAGACGGCAGAGGGAGTTCATGAGACGCATCCACGTTCTGCCACCGGGTCTTTCCCATCAGGGCCTCATGCCCAATCCAGGACTTAGTCTAGTGGTGTCATATTTCCTACGCCTCGCTCACCGCCTTCTTCTCCAGTACCCTCCACCCCCTCCAGCCCTCATCCACCACCACGCCACCCTTTGACCGGCACGGGCGGCCCCACAGACACTCCATCAGCCGCCATAAGCAGCGAGCTGACAAGGCAGAGGCGCTGAGCCAACCCTCCCCAAACCCCCAAACCCCCAAACATAAATCTGCCTGCCGACATATGCCACTGTCCCACCGCTCGTTGATCTCCATTCAACCGTCCTCGCCCCACTTCACGGCCTCCGCGAAAATCCATTTACGTGGACGATTTAAAAGCGGAGTGCATTTGCATCCCTTGCAGTCTCGGCTGCAGATGCCGACGCACCTCTTGTGTCACATGACGCCGAGGTGCCACTTTCCCCAGCCGCGGATCCTCTGGAGCACCTGACAGGCCAGCGAAACCCGGCGCTGGTTAATTTACAGCCGGGGCGGCCCCCCGCTGGTTCAGTGTTCACCTGGCCGCGTCGCGGGCCAGATCCTGCACGCTCACCGCGGGATGCAAATAGAAAACTGGGAACCTGATATAATTTTAGCTCCTCGGCAGAGTGCATCATAGCTGGCTGCTCCCCTCCACAGACTGCGAGGGCTCCTGCTTCACGGGGACTTTCCTGGCAGTGGGTTTTTCTGAATGAGTCTGGGCCCACGGCAAGCTCCTCTAGACACATGTCTGACTAATGGAGCCAAGAGAAGAGGCCACAGCTCAGTAATCTCCCTCCCTGTGCTTGCACCTGTTGTGGTGTGCTCCAGCGCCTCTGGCATTTAAACAGATGACCTGCGAGAACTATCTGTGGAGAGCATCATTAGAGAGTCCCCCGATATCAGCTGGCCCCGGCAGGGGTCTGCATGTGGCCCTGATCTGGCAGCTCACCCCTCTGAGCCAGACGCAGCCTCTATCTGGGTCAGCTCACATTTCCACTCGGCCTTGGACTTCAGGATCCAGTATGGAGCTCATCTAAAGGACATGCTCTCAGGCCATTTCCTCTTTCTTGTGAAAGTCAGTTTCATTCTTGGTGATTTTGGCACAACAAATGACATGTCCACTTTCAGAACAGTAATCCACAATGTCTCTTTTTGGTTTCTTTTTCTTAACATGAATGTGTGAATGGACAGAACTAGATTTAATGAAATGCTGTGGAGCATCAATAACTTACTACTTAAATTAATTAAATGAAAATGTGACACGTAATGTAATCCATCCATGAGATGTATAAAATATTATTTTAAATAATAATATTTGATTTTAAATATCAAACCTACAGCCCAATGAAATGTGCATAGCATATAGTATAGTAACATATAATATTCTGACTGAACATGATCTGACTTAATATATAAAACATATTCAGTGTCATAGTCATTATAACGTTTTTCACCAAGCTGCATGAAAGATGCAGTCATTGATTTAACCAGAGTATTTTGATTATATGACTTTACTTTTGTATGAGGAACCAATTGGGTATGCATTCACAGAAACTCCCTTTCATTTTTCAATCTTGTGGAGAGGAAAATGATTAACCTAATGAGCAGTTTCTTCAAAACCTGCTCCCAGTGCCTAACGTCTGATCCACATAAGCATGCAAGTTCCAGTCAGTCAGGAGGTCGCAGTGGCTGGGCTATTTCTGGAACATTCCTTCAACCTTCAACCAGGGCACTGGCCCTCTGTCAGAGTCGACACTCTGCCGAGAAATACAGTCAGCGCTCGAAGGTGTCTGAAGCATGATGCACCCACATGGAAAGTTACCTGTGTCCCCGTTTGTGTGTGTGTGTGTGTGTGTGCGTGGTGCGTGTGTGTGTGTCTGCACCCTCGAGGGAGAGTAAGTGTCAGCAGTCACCTGAGGGAGACTTCTTGGAAAAAAGGGCTTAGTCATGGCTCCATTGATTATGCAATTGCTTCCTCAGCCCATCTTCTCCCCCCTAACCTCCTTACTTCCTATGACCACATGATTCTCAAGCTTCTGCCACAAGTCTTTTCCTATCTTTTCCTATTTGTCTCCGTGGCAGATTCTCGATCACTGTACTCGGGATATATTCTCTAGTGTAATAACCATGTGAGCTCTGTATGCAGAAAAACAATAAAGTATAATTAAAAAAAATGTGCATAACAATGCCCAGCAGGTCTTGAAATCCCATCAGCAGTCAGCAACATGTTTCCCTTTATTTCATACTCTGTATTATGTGAGTGCTTGGTAAATCTAATTGAAAATGGAAATTAATCATATATGGAAATATGGAAATTGAATTAAACAGAAATACATCATCCCTAAGAAAAACTCTTTAGAGGGAAGCTGAAGGATGGTTGCATAACCAGTATTTCATTTTCAGTCCTTCTAAACAGAGCAAATAAAACAAATGACTGAACGATTACAGAGGGCAACCACTGCCTCTCTAGTTTTCCGTCAAGGGAAGCAGTTTCATTGCCATTTTCCTCTCACCAGTTCCAGAGTAACACATAACACTGAGTCACTGGAAGCGCTCTCTCTCTCTCTCTCTCTCTCTCTCTCTCTCTCTCTCTCTCTCTCTCTCTTTCTCTCTCTTTCTCTGTTTTCCTCTGTCTCCCCCTTATTATGGCTTGGCTGGTATGCATGGATTATTTACATTAGACAATGTTTTTGTTTATGTGTGTGTGTGTGTGTGTGTGTGTGTGTGTGTGTGTGTGTGTGTGTGGTGTGTGTGTGTGTGGTGGAGGTTGTTTTCTCTGTATATTTTTGTTTGTTTTGTATGTCGCATGGGGTGTGACTTGGCCCTGGTCAGAGTTTCAGTTTTAGCCTTGTGTACACTCCCAATGAGTCATGGGCCTCACTCACACTCCTCCTGACCCACACTCACTGCCAGCCCATCCAGAGCTGCTCTGCTGGGGCTGAGATCTCCTTCACGTCCCCTCGGGCCTCTCCTCATCCACAGCTCATTTCCACACAACTTGGCTAACGACTTTTACACTATTCTTAGCAATGAAGATGTTTTATTCTTCCAGACACCGCGTCTCAGTTCTAGAAATCCCCTGGCTACATCTTCATATGCACATACAGTACACACACACACACAAGCACACACACACACACGCACACACCATTTGTGTATTCATCCATAACTTTTCTCTTTAGTATTTCATTATTTGTCTTTTTTTCTCTCCTCACCTTTAAATTAAGTATCAGCCTCATTAATCCTCAGACAAAGCCCTTCAAAATCCCATACTTTCCTTGAAATAGACTTTAGTGAATACAGTTACAGTTTTCCATTCATAGAGATTAAACTATTTTATCACATTTATGAATAAATAGGCAGAAACTTGAAACACAGTAGAAACCAATATCATGAGCACACATTAATAAGCCCCCTCATTCATTTGCTCAGTCCCTCTCTGGATCACCCTCCCCCCCTCCCTCTCTCCTCTCGCCCCCCTCCTGGGAGCCCTGACTCATCGACGCTGGACGCAACAACACTGCCAGGATCAGAGAGCCCTTCCTGGTCGGCCGTCTGATTCAGCCCAGGCTTATTCAGCCCGATACTCCACCACCTCGCCACTGCTGGGAAAGGTAGAACAAGAGAGCAGGCAGAACGAAAATGATGTCATTGACCTGTTCCAGGCTGGAGGCGAGGTCAGATGAAGCATAGATCAGCGCTCAGCAGAGAGCTAGCAGCCAGCTATTAGTCATACACAGTAAATAACACTTACTTAGGGGCTTTACTGTAATTTTCCATGCTTCCTCCCTTCCACCTTCCTCATTTCTTATCTTTTGACATATGTTTATCGGTTTCGTGTTGCATGGCGATTTTCAAAGCCTTACTTGTTGGCTTGCCAGAAAATGTCAATAAGGTGTATAAAAATGACGGTTCATTGAAGGGTAAACATTCAAAGTCTACGGGGACACATTCAGCACAGGCAGCGAGACAGCTTACAATTAAAATTGCCACTGAAGGTGCAAAAGAAACTGTCTGTACACGGAGGAAGGGAGAGAATTAAAGCACAGGGGGTGGACAAGGGAAATTCCCTTGGAGTGCAATGTCACAAAAGAGGTTATGAGTGGGGGAAGGACTTCCATATCCACAATATAAATTTATATGATGTTACATTGCGCTTCCAGATGGTATTATGTCTCCAAGGCCCTTGGGCATAGTTGACTTATGGCAGAAAGGAGACATACTGTATCTGTGTGCCATGAGGGTTACGTTCATGTGCATTTGGAGACGCCATGGTCCTGTGGAATTGAACACTTAAAGCAGCAGAGTGGAGTTTTGGAGCCTTAACCTATCAAGCTAACTACCTATAATTTGTATAAAAAAAACCTTGTAGACACCACCTAGAGGCCATCTGGTACAATTAAAAGCTATGTAGCTTTTTTGGCTATATAATTGGCAGGCAGATACATGTCCTGGATGGCTAGTGGGAAAGACATGTATTAGCATGCCCTTCACATGTCCACATACCATCAAAATGAATTTTACGATGATAGCAAAACTACAGTAGTTGCCTATACCTCAGCGAGTGGTGCAATGTGACATAACGTTGCTTTAAAGTTACAAAATGCAGACAATACAATCAGATCTTTGCCTGCCCTCACAGATACTCTTCTAAGTAAACAGACAAATATGTCCACAGACACGTAAGGGATAATGTATAGAATGCTGGTCATTATTGGGGAAATAAGTCCCGACAGGGCGAACCGGACCCCGACGCGCAGCAGAGGGGTCTTGTTCCGCCCTGAAGGGACTTATTTTCCCAATAATGACCAGCGTTCTATACATTATCCCGCTTATTACACGGCTACTTGCCAAAACGAAATAATAAACTTCCCACGATATGACTTCAGCCTATAGCCTAGCCTATTGTTACCGTTCATCGTGGCATTTGCTGAGAAACATAGTTCGCAACAACACAAGTTGAACTTGAATCAAACATTCTTTAGAACACAGCTGATCAACCGTCTGCTTTCACTTTTGAATGAAGTTCCAGTTCTTGCGTAGTGATATGAAATACCTGAAGTAGAAACACAAACTCCGTTGCCATTGACAGTGGTAATTTATATGTTTGCAGCGGTAATTACATGATTATTTTACCGTAGAACTTTGGGAAAGCCCATTCAAGTCAATGGAGCGTTCTACTTGCCTTGTGAAGAGCCGTGTAATAATCTAAAATGTTGTGGTAATTCTTCCCAAAAGAGTCAAAGCTGTCACAGCTGTTAGGGGAGAGCCAGCTCCATGTTAATACCTATGGATTTACAATGGGATGTCATTGAAGTTCCTGTGGGTGTAATGGCATGCATCCCAATACTTTTGTCTACTGTATATACAGTAGTGTATCTAGTGGTGTTACACAGATGTGAGTGTGGATGTCTGTGACATTTATTGTGAATAGTCTCTCTTGCTTTCTCTCTCTCTCTCTCTCTCTCTGTATCTCTCTCTCTCTCTCTCTCTCTCTCTCTCGCTCTCTCTGTATCTGTCTCTCTTTGTGTGTGTGTGTGTGTGTGTGTGTGTGTGTGTCTGTGCATGCATGGGGTCTCCATTCTTACACTATTCTCTGGAGAGTTGTTGCATTTCCCTTGCCCCTGCCCAGTACCATGTGGAGTAGAAGGCATGGGATCCAGAAACATCAGTCATTAAATTAGAAGCTGGCGTGTTTTGAAGGTTTCTCATGGGGATCATGTGGAACCATTTAGCAGTACATTTGAGGTATGCAATGTTATGTAAGATGGTAACATATTACCGTACATCTTTTATGGGCTATTAGCTTGTTCACCGTATTTCTTAGATCTCAGATTTCTTTTTCCTTGTGCATTTAAAGGCTGTCTATCAATACAGGAATATACAGTAGGCCTATGTTTTTCAACATTACTGTCTACTCCATTCTACTAGTGAAACACAGCCATTAAAAGTAAGGGATGGGTGAGTGTGAGAGTCTTCTCTCAGATGGGATGAGGTATTTGGAATCGAAGCCAACCAGCACCTCCTCCAGCCTCCACGCGGTGCAGCTGTCGCGGTGCAGCCCCCCCCCCCTTCCCCTGCTCAGCACACCTCCAGGGACAGCGATGGGGATCCGCACCAGGCCGGAGCTCGCAGAGTGGGAAATCCCTCCATTTCTGTGACCCCCCACTCCCACCTCCCCCTCGGCTGGCCGTCCCCTGCCCCCAACCCCCATGCAGTGCCTGCATCCGCGGAGCAGGGTTACCACAGTTACGAGGGCCAGCTGGCCTACAAACATCTGGAGCTCGCCTCCAGGGAGATGAAAGGGGATGTAGACCAGAAGGGGAAGGGGAAGACTCCATACTCTACCTTATGGCCCTGTAACACATCACAGGAAGTGTGTGTCTGTGTATGAAGGAGAGAGAGAGAGGGAGAGAGAGAGAGAAAGGGAGAGAGAGAGAGAGAGAGAATTTTTGGCTGCCACAACAGTGCAAGAAAATCACGAGAATCATGACCCTTTAATATCTTTTGTAGGATGCAAACACCTTAAGGGGAAGGAAAGTGTGTGTGTGTATGTGTATGGGTGGGTGGATGGGTGTATGCGTGTTTGTGTGTGTGTGTGTGTGTGTGTGCGTGTGAGTGCTTGTGCTCATGTGTCTGTGTGCATGCATGTTGGTCTTGTGGTTTGACTGTGTCAGATCTCCACCTTACTTTCATATCCATTTCAAAGCCTACCTGATCCATTACATGTGTTGGGATTTTAAACAGACGGCCTGTTGTTGGACTTTTGCCACTAGTCACATAAGAGCTCAGAAGCTGTTTTAGCCTTGATGTGCTAAATGTCATGCTATTGGCACAACATTGCCTTCTGACATGCTTGGGTCTAATAGTTTTCCAAACACTTTCATGGACTTTGGCTGCATTGAAAGCTGAACAATTTCCAGAGCAAGGGCAAAGATAATGTTAAGTCCAGATTTGAATGGGAACCTCTAAAAGGTTAATTGTGTATATATTCAGTCTTTACTAGGCGCTTTGCTGTTGAAACAGGCAGGCATTTTCAAAGGAACACCTTTATCATTTTACTTTATTCAGGAGTATTATGACTACTACTATTGACTACTTTTCACCTCTCTCTTGTTACAGTAATAATGTAGCACAGAGTCACACTCTTTTGTTCAACATTCTCTGAAGGTCCTTGAATCAGCTAATAGCTCAAACAAAAATCCAAACATTCTTCTTGCCCCTTTTAGAAGCAAAGGGCCTCCTCTCTGATTCACTGAAACTTGTTGAATCCATTTCAGGGGGGATTTTGGCCCTGAACAAACCAGTGAATCTTTTTTTGTCAGAGCACTTGCAGCTCTCTCGGCACTTAGTGGATAACATACGTGCTGTTGGCCTTGGCGTCCATATGGAGTGCACTGAGCATGAGTCACTGCATTCGTTCCTAATGAGCTCCAAATGACCGTCAGTTGAAACGAGCGAGTCTGTGTTAGTTTTTTCACGATGAAATTTCAGCAGAACTTGTTTGTTCATTATTTAAGGCTATGGAGAGAACTCCTCCAAAATAGCTGTAACAATCAAATACCATTACTCTGGGGATGTGCTACTTGCAACTCCAAAGCACTTTCAAAACTTCCTGGAAATGTCTAAGTCCTACATCCCTCCCATCCTCATCCCCCACAATCCATCTCTGTCTTTTATGAGTGCAGTGCAAGTGCAGTATTATATTTCAGACAGGCCATTTCTCACTGTCAGTAATGCACATCAAAATCCACCCCAGCATGTTGGGGAGAAGGGCTGCGGGAGGGTTAAGAGATCTGATTGGTGTTAATGTACTTAATGTACGCACAGTTAGCCAGGCTGACACAGGAAATCTCATTTTGAGTACGTCTCCCCACCCCCCCCCATCTCCGAGTCAGTCAGGCAAGGCTCTTTGTCTTTCCCTCTCTGTGACATCACAAACAGAAAGCAGATACCGTATTCCATCTTGATCTTGTTTTCAGCCAGTCGTAACTCCTTGTTGTTCGTTAACATTTTCCCATTGCTATATGGAGATACAGTACAGTATATACATAGAATCATGTATGGGAATGATTTGGGGCTGTTTTCCTCCAGTCTGGGTTGTAATGTGGTCTATTTTTAAGCTATTTTTATAGCTGGACTACATATGAGGCTTCAGCTAGTGGATTGTCACCGGGCTGTAAATGTGGTCAATGCCTTTTTTTTTTTTTTCCATGGTCTCGGAACAAGGGAATGTGGCGCTGACGTGAGCCTGAGTTTCCAGTTTCGCTCAGCATCAGTGTGTCCTCAGACGACCTTCTCTTCTTTTCGTTCCTTTTTCGTCTCTTTACAACCACAGCTAAATAGAGGGGATGTCCATTCCCGCAACGGGACTCATTATTTCAGTTCCTCAAATAGGGACTTTTTAGTAAAATTTTCCCCTGTGTGCCTCATCTTATCTGCCATGTTTATAAGAGGCAGCACAGCCCCACTGGCAGCTTCTGTTTTAGGAGGACGTAGGTTAAGCTCCTGGGTGGACTGTGAGGAGGGTCCAGTTTTATGTCTTTGCCCAGATTTACGACTCCTTCATTATGGACATTAATGCATATGACCAAACTCATTATTACTCTTACCCTGAGCTTTACAATAGCCCATCAGGGCACAAACTGATGAGTTTGCATAGAATATGATAACCTTTTTCCCCTATGGCAGAAACTTGCGCACAAAGAAGCAGCTGCTGAGAGTAGATGGGGGTGATGAGGTACAGTAGAATAAACGGAGCAGGTTTTAGGAGGGGAAATGCAGTAAGGGAAATGGCTCCATCTCTTTTAGTGTTTACCTCTAGCACATAGCCGTCAGGGAGGATGGTGTTTGATGAACAGATTAAATGCATGCTGTCGAGGTTTTGCCATTTGATCAAGGTCCTTGCTGCAGAAGATGTGTTCAGGGCAGTGTGTGTGTGTGTGTGCATGTGTGTTTCTGTGTGTGTGTGTGTGTGTGTGTGTGTGTGTGTGTGTGTGTGTGTGTGTGTTTGTGTGTGTGTGTGTATCCGAGAGACAGACCCTGTCGGAGTGTTTAGGCTTAGACACTCTAGAGGGCGCTGTCTACAACAGCTAAGCAACAGACAAGTCGACTGGAGACACAGTGTTCCAAGGAAATATTACAAAAAATTCACTATGCTATCAGTTTTACAACAGATTTGATTAGGCATTAAATGTCATTATGTAATCAGAGGACAAAACACATTGTTATTTCTTTTAACCTGCTCTCATTTCTTCATGTTTCACTAACATATACGACGGGAGTTGAAACGAGAGATTTGTGGGTAAAACAATTCTCCTAATGAAACAGGATGATAACATCACAGAAAGACTTTGATAATTCACAATACTGTTTTTATTTCATTACTGCCCATGTGTCTAAGTTATGAATTTATTTGATTTGGGTTGACTTTCAGGCCTCTTCAATTAAAACCACAACCAATTAATCAAATGCAGCTGACATTAGGGTCAGCTGTTATCCGATATGCATTTACTGCTGAGGCAGAAATAATATGTGTGTGTATGTTATGCGTGATATGTGTGTGTGTGTTTGTCCTGTTCCTGTCTGTCCTTCTTCCTTTTGGGCTTCATATGCACGTCTCGCAACTGTCTTTGTTGTATGGCCATGTAGTGTGTTTCCCTCACTCATCTGTTTGTCTGTCTGTCTGCTTTTGTGTGTGTGTGTGTGTGTATGTGTGTGTGTGTGTGTGTGTGTGTGTGTGTGTGTGTGTCTGTGTGTGTGTGCGTGCATGTGTGTGTACGTGCGTGCGTGCATGTTGTTACCTGTTGGGAATACAAAAAAGATGAATACAGTTCATCAGCGCACTTCTACACATGTAACTTACTTGACAACTCTTGTTCTGTCGTCAGCTATTTACCAGTAGTTGCCTATGTGTATTACAGAGAGCGCCATCTGCTGGAGAGTTTACTCTTAACAGGGATGAATATCACAATGAGAGGTCTACAGAATCAGTGGTAGTGTTCCAAGTCTAACAAATTAAATGGGGTTCAGTCTTTTATGTTTTCTCAATTCACCCTATGCCACATGTGCGTGGTATTAAAATGCGTCGTCGTCTTCGCGCTAAGCGGTGTGTGTGCGTCTCTGTGTGTGTGCGTGCATGTGTGTGTGCGTGCGTGCGTGCGTGCATGTATGTATGTATGAATGTGTGTGTCCATGCATGCTGGCGGCTCTTGGCACTTTGTTGACAAGGCTGTGGTTGTGAACAGGCATCAAAGAGACATTGCCTCGCTGTCACATGAAGCGCCTTGCCCCTCTCTCCTCGGCAGTGATTGAGAGTAGTGATCCAAAACTGATGCTCCCTGGATGGCAGCGCCGGCACCGCGGATAGCTCCACCGAACGGTGTCAGCACCGTCGGCAACGTCGACGTGCCATCGGCACGAAGCCGATGACAGCATTGGCCATGCTTGGGAGCATCTGACAGAACCCTTCACCCCATCTGGAACTGATCTCTCTCTCTCTCTCTCTCTCTCTCTCTCTCTCTCTCCCTCTCTCTCTTTCTCACTGGGGCAATTACAACACCCAAATACAAAGCACAGGTGTGACTTCTAGATTTCACAGCTTTATAAATATAAATGAACTCAATGGTTAATTTAAGCAACCAGTAGTGTATGTTGTTGTCCCCACATCACACACACACACAGTACATACACTACATGTATACACAGACACAGAGACCAAGAACTTAACCTTGACTTGACCTTTATTAGAGTTGCATGGAGACTCGATGAAATCTTTATATAGCCAGAGACTTTCTAATGAGGAGACACAGCACTCAAAAAATCCTCCATAGAAATGCATGGGGTTAGTTTGTAACGCCAATATGGCCGTTGTCTACACATATCCCACCCCTTCCTCGGCAAAACGTCGACATGTGAATACATTGAGCCAATCATGTGGTGTGATGTGAATACATTGAGCCAATCATATGTTGTGTTGTGAAGACATCTTCCCAATCATGTGTTGTGAACTCGCCGCTGGAGCATAATTGGTGTGGTGAAGCCTTGCGCACGCGCATTTCGGCTGAATAGGATGCCCTATGAGTGCCCAAAAAGCGTTGCAATATGGCCGCCGAGTGGAGGGACTTGCCTAAAAGGACTTTGATATAGCTCACCAGAATGTTGATTCATTCAGTTGTGCTGTCTAATCCTGTCTCATATGTTGTACCCCAGAATTCCTCCTCTCTGCCATTTTCTCTACTCCTGTCTCCATTTCTATGGTGACGGCCCCCTACTCAGTACTCGTACACACTGAGAAGAGGATCTGCACTTTGAACCGAGGTTCCCGCTCATCATAAATATTCCATTTGCCTTAAAATATATTCATCATTAGGAGGCCACATCCTCTCTGCATGACTGTGAACACACATCATTACCAGGTGTCATGGAAAGCGCTTTTTTATCCTCAGCCACTCCTGGGCCTAAACACTGCACATTCATTGGGAATTGCAATTTCCATGGAGACTCGCCGAGTGACGCACGCGACTCCGGTCTCCTCTAAGTACACTATACCTATCCAACATGAACAGGAAATGAGGATATCAATCAGAGGCAGGAGAAAGAATTTCTCGCGAGCACGGATGACTAAAATGATTGGCATGCTCCCTCAGTATAGCGCAGACATTGTGAATGTTTGGAATATCAAAAAGCAACACCCTCCACTGTGTTCTCCTGTCTAGCTGTTTGTTTCACAGGAACTAGCTTGGTTTTCCATCTGCGCCTTCCCCCTCACCCTCCGACCATGCCTACCCCCTCCATTGGCCACCAGTGCTTTTGTCTGCACTTTAGTTTTGATGATTCCCCACTATAGCACATGTTGAGATCATTAATTTCTGGCTGAGCCAAAACCACTTCCCACACATGCATGGCATTCCTCCTTCGCTCTTTCTCTCTCTCTCTTTTGCTCTGCGTCTCTCGTCTCTTTTTCCCTCTCTTTCTCTCTTGGATCTATTTATTCTGTCTTTTTCTCACTCCCTGTCTGACTTAAAGCCTTAAATCTGCTGCTTGGAACACTTCATTTAGACTGAGATCATTTCAAATGAGTCTGATTCCATTTTGCCCAGTGTTTTTGAAGATTCAGCTCTCACATGGGTACTTGTTACCAGCACTGCTACATTGACGGAAAGGGACATGAATCATTTTGGAACTGCAATATTATGCCGAGATCAAGAGTATGTGGGGTTTTTATTGACTCATATTATTCATAGCACTGGGAGGTTGAAAGCAAATACAATATAAAACTGTTGCATGTTTCCAGCTAACGGAAGGGGGCTTGTAAAGCCTCTTTAGCTTCTTCCCACCTATTGGTGACAATGTCATGGTCTTTACATCACTAACTGTCTACACCTCATTCATTTTATTCAGGACCTTTTCCATTCTACTCTCCTTTCTCACATCCTTGCTCAATTTCTGTTTGCCTCGATTTTGCCAGAATTTCTAAGATTGCTGGACACTTATATTGGGCAATAAATCTGAATGTTTGGACTCCAAAACTGTTGCAATGAGACAGCTGTGGTAATCTGCAGACTGCCTAAGACAGTTAGGAGAGCTGGGTTCAAGGAAACTCTCTCTCTCTCTGTGTGTTTGTGTGTGTGAGAGAGAGAGTGAGAGGGAGAGGGAGAGAGAGAGAGAGAGAGAGAGAGAAATAAATCTGACACATCCTCTGAGGCTTTATTATTAAAAGAAATGTTTAGTTAAATGTCATTGTTTTGCAATTACTTTTCAGGTTATCTCTTTCTGCTTATCTGTCAGCTATCTCATCTGTCAGCTGTCTTTCTTTCTGTCTGTTTATCTGTCTCTCCGTGTCTGTTTGTGTCTAATAAGACAGGTGGTCAACAATACCAGGTTGCTTACTTTGGTTCTGGACAGGTCTATGTCTGGTCCCAGATCAGTCTACACAGCTGTTTGACAGCAGAACACAGGCGGCCTCAGGGGCCGTCTCTCTCCGCGCCGCCACAGCCAGCACACAGTAAAACTTTCTCTGGGCCCGAGCGGAAATCAATCACCACACAGGAGATGGAGCCATAAAGGAATGTCGCATATGCTGCCTCTTTAGCACGCTTCGTCAGCTTACTGCTCAGCCCAGCTAATTGTGTGTTTGTGATTAAAGTGAAAACAGAGAGTCGGAGGTGGTTAAAAACGATGCTTTGGCAGCAGGTCGCGCGACTCTTAGATCTCGTTTGATGGGGATGCAAACATGGTGCTTCGGTGCATGTTCAAAGCTGAGGAGGTGCATGAAATATTGAACACACATATCATTATACGGCATTGTGAAAAGTCATATGACTTTCTCTCTCTCTCTCTCTCTTTCCCTCTATGTCTTTTTTTCACAGCCTCTTTCCCCTTTCTCTCAGAGCGGTTTCATTATTTTGAAAGCTAGTTATGAAGGGGACCCCCGCTTCTCCACGGGGACCGTGCTGAAGAATTGCGGGACGAAAGGCGTCAAGTTTTTAACGAGCCTCTCCGGCGCGCTTCTGCTCAGTGTGGAGCCCTCGGTGGTTTGGTGGAGCAGCGACTCATCCCTCCAGCCAGTGGACTTCAGAGCGCGGCCGCCAAGCCCGGCAGACAGACAGCTCGCTGGCAGGGGAGAGTGGGGGCAGGCTGGCGTTGGTCGGGGCCCTCCTGGAAGCCCACTCAAAGCCCTTCACCTTCACAGCAGCCAGGCTGGCACGCAGCGATGTTTATCACACAAAAGGCACGATCAAAGGGCCCGATATCTCCCCTGTACCACTTTCATCTGCTCCCCCCCTGCCACTGACAGCAGCAACTACAGGGGGCAGCTCCTCACAAAGTCTTTTTCTCACCCTAACGCTCTCTTTCTTTCTCCCTCATGCATGCATACAAACAATCTCTCCTTCTTTCTATTTCTCTTTCTCTCTCTTCATCTCTCTCTCTCTCTCTCACACACACACACAAACACACACACACACACACACACTCACACATGCCACACAGAGGGTTATCACTTCTGATTAGGGAGAGCTTCTGCTTCAGATTCCTCTGGCTCTTCTCCTAATCATCAGCAGCTTTGTGATGGTTGCAGACTGTCTCCCACTCTCTTCCTCTCTCACGCAGACACACTCTCTGTCTGCACTTTCTCTCCCTCTCTTTCCACCTTTTCATTTTATTTAGTGGTCGAATAAAAACTGTCAATTGGATTTAGAATCGGATGTTGGGTTTTGGCGCATAGGTTGTTTCCCTGTATAATCCATACTGTCAGTAAGTATACAGGATGTCATTGACCACTCACAGGCAATATAAGAGCACAGTGTGTATGTGTGTGGGGTGGGATGCGTGGGCGTGTGTGTGTGTCAGTGGGCTTGTGTCCAGAGAGGGTCTGGCTACAGTCTGGTGCCTTACATTAGGCGGATTTGACAGTTGTAACATGCAGATTGGAGAAGAATGCCATTGTAAATGTCATTCAACCAGAACCTTTGACAAGCGTTGAGAGAGTTGAGAAAGAAGGCTGTCAGAATGATTGTGTGTGTGTGTGTGTGTGGGTGTGTGTGTGTGTGTGTGTGTGTGTGTGAGAGAGAGAGAGAGAGAGAGAGAGAGAGAGAGAGAGAGAGAGAGAGTCTGACTGTGTGCATATGTCTGTCAGGCACATAGACTAGGGCAGAGAGACAGAGACAGAGAGAGAGAGAGAAAGAGAGAGAGAGAGAGAGAAATATTTCTGCTGTGACTCAGAGCTGTACTGTTAGAATGTAGAATACAATTATCAGTCTGCTTTACTGAAACACGCATGCTTTTTCCTTTTTTCCTCCCAAAAGTGCAGCGCATTCAGTGTTGAGCATAATAGCCTTTTGATTGAAAGGCACGCAACAGAGCTGGAAATAACAATTACAGATAGAGTGGCTCCAGTGAATACTGTGCATTAGCCCTGGAGCTTCGAACCATAGGTCTCTCATGTTAAAAAAAAAAAAACAGTAACAAGCCCCCAGTGATTCTCACAACAAAAAATAAATAAATAACGCAGACAGGAATGAAGGAAAGGAAACAGCCAACCTTTTGGTGTAACACAGTGCCCGAAAGTGTGACTTCCATTGTTGCAATCAATTCCAATTTAACAGACAGCGACTCAAAGTTAGCCCACGGGGAGCCGTGCGCGCTGACAGGTGAGGAGCTACTGCCATCATCCTCCGCTCCCATCAAAGGCTTCCAGTCGGCGAAGGGAGCTCAGATGCTACAAAGGCCGTCAGTCTGTCAGGGGAGTCGAGATGAGAGACTTCCAATCTCAAGACAAGGAGGATGGCACATGCTAGCGTGAATGCAACTGCTACTGCTGCAAGAAAGGGAAAGGGGAGCATGCTTCCGTTTTTCTGGATGTTGTGTTATTACCCTATGATCCATAATTTGTCTTTATTGCTTTGTCAGACTTTTTATGATGATTTTTTTACTAAAGCTGCAATGAACATATTATAAAATGGCTGATCTGGGAACAGATTCTTCCAGATGCGGCTCATTCACTTGGGCAGGAGGTACTACTAACGATTCATCCACTAGAAAAGTAGATCCACAAAATATTTTTTTTTAAATAAAATGTTGTTTGTTTATTATTGTAGTCAGTGGCAAAATACTCAATCATGTTACATTTTTGTATGATTTGCAAAGAAATTTCGATTGATCTCGTTGATCATATCCATAGTTGTAGGCCTACTGTAACATTACATTTAATTTCTGGAAGGGCAGTGACGTCACTGCCCTGAAGAAATTGAACAATGCCTGCTGTTTGTCTATGTAAATCTGTCGACCGATAATGGAACTGCAGCTAGAGCGTGGTTAGTAGAAGGTCGGGTGGGCAGATCATGCCACTGCCCACCCTATACGACGTCAGAACTTACTGTAATATGCCTACTGTACTGTAGTATGCCTACTGTATTAGTCCGCACGAAGTTTGTGAGGTCAGACAGACAGTTGAAAAATGGCGAGTGAACAGCATGTGTGCAATAGTGTGGAGTTTCTCTTAAAGAACTCATTCGAAAGACTTGAGTTTGTAGTTAAATTAGCTATCAAAGACCTAGGACCTGATCAGCCCGACATTAAAGGAATTATCCGGAGTAAAATGCACTTTAGATCAATTTACGGATGATTGGGAGTACATACGTTGAGTTGACATCCAAATCATGTAATTCGGATGTGTTTTGAGAAAGTTCGATGTTACCGTTTTTAGTCAAAACTCGTTAGCTTGGAAGTGACGCAGGAATGTCATTTCGCCGCTACAAAACGCGATTTTTGTACCTCTTCTACAGTTCCAAACAACATTACACTTACGTGGTAATGAGTAGTACTGTAGGTCCCCAAAGCCAAACCAAAGTATCCCGAGGTCTTTATGGTCCCTGAAGATTTGCCTACAGTATATAAATTGCCTATGAAGTGTGTGACAATCATAGTTACCGCCACCGACAGATTTTCATTCACTGGCCATTTGTCTGCTGCCATCCTATTTGATAGTTCAAGCTTCCTCAAATTTTCCAAATCAATCCCCAAGGAGTTCGGAAAAAAAAACTGCCCTTTTACGTGTATGTGTCACTTAATATTAATTTCTATACAAACCACGGTGGACACGCAAGCACTCATTCCATGGTATACTCCCCCTTACACACAGAATATTTACCTTTTTAATGAATAGCCTACTTTTAAGTTGCTCTTTAAAGTTGAGCTGGCTCTTGAACACAATAATTTTGTTACACTTATAATTTCTTTTATGAGTAGGCCTACATGACAATAAACAACTTGAACTTGACTATGAGAGCTGAGTGGTGTAAGGCGGCGTGAAGCCTAACGCTTGGAGCTCCAGTGGAATTTTGATTTCGATTTTGAATTCTCAGTTCATTTGTTTCCCCCAAAAGTTTTTCCCCCAAAGTAGTTCTCCACTGATCTGAGCTAATGAGCTGATTACCGGTACCTACCTACCTTGTAGCTTTTATTTGTCTGGAATCTCAAATTTTTAAACTTCACTTCTTATGAATAAAATAATTATTAAGTAGGTTAACCATAGGTTAACTAGATGTACTCCAGAGCGGTACAAAATATGACCGCCGCCCAGTCCAGCACATTTTTTCCACAAAAATAAATCACGCTGAAAGGCCTATATGATTCTAACTGTCTCACTAAATTGCATTATCCACCCTCAATTCTCACTGGTATCTGCTAGACAACAAGTACCAAAACATGATTAGTTCATAGATTTCACATGTAAAATTAATTTTATACAACCCCACCCCCATCTTGCCTGTTCATAATTCTGAGAAATTCTTGAATTGTGTGCATGTGTGCGTGTACACGTTTATGTTTATGTGTGTGGGTGTGTGTGTGTGTGTGCTTGTGTGTTTGCCTGCGTATGTGTGTTTGTGCATGTGCATGCATGCGTACACATGTCTACTGTGTGAGTATAATAGGACTAATAGGACACATTGCTGTAGAATTCACTTCTTATTGCACCAGGGTATGAATAGCATACACTGCTAATTGTACCAGGGGTGCAAATAGCCTTACCCAATAAAATAACATTAAGTAGGTTAATCATAGGTTAATAATGCATGAAAAAAATGGTGTTTTGACCGCAAGTGGTAACATTATGGGATTCCATTCCCCAGATTTCGCTCATAGCCTAGCCATAGAAAGAAAGAGTTGTAAAAATGAACAAAATCTCCATGGACCGCCCTTAGTATGCCTTAGCCCCGCCTATTTGTCAACCCAGGAGCCGCACTGGATTCTTAGAAAATGTAGGGTGTTCCATTCTATTTCAAGAAAAGATTCTTCTATTTTCTGCGAAAAGGAATATCAAGGTATTGTTCTTCCCCGAAACCTACAGACACGTCTGAACAGGCTTTACAGGTTTGTTTATCTGGCTTAGGCCAGGAAAACCGAGGAAATGCAACACACTCCCACTCCCACTTATATCCGAGTGCATACCAGGTGAGTAAAAACAATTCCCAAATTCTGCACCAGCGCAAAAAAATGGTGTTTTGACCGCAAGTGGTAACATTATGGGATTCCATTCATAGCCTAGCCATAGAAAGAAAGAGCCGTAAAAATGAACAAAATCTCCGTGGACCGCCCTTAGTGTGCCTTTTTTTTTCTAAACTTGATCATCAGACTCTGCCCCGCCTATTGGTCAACCCAGGAGCCGCTAATTGGATCCTTCTAAGAAAATGTAGGGGTGTTCCATTCTTTTTCAAGAAAAGATTCTTCTATATTCTGCGAAAAGGAATATCAAGGTGTTCCCCGAAACCCACAGACACGTCTGAACAGGCTTTACAGGTGAGCTAACATAAGGCACATGCGGCTCTGTTAGTCTCACTTTATAGTGTTTATGGCTCTATATAGTGTGAACTGTAAAGAATGCTCTGTTGCCTGCTGTTTGGAAAACTCTTAGCTTGGAAGCCAAACATTCTGTGCCTCCTCAGCAGCATCACCATACAGTATGTGGATAGCGTTTGGCCTGTATCGTACGCTATCTTCTTCAGAGTGACCATATTGTTGTATACCTCAAATACAGCATTGCCTCGTTGGGTGTGACTGCCACTGTTTGTTATGACAGGTGTAATGTGAATCTAATGACAGACTTATGCAGGTCTTATGACAGGCCACTTTCAGTGACGGGTCATTTAGGTGGGGACATCGTTGAGATGGACGATCTTTGGGTCTGTAATGATGGCAGTTGTGTGAGTGCTGCACCATGGCACTCAGTGAACAATGCACTCTAATTACATACACTGTCATCAGTCATGCAACAACAGCCAGTGGTGTAAGAGGCTGATCCAACCACCCCCCACCCCCACCATCATGGCATTGCGTGGTGTTTGTGCTCCTCAGAAAAACGGGATAAACATTGTTTTATTTCCTTCTTATTACCGAAATAACACAAGGACATTGTATGTATATGTGCTCACAGGAGAGGTAAAATCCTGAAACCTCTTGAGCTCTTAAACCTTCATGAATTTTTAACGTGAGACTAGAACACGTTGAAGAAATGTGGTGTTTGAACATGCAGGTCATTTGAGTGAGCTCCTACTGCTGTCAAAGTCCTATCTAGTCCATCCCTTAGCCTCGATGTCTTACTTTGAGTTTCTGGGTCGTAGCCAGTAATTAAAGTCAGGTATCTAAACAACAGGAAATGTGCTGTGTGCTGGTAAAGCTATTTAGATCTCTCATAGATCTGCTTAATGCCATGCAACGATCAATATCCTTTAAAAGAGAGAGAAGGGAGTCTCTCTCTCTTTCTCTCTGCAAGTGTGTGTGTGTTTGTTTATGTGTGTGAGAGAGAGTGAAGGGGGGTAATGGACAACTGAAACTGTGATGGACTAAATGGGCTTTTTTCACTAATTATAAGCTTGGATGGCTTGTAATCCACCGGCAAATCAGTCTGATTTGAACTCAGATTGAAGCACTCTGCCTCCTTTTCCATTACTTACTTTTTTGTTTTGCATGTTTTCTTGCTCTCCTTCCGCAAGAATGAAATGAATGAAATCTTTGAGGCCAATTACTCTTCTGCCTCCACTTTACAGTGGAAAGTGGCTCACGCGTGTGCTGTTGGAAAATTACCCCTGCTCTCCACAATGTTGTTATGGCTTTGTGGAGTGAGAGCTGTAAGCCCAAGCATAATGAAAATCAGTTTCTGTTTTCATATGTCAAACTGTTCCTCTGATGGAGTGTTCAATGAGACTGTGTTGGGTAATGTGCACAAACAAACCACAGCACAGGCACATGTAGTTTGGGGGGGGGGGGGTGGCAGGCTTGTTCAGTCTTTATCGTCAACACACCCCTGGCAGACACTCTGGGAGCTCAGAGAGTACAGTATGTTTGTGTGTCTGTTTAATTTTGGATGAGCTACAGTATTCATGCTGGAGCTTATCAGAGGAAAAGAGAGAGAGAGAGCGGGAGTGCAGGAGAGAGCAAGAGAGACAGAGTGAGAGAGAGAGAGAGAGAGAGAGAGAGAGAGAGAGAGAGAGAGAGCATGCAGCTGTCAGCAATCTCTTATGTTGAACAGATGTGGGGAAACTCCCCTCACTCTTCTGCTCTCTCTCTCTCTCTCTCCCACTCTTCTTCTCTCCTCTGTAGCCTGGGGTGAAATGCACACATGCTCCACCAGAAGGAAAACAATAATTTGGAGTAGAATTTTTGGAATGGCTCGCATTCCTGTGGCAGCCATCACATGTTAGGTCTCAACCAATGCACTCAAAATAAGTCGCGAGGACGGATCGAGTAAACACGTCTACGCTAGGAGGCCTGCCGCTTGCACAACTCCACAAGAATGCCATTGTGGATAGCCTGCGTCGAAGGAGAATGAGAAAGTGTGTGAGAGAGAGAGAAAGAGAGAGAGAGAGAGAGAGAGAGAGAGAGAGGAGGAGGCAAAGGTAGGGAGAGCTTAGAGTAATGGAGAGGAGGTAGAGAGCAGACACTGGGATGGGTGTAGAGTCTGATTTATGTCCAAATACGAGGTGGATGCACACACAAAAGAGGCAGCTGGTTTGTGTCTGTTGTGGCGTCAGGGAGGGAAGGTCTCCAGGAAATGTTATCAGCTGGTTACTCCCTCTGTAGTAACTCAGCCTCCACCCACCATACGCAATGTCTTCTTTTGAAAAAGAAGGCTAGTCTTATGTAACTGAAATAATGTTAGCAGCCTGTTAACAACCATAGAAATGCATGCACAGAAACACACACACACACACACACACACACACACACTATGCTTACCTTTGGACATTAAGATTATATACAACACATAACAATATTTTTTTTACATGGCAAGAGAGTAGGAGATTGTGTCTAGGGAGAAATATTTTTGAAATCCTTTTGACCTCCTCCACTTCTGATGTCACATTCCTGCACCACCCCTGGCTTCTGCGTTCTTCTGAGTGTCCTTCTTTTGGGAAAAAAGTATTCAGAAAACTTCATTGTATTCATAGCCACCGGTCACAGACAGAGCTGAGCCATTTATAAGTTGCTGTTGTCGAAATTTCCATTCCATTTCCGAGTTAGTTCCTTTGTCAACAGTCAAGTCACAGGTAACAGCACTGACAAATAGTGAGAGAATGGCTGTTATACATAATGGCCCAGACTGAGATATTGATAATGTCTTAAGTGATTTATTGGCCGGCTATGTGTGTGCTGCTTGTTAAGATATTCACACAGCAAACAAACAAGCAGCAGGCCTTTAAAGGTGTTCTCATTGACAGCAGTAGCCTGTGGATGTTTTGCCAGCTTGTCAGAGATGAAGGCAGCTGGAATGCTAACAAGACTCAAATCTCCTGTGATTGCCTTCATTATCTCTCAGATGGCAAGCTAAAGATACATCTCAATGAGAGCCCGTTTTGTTTTGTGTGGATTTGGCGTGTGTTTTATAAAATGTATATATATATATATATTATAAATTATTAATATTTCATCATACAAGCTAATTAATTCCTAATCAAAATGTCATTGACACTTTCTAAGAAGTCCAATTAGGTGTGCTTTTACTGATTTTTCTATGTTATTCACCAGCAAATCTGATGAGGATCACTGCTATCTAACTTATTCCCACTCTCCCATTGGATAGGTCAGCTTTGATATTGCTAATCAATCAAATTGATCAGCTGTAACAAGCCAGGCCTCAGTAACCAAACTGCTGTTTGCTGTCTCCAAGGATCTTGTAGCTCCATTAATGGACAAAGTGCCATGAGTGCTCATTTACAGACCCCTAAAGGGCGGCTCATCCATCAGCCCGGTGGAGTGGATGGCCCCTGGACGCGGCACTTGGATCCTATACGGCCAGACCACTGACCTGCCAGCGAGAGGTCAAACAGGCGACTGTCACGAGGGCCTCGCCCTGTCCTACAGCAGCCCAGTTTCAGATCACTCAGGCCAGTCCCCGAGGGCGAGGTGGATTTATAAAAAAGCAGGATGGAGCCTGGACAATTAAACCCTTCTGCGTGCCTTTCTGCGTGCCTTGACTGAAGGTCAAGCTAACTGGTTTCAGCCAGACCAGTCTTAGCAAGCGTCTCTCACGCACACAGATGCTGAAGACAACGTTGAGCATGTTTAGACGTGCCCTGCTACTGCGAGTTCATCCCAGTGGGCTTGTGTGGCTCTCAGCACAGCCGGTATCTTTTAACAAATCAAAATGTTCAATATTTAGGCCATTTATTATAGATCTAGTTTGCCTTTTTAAAATGTCTGTTTTTTCAGCTTGAAACAAATTGCCCTCTGACAGTGGAACACATATGACTGGAGCATATTATGCAGCAAATGGGGCTTTGATATGTTTTTCCTATGAAAGGGTTATTATGATCTCGTCCTGCTCTCAGTCTGAACTTTCATCATTCGTTTTAAATGAGCAGAGATGGCGCGAGAGTGGCTACCAAGGAGCATTACTCTTGCTACATCTAATCAAATCAAAAAACAGCAGAAACTGATTTCTTATCTTTTTAGGACGCTGCATCTCGCTGCTTCTAGAGAGCATGCTGGGGAGCATTACGAATCATTTGATTACTAGGAGGGGAAAAAAAGAGAAGGAGGGAAGAAATCACAGGGTAGAGACAGAACAGTCCAGCCTCTGCCTCAGGAGCCCTGCATTGCACATAAAAATCAAATTATTGGTTGCCGCTTGTGTATTTGTTTTAAGATTTTGAAATTATTAACTAGGCTAAAATGCTGTTAGAGGCGTGGAATGGGATTATATGGAGCATTAAAAGTTCTCTGGTTTTAGAACAGTATAGAGGAGAGGAGACCGGACCCCTACTTTATGTTAGATCACTTAGTTAGATGGTTTCCTTTTTTCATAATGCTTCACATTTTAAGTGAAGAGGAGACATCACTTCATGTGAGTGTGTGTGTGTGTGTATGTGTGTCTCTGTGTGTGTGTGTGTGCGCGGGCACGTTTGTGTGCATGTGTGTGTGTGTGTGTGTGTGTGTACTGTATGTGTGTGTGTGTATGTTTAAATCTATCTATCTATCTAGTATGTCATGTGGAGAACGCAGCCATTTGTCACATAGCCCTGGGGGGGGCAGCTGACTGACAGATGTTTGTCATGTCTGAAACAGCTGATCAGATGAGGACAGTTGGCCCATAAACAGAATGTGGTGATCTCTAACCTTTCCTCCGGCAAGCCATATACATATGGGCCTAACTACCGGACAGAGAGCCGTCAGCTCAGCACAGCACATGCATTAACCTTATGCACTGGGCCCCTCTCCTAGTTATTACTGTGCATATTGCAATAAGCCTGCCTGTTGAGACAGATTCTGAAAGACTCAGCGAGACTCAGTTTGTGTATTAATTCCGTCATTATTAGAAACCTGCAGTCCACTATGACATAGAATGGAGTAGGATGGGGGCGACAGGAGGTAGCAGTGCATTGGTTGCAGGGACTTAGGGACATCCCTTCGTAATAACCTTCTGCTAATCCATTTTCAACAGCCCTCATGCTAATCATATTCACGAGGGAGCGTCAAAAGGTGGGCTTTGCTCCAGCATCAGACCCCCTTGTCTTCCGAAGGGGGGTAATTAACTCTCATCCAGTCTCATTAGTTTGGAGAGCTCTCATCCCACGCACTGCTAAAGTGGGCACATGATTGCCATACTTGGTCCTGTGCCCCATTGTGGTGATAAAGAATTCCAATCAAGT
The DNA here is from genome assembly GCF_017589495.1 of Alosa alosa. Lineage (NCBI taxonomy): Eukaryota > Metazoa > Chordata > Actinopteri > Clupeiformes > Clupeidae > Alosa > Alosa alosa. Next base: position 16,282,568 of record NC_063204.1, read on the forward strand.
CTATAGAATTTGGCCGCAGTCATTTGCCTATGCTTCTGTCGCCGCTTTGCTTATTGTTGTAGTTTTTCATGGCACACCAGCCATGTTAAATGTATGTTTTGCTAAACAATAGGTCATCCTCATCTGCTTTATTGCTCTCTCCATGGCATAAAATCACCACTTGCAGTCACAGGGATTACCAAATATAGACATCACCTTGGCCACGTACTTCAAAGAGCAGCCAGTCATGTTTGTCTTGGCCTTTGAAGATGTGCAGCGTGCCAGCATACGAGTCTGCAAACACCTCCAGAACGTTCACGAGTCTTTGCCAAGTCAAGAACGGATTACATAAACTCCACTTTTATCGTGCTTCTGCCCAAGCGACCCTCCGATGGCTCAACCATACCATGCAATAAGCTGAGCATTAAAAGAAAATATGAAACCTTAAAAGACAATGCTCACCATGGGAGAAGTCATAGCTTAGGTTGGAGAGAGAAAGAGGGGAGAAGTGGGTTGGGAGGGCGGACAATAGATGCAAATGCAGATCATCAGACATAAAGCAGACACTTATGGGCCTGACTCGCACTCACATTCTGGGTCTGAAATGCTGTAAACTTGTGCAGATGGATCTGAGCCGTTGCGCTGTTATTCCCCAGACTGGGCACCATAAAAGGAGGCCATTGATTTCTATCCGATCCTGTGGAGGAACCACAGACATGGACAGATGGAGGGCAGAGAGGGAGAGGAGCTCGGCAAACGAAGGGAGGGGGCAGAGAGGGAGAGGAGGGAGGAGGAAGGGAGGGGGCAGAGAGGGAGAGGAGGGAGGAGGAAGGGAGGAGAGGGGGCGAAAGACGATGTATCCTTCACTGGAGCATGCTCATGGACGTGTTAGCAGAGTGGCCTATCGACGGCACTGCTGAGGATCTGCTGATCTGACCGAGTGACTGGCAGTGAGGCGTCATCAGTGGGCTGATCTTCCTGCAATCTTCCCTCCATACACTCTCTCTCTCTCTCTCTCTCCCTCTTTCTCTCTCTCTATCTCTCTCTAAATCTCCTGCATCTTTCTTTCACGCCCTTCCTTGATTATCTGCTTTCCTCTCACACCAGACTCACACACTTCCTCCATCCCTCAACACCTTGAGAGAAACAGGGAGAGGGGACCAAAAATGGACACTAAGAGGATATTGGCTGAGGCTCGCACCATTAAATAATCTGCTATGAGTTTGCATGTCTTTACACACTCAAGCCGGTTTAAATGCATCATTGAAATCGCCCCGGTGAGATTTCTGTCTCTTGCCATGAGATGTGAAGATGAGCGCACAAAAGGAGGCCTGCTAATGTTTCTAAAGCCATTTTGAGATTTTCTCATTTAAAGGGATTTGGCATGCAGCTGGAAGAATGCCTCGCAGTGGGTAAGCCACACAGGATGGAGTCAGGCGTGTTCGAATCCATCGAGACATTTTGTGAGGTGTCATTTTTCAGGCTGTATTTACCCCCCCATCCCCCCATCCCTGTTCTCATTCTCTGTCTTTGTTTGAGCTTTTACATTCAGAACCACTCTCCCATTCATGCGGATGGGGATGGGAGCAATTTGCAGGTACTGAGTGGGTGTTGGAATGGCGGTGTGGGTGTTCAGGCATTCAGGCACAGAAGGTGGGGTGGTGGAGGCTTATTAGGTGGTGGACATTAGTGTGTGGGTGGGGGCTCCAGGGCAGGCATGCCCAGGCCACCTGGAGAGACCAACAATGTCTGCTCAGGTCAGGTTTCAGCTCTCACTTTGGCATATCTGCTCAACTTAGCCTGGAACTTATGTGACCAGAAGGACAGGTAGAGGAACAAGAGAGAGAGACAGAGAGAGAAAGATGGTGAATACTGTTATGGGGTAGGGATAAACATATCGTCAGTGAGGAGCAAGGGGACAGGGTGGGGTGCACTGTGGTCCAAATCACCTGCAGCTGGTAGGCTTCAGCTTTCGCTGAACCCCTCTTTGACCCCCTCAAGCCCAGTCGTGAGAATATATGTGTGTGCGTGCCTGTGTGTGTGAGTGTGTGTGACCGCATTCACATGCTGAGAGAGCGTCTCCTACACATCTGGCCAGGCCATGCGTGAGCAGAGAAAGAGTGACTAATGCAATCAGAGGCTCATTTTCTGCTCGGTGTGCTGATAGGGGCGGCCCAACCACAGCGTGGAGCACCTCGGCGCCCGACTGCGCCTGGCGGGGAGAGATGTCGAGTGCACACAGCAAGTAATTCCACACACCCCGCCCCGGCCACATGGACGAGCTCAGCAGCACTAAATGTTTTATTTTCTTTCAATGGTAATTGTGTCAGTCAAAAGGGATTTGGCAACATGGCTTATAAACACTTTTTTTTTTTGTGGACGTTCATCCAGAATAAGTGAATGCACAGTTGGGCTCTTGCATAGACAGAGAGACTGGACCTATCGTCCACCTGATCACAACCACAAACCAATGCAGCAGTTTTAGCTAAGTATGGGGTGTTAATTACTGTTAATTACTGTACAGTCCTGCTCAGGTACAGAAACTGAAGGAGCAGCAGCCATATATATATACAAAACCTCCCACGCTGGACTGCATAATTGGTTCCAGAATTTCCAAATGAATCCTTTGGTGAAGACTTGTTTTAAAATATTTTTCCTAGAGAGAAACCCAATAGCAATGATTATTATGTTGTTGTGACAGTGTAATTGCAGCAGTAAACACAACATTTCTCAAAGGGCCATAGCATGAAGAGAGACAAATGGCTGTTTAGTGTTTGGGACCAACAGAGAATAACATGCCAGCAATATTTTCATTCACTTTTGCCTTAGGTTTTAAATTAAACAATTAGTATCAAAAGGAGTACAAAGAAAACAGACATATTTAACATGTACACACACACAACCACACACATACACGTGTGCACATACTGTACACACACACACACACACACAAACATACACACACACAAACACACACACGTGCGCACATACACACACACACACACACACACACACACACACACACACACACACGTGCGCGCACACCTACACACACACACACACACACACACACACACACACACATGACGATGGGTTTATGAATGGCTGGCCAGCACTCCAGAGACGTGTCCCTTTCCTCCAGTAATTCAATGAAAGCTGTCGTCCTGGCACTGACAGGGGGGAGGGAAACAGATGTGCAATGATAAGAGCGGCATCACAGAGACACAGCAGCAGCAGCAGGACATGTGCTGCTCTCAGGCTCACCATCCAGCTGCTTCCGGCCTCCATTCAGCAATGCTGGAACAATCCCTTCGCCACCACCCTGTGGCCTCCACCGCTCCTCCACTCGCACCGCACCACATCACCCCGGCACTGTGGCCCCTTCTGTTGTTAAGCTAGGAGTGGAATAACAGTGATGTAAATCACGGGTGTTTGTTTGGAGCTGGCTCTTTACACCTCTGGACAGCAGTCCACTGCTGGGGTTTTGTGTAACACTCAGTGCAAATAAGTGGGTGAGTCATCTCGAGACAGGTCACGTAAACACAAAAAGGGAAAGAATCTTGTCCTGTTGACACGTGCACTGAGCTGTCCAAGTGAGTGTAAGTCAGACTGTAATACAGTTGTCTCAGAGAATGATGTCTATCCTTAATGTCTACCATTGAATGAATATCTGTTTCTAACATGAGTTGCATGAAAAAGAGAGAAAATGCATAAAAATTACTTGATTGGATCTTAAGATTTGAAAATAGGAGGCTGTGTTACAGACAGTGAAACTTTGTTGGTTACCTAGGAAAACTGATATGGAAATGAAGATATGTAGATTGTTTTCCTGCTGGTGGATTGAGGCACTTTGAGTGGAGTTATGAGGATTGTGTTATTGTCCGTAGTCACATCACTTTGATTGAAAACAAGGGTGAGTGAGATCATTCCATGAACCACAAAAACAAGAGCATGTTGAGCAAATAACATTGCAGGGAAACAAAATGATTTTTATCTTGCTCAACTCAGAAATGTGTTCATTGGTAAGATGTCCATCAGAGCCTTAGAATAATCCGTTCTAGAGAAATGCTGCTATTAGTTCAGGCTAAATATGGCACTGCTGAACCAGAGCTATAGACCAACGATCTTCAATCTTATCGGCCTCTTACATTTATTCCCATAAAATTATGTAGATTTTACATGAAGAGTACATCATTGCCATTTTTTACCGATGTATTCTGTTTTCAGCACAAGACTCAGAAACTTTACTTGTTGGGTAAAAATATGCCTGAGGAAAAATTCATGAATTCATAACTTGGGCGGGTATATTTCAACCCTGATCTATTGCGCTCAGATAAGGATTCAAAGGTGAACAGGACTAGAGGACATCTTCAAAGCACGGAGGACATCACGGGAAAGTCAATGAGCTCAAAGCCCCCTTTTCACTGCTGTCTTCTCCCTGCCCCCTCCCCCATCTTACCACCCCCACACACACACCTCTTCTGCGTCGTTAGAAAGCATTTCATGTGCTGGAGCTGTCACAGACATCAGGTGCCATGGAGCCCCATTGCCATTAAGTTCATTTACTCCGCTGGGGGAAATGCGGTTAAATTCCCCCCAAAATCTCCAGCGTTAGCACTATCCGCTCCGGCGTGTTAAACCGTGCCTAGATTTAACAAAGAGGTCCCTTGGTTTCCATAACCATGGACGGATGAAATGCATTTTTATTTGGGTACAAAATGTGTCTTTGAGATCAAGGAAATGTCTGTTATAGCACAATATATTAACATGCCATGAAAGGTGCTGAATTTGTCTTTGCTGAAACCACAGTTTTATTTTCTTTAAATGTATTGCCACAGACTGATTTAATATTAAAACCTTTATTTCAATTTGGCTTCACGTCAATGAATGTTCATTGTCTTACCAAAACATTTTTCAGTGGTCCAGAGAAAGTGGAGCAGAACGAGATAAGGTACAAAAGGAGAAGAAACAAAGAGGCAGCACAGAGCTGAAAAGACAAGACAAGAAGCCAATCAAAGACGCGTCTGCCTCTGCAGGAGATGACAGAGCAGGAATTCCTGAAAGTGATAGGGCTCCTTTGAACTGAGGCTTTACCAGTAACCCATGGCCGGTCTGCAGAAGGACTGAACTTTAACATAAGACTCACACGTCCACCATCCATCACGATGAGGGAGACAGTCAAAGCAGAGAGGCCCTGATACAGAGGCCAGCAGCGGCCAGCTGCCAGAGACAAGAGCGACACCACGTCAACACCACGGGGGATTGTTTACTGATGAGTCAGTGTTTGGAGAGAGAGAGGACGATGATGCACTTTGGTTGTTAAATGGCTTGTTCGGTATGACCTTCCAATGTAAGGTTACACGACCCCTTTTTTCTTAAATGAAAGTGAATGAGCCACAACACAAACAGCAGTGAAATGAACAGGGCTCATGAAAGCCGACTCAGTGACAAGGAGTGAAAAAAGAATAATTTAATAAATAAATGAATTATGTGAGACATTCACATAATACTTTTTTTCACCATAGTGTTTAGTGGGCTTTTAGCCAGCTGTCATTATATGAAATGAATTGAGAGCTGGTTGTGAGAGGGAGGTGCTATCCGGCATGTGATTGGTGGTTTGATTGGTCAAAATGTTGGTCTTAGCTGTTACATTAACATGTCAACACTGAAGCAGAGCAGCAAACTATCGGCGGTTCAATACAGCGCTCATTTCGAGCACTGCAGGAAAATGTGGATATGCATTAAACAGTTATTGAACAATTCCCTTGGTTAATGTAATATGGATGTCATAGAGTCTCTAATTGGTCCTTAATTAATGCTATTACATTTTATCAACTGGGGTATACCATTTTATTTTATTTTTTAAAATATCAACCTGATCTTTTCTCTCACTCGCTCTCATTTTCTCTCTCTCACACAAACACTCTCTTTGTGCATGTGTGTGTGTGTGTGTGTGTGTATGTGTGTGCGTGTCTTGGCATACATGTCAGCACTCCAACAGCTGTGCTGCTCTTCAGCATACGTCAGTGTGTGGCTGGAGGCCGATGCTCCTCCAGCCCTCGCTCTCCCATGACAGAAATAGAGACCAGCAGCTCTTTCCAGCGTGGACAGGCAGACTGGAGCTCCAGCGGAGGAACACTTCATTCGCGCCTCGGCCAGACTCGAAAAAAGAACGAGACGACATCCCACACAGACATCCATGTTAAGGTCATGGAACAGCTCCTTTCCACCATTGGCTTCCCTCCTCCAAATGCTCCAGCAGAGGAATGTATTTGGCTGGGGAAGCCTTTGTGCTGGATCTGACAGTGAAAAGCAGTGGGTTATGGAGAGGCACAGAATGGGGGATTTTCATCATGTGTTTGATGTTAACAACTAAGTGATGACTCTTTTTGCCAGGCTGAGGGTGGTTGTTTATTGCATAACCATTCTTACTCCAACTATTATCTACACTCAAGCTGAACCATGCACAAACACAGCATGTACTGTAAGCTACTACACAAGTTGGCACAACACACTGTCAGTTAGTGTGAACTGAGGACATTTCAGAACACAAAGGAGATACAACCTGAGACATTTTTGTGTCCATACTTTGTTTACATTGGCAGGCATAGTTTCCATTCCAAATGCATGCCCCTGCATGATCGTCCAGATGCTCTGCAAGCCAGGCTAAAGGTAGCGTCTGAGCCAGGTAAACACTCTTGAGAGAGGTGTTAACCTGGCCACCTCTGCCTGCTTCTCCGATTACCTCCCCTCCCCTCGTTTATCTGTGCAGAATAGCCTGGAGTTTTACTATCCAGGTGAGAAAGGTTAAGAGTGTGGCGAGCAAATGCACACCTTCGGGCCAACCTGTCAGCCTGTCAGTGCTCTGGAGGGGTGACAACAGCCCAGCTGAACTTCTGCTCACCCGGAAAACAGCGTACGGCGTCACGTGAAGGACATAATGAGGATGTGACGTGTTTGGGCTATATTGTGCATGTATGCTAACATGCAAGTAATCTTGCCCTCTGAAAAGAGCATCTATAATTGCATCTGCACCTGCAAACCTGTTAGAGATGGGGAGAACTGGAAATGAGTGGGGTGGCAATAAAAAAAAATAACCTGGAGGTGTATGTGTGTGTCGTGTGTGTATGTGGGTGGGGGCAGGGGGTTCTTCAGTAATATTACTTTGAAGTCTGTGAAAATTAAACAAAATGGGAGTTTTGTGCGGTAGAGCATACTGATGTGTGCAGCTCATCTTGACTTCCCGAGTCCTCTACACGGCATGCTCATTTTCTGAGTGAGAGCATTAGCTTAAAATCCCCCCACAGCTTCATTCTACTTGTGTTTGTGCTTTGAAAATTGTGTCACCTGAGAAACCTACAGAGAGAGAGAGAGAGAGAGAGACAGAGAGAGAGAGAGAGAGAGAGATTGGGAGAAAAAGATGATAGATGGATTCCAAATTGACGAAAGTAAGAGGAGGCATCTCTTGATATGTTTGCTCTCTCTAGCTTGTGACCACTTGGGGATAAATGACCATCTCTTCAGGCACAATTACTGACCCTCTCATCCGTCATGAAATTACAGACAATTATTAGCTGAGGGATGTGAGAGGGGGTGTCTGCTGACTGTGGAGCAGGGTAGAGGGAGGGAGGGGGTTGTGAGTGGGGAACCAAGAAGACAGAGGGACCTGAAGAGGAAGGAAAAACACCCAGGCAAACCAAGGCCAGCAGGGAGGAAACTCCATTAATATTTTAGCATAGGCATTATAAAAATAAAATAAAAAGTTCAGTGAAGTACCAGAAGAAAAAAAAGTCAAATATTGTTCAACAAACATTTCATAAAATTAAAGAGCCCACCGAAAAAAGAAAAAAAAATCCCCTCCAGATTGAAAATGCTCTTTGAAGGTGCACAGCAGCTCCGTTGGCAGCACAGTGTGAGGGAATAGCGTGTTTTTAAAGCGCCTTTCTTTTCTGCTTACTAAACACTTCGGTAGTGCATGTTTTAAAGATGTGTGCTGGGGAGTAATCGGTGGGGGTGGAGCCCCCCCCCCCCACCCACCCACACACTCACTCACTCACACTAGTTGGCCAACCTCATGTATGCACATCTGGCTCCCAAACACACCACAGTACCATGTGCTACATAGGATGGATGTCATTTCAAATAAACACAATAAAGAAATTGGATCTGGATCTTGATAAATATGGAACATTCTTACTTATACGTATGAATGTATGTATGGTGAAAGGTGAGAGGACATTAAGTAGAAACAAATCTGTTTTTTAACCTTCTATGAGATTTAATCTCAAGAATCAGTCTTACATTGGACAACATTGAACATTTCTCTTAAGGATGGTTTGGCAATAATATTTTAGAGGCATTTTGTTATATAAAATTATCTTTACTACCCAATAGCAGTGAAAATTAAAAGGTCTCACAAAGGTATAAATTCAGTCATCTGAGTCAGTTTCATGGCTGTAAAAAGCCTATCCAATCACTGCATTTAAACCAGATCTCTGCTTGTGCAGTCATTGCCATCACACAAGGCTATGCTAACAAGCCAGTCACACAAGAATAGCAGAGAAAAAACTGCTAAACATACTAAAAAATAAATTTGAAGTTTAAATGGCACAAGCAAACATTAAATAGCTTATAAAGCAAGACATGAAATAAGAGTCAACCTATACAGACAAGGTGGAGCAGTGGTTTGCATTGCTGAACTTCACCTAGATGGCCCTCCTCACTAATATATTTTCAAATCTGTGTTTCATTTATATGGCAACTCCCATAAGGCACTTGTGAGTCACTAGTTGCTGTGGACAAGCATCATACAGGGTAGTTTGAAAGTGTCTGTAGGCCTACCTCAATGTGGGATAAGATTTATAGCAGCCCTAGATCCATGACGAGTTTGCAACTAAAGCCTGTGTCTTTGCTACCTAGCCTGGCTATCTAAACTTGATTAAACTCTTCCCAGATCTTTTTGGAAGTATGCTACAGCAAATAAAGATGGCGGACCAATCGTGGCACTTACAGCTGTGTAAGTATAAGCCTAATCTGTTAGAGTTTTTATCACCTAGATTTTCTAAAGGTTAGAGAGAAATAGACACTGCTATCCTATAATGCGATTATTGTAACAAACAATAATGTTTGGTGTGATGTATTAGTTGTCTGTAAGGCTGCTAGCTTACATCAGCTAGCATAACAAACATGGCAGCGCCCATAGCTTCCTATTTTGAGCTTCATACCTGCTCTCCAAAAAAAAATTGGTAGGTAATGGAGGGCTTGTCTATTATACACTCCATGCATAACAGAAAAGTAGTGGGCAAATGCTATTTTTATTTGTTTATTTATTTATTGTTCAAAATATATCCAAAATAGTACATCCACAGTAGGCTATGCTAAAATGCCCTAAAATCCTTTATGGAATAGTAAGCTGACTTGGGAATAAGGGGTTTTAGAAGAGAACGTCCATCAGTCCATAATTTCCATCACTCTTCATTACAACATGCAAAAGCTTCCAGTCATGTAGCCCTATGTTCTTTCTTTTTTACACCATGGTCTTTGAAGAGGAATGTCCTATCAACCTTAATGGATAGATGTAACATGCAATCGGGGTAATTTGTTGTAGTAAATGTAGACTGTACATATTATTGGTGACTCGTCCATTCTTTGTAATGTGATAGAAACTATTGTTTATTAAGTAATTATCCCCCTGATCAAAAACAACCATGGAAATGACAGGAGTTGCACATCCTTTGGAAATATGTCCTGGAGCCTCTGTATCAGTGAAGTGCCCTGCCCAGATAGAGAGGTAAAGGTCAGTGTCATGGTGATGAGGCCAGACAGTGAGATGGAGGCAGTGTATCATGCAATTTATATTTCAGGACTTATGAAAAGGACCAGCCCCGTTTCAAATGAATTACTGAACCCTGTGAACCCTTCGTTTGAGGACCTGTTTTTGGCGTTCTAAACAGCCATACCCACGGGGCTCTGCTAAATCACTCAGAAACATGAGCACCATCATTTTGAAGTAGCATTTTTCAGCAGCACTGAGACCAGGTAATCATTTACTGCTTCTGGACTGTGAGATTGAGAGCTTGAAACCACAGGAAAATGAAATGGTCTGATCTGTAAATATAATGTTATTCCAAAGCGTATACACCTCTTGTACTGTAATAAGAGCAAAGTGCAGTTTCTGTTCGCCATGTTTTTAAAATCTAAGATCTGTAGGTAACTTTTATACTCATGTTTACTATTTATTACTCTGAATATGTTATTAGGAGACATTCGTTCATTTTGTTGATTGACTTTGTTGATATATGACAGATTATTCATGAGTAATGTTGCTACACAACATCCTGCCAGTTGTTGTTGTATAATCATTGAATTCATTTAACAGATTAACAAAAATGTATTTTAAAATTTAAAAATGGCACCAGCAACAAATATTGGAAATACCTTTGGCATGTCTCTGACTAAACTTGAGACCCTCAACAACATACCCAAACCTCTCAACTGAAAAGTAGCTTTGTCATGGGGAGACCGAGCTTAAAACAATATGCAGGGCATTAGCAAAGATGCAAGTAAGGAGGCTGCAGCCCATTAGTGGTTAACAACGCTAGCTGATTTTCAGATGGCACTGATAGCCATTACAGTAATCTGCTCTGGTCCAGGCCAGCTCTTTCCCCAATGACAGAGGCTTCCGGCTCTGACGTTTGATCAATAATGCAAAAGCCTCCCCAAACTCCCTTGCTTGTGGTTTCATTTAGAAAGGGCCCTTCAAACTAATGATGCAGGTTAATTGGCTTGTCATCGTTTGGGAGTTCACAGGAGGAAGACCCTTAAAAGGTTTGCTCCTTGGGACTTTCGGTTTATGGCTGGATTGTTTGTTCTTTTTTCACCCTGCTCTTTGGCTGCCCACCAGACTGCATAAGTCAGGGTCTTTTTTTCCCCCCACGTTCCTCCTTTGAAGAAGGTTGGTTGTAAAACAGTGGGCAAAACCTCAAGAAGAAAATGGCACCCTGTGTGTTAAGGCCAGTCTGGAGGGCAATGGAGTAGCTTTATTGGATTCTCTATTTGACCCCATTGTCTGGCTCCAAAACATAATTTCTTGAAAACATATTTCCCCTATTATTAAACACACTCTGTGACTTAGAATCTGTTGACTTAAAAAGTTGTGGCACCCTTCCCAGTGGTACACATCCACCCCATTGATTGCCATGACCTGGATAATTAACCTGAGAAGTGACCACTGCATGTTTGCCATTCGTAACCGTCTGTTTCAGGAAGCCATTACTGTGGCACAGTGATGCATCATGCTGAATAAGTCATGAGGTGGGCTGGTAAAGGCCCTGCCCCTTCCTCCCAGTCCCAGGCACATCCCCTCCACATTAAAGGACAAATGACTTCTGGCCCTTGCCAGGAGGAGGAGGAGGAGGGTAGAGGCCCACTGTGTTAACATGCCTACTGGGATTGCCAAGGGTATGCAACAGGGAGACCTCCAACATCCTGTAGAGAATTTGGCTGGTCTGCGAAGGCTATAGCGCAAATGAAGAGTTCATGTTAGACAAAGCTGTTTAATTAGATAGATTCCTCAGAGATACCAGGATTGTCTTAAATTATTTGTGTGCACATACAGTACAGTATGTGTGTATATGTGTGTCTGTAGGGACAAATTGATGTATTTACTCCTTGACTTTTAATATTTAAGTTAGAGCAGAGCTATAGGGTTTTCCCTCGCTCTAAAATAAAATTAAAATTCATCTAAAATTCATCTTGAGTCATTTGAGTTCTCCAGCCTTTCTCCTTTAGATGATACATGCCTAATTTATATAAACAAGATGAAACATGACCACTTGGGGTTGAACAACTGGATCTGATTTGAGTTCATGAAAAAAGCCTTTCAAAAGTGGAGAGATGCTACATTGAAGAGGATGTGAAGCTAAACAGATGACTTATGTCAGTTTTGCTACTTAACCCAATAGGAATGTGCCCTGAGAGGCTGTGGGGCCTGAGCTCGTTAGCTGATTTTGCTGGATGATAGTCCTTGCCCTTAAAAGACGGGAGAAGATGCCTCAGGCTCTTGTCTCTGACCACATTTATCAGTGGAACGTAGGAGGATGGTGGAACAGAGAGAGAGGGAGAGAGAGACAGAAAGAAAGAAAGACAGAAAGAAAGAAAGAGGGGGTATGGGAGATGGAAATGGGGAAAAACATGTTGGCATTTAAAGACACATTGAATGGCGGTATGTTGGTTTCATTCTGAGGGTAAAATCTGTCAGATGTTTAAACGGCATCTTTGGAGCTGGCAGTTTCCTGTGCATCAGAGGGGACTCTGCAATGACTGATGTTTTACAGCATATCCTGTCTCTCCTTCATTAAGGGACACATGCCACACTAACCGGTGATCAATGGAGAAAGGCAAACTGCCCTGAAGAGCATTTCCAAACCATCTGAAGGCTATTTTGTAGAAGAAGTAATAAAAAGGGATCCATTAAAATGGCAAGTATTTAGTAATGTTCTGAGGACTTTGACAACATGTGAAGAAAAAACATATGCCTGCATATTTCCTTAAAAACATGAATGGCCAACTGGTCTACAATAACTAACGGCACCCAGCCATGTTAGTGCACAGTCTGTGCTCTTGTACTTAAGCAGATTTTGTAGAACGTGCCAGAAGGACAATACTAGGCAATCAATGACTTAATGAATGGCTGTGATGGAAAACACAGTGCTTCTTTCTTCCTTTTATCACTGCTCTCCATGAGAGGGACTTGGCTCATACAGTTTCTTCCAAACAAGTCTCAGTCAGGCTTGAAATATGTTAATCAAAACTGGCCCTGTATTGGTGTCTCCAGGACAGAAAGAACACCATGTTGGCTGCCAGACACCTGTGCTGAAGTCAGAATCTGTGGCAGGACAAATGAGAGAGAAGAGGGGGCTTTGGCATTCATTTAAACAGACATCCCATGGATTGCTGGGTATATCAAGGAACACTGAGCATTTTCTAAACTAAATGGAATGCAAATGACTGTTGTAACCCCCTCCCCCACACACCTCTTTTTTTCCAAATCTCTTCAAAAGCAGGGACACACACACAGAGAGAGAGAGAGAGAGAGAAAGAGAGAGACAAACAAACACACACACATGCAAATAGGATAATGTCTGTTGGCATTTGAGTGCCTTGGCCAGATGGAGATGAATGCTTTTTCTCCCCTGTAGGCTTTATTTGCTGCGAAGGTGCCGTGCTACATGTGTGTGCAAATCAATCAGCCCTTGTTTCTGATCACTCCTACTTAGATCAGACTGCAAATAAATGCCAGTTTCCCTTACGGAGGAGAGATCAATAGGTAGAGAAGGTGAACGTCCCTCGGATTGCAGCCCAGAGGGGAGACCATGCCGCTCCTCTTTAAGAGTAAACGGGTTGCTCTTTTCCTTAAAGTGATTTGTCATCCATCAGGTCACTGCCAGACGTAGAATGCGGGTCATTTTTTTTCTAAATGTCACTCGATAACCCTTTTAAAAAGGGGGGGAAAGAGCAGGAGAAAAGACGGGGATGTGATAGGGGTGTTTTCTAAACAAATGGTTCAGTGAACAAATGGGAGGAGGGAGAAGTAGGTTATTGTGTATTCCCTTTCACTCGCTTTTCGCTCACTATTCACCATTCAAAACATCTTTTCTTTCACCAGGGATGAATTGTGGCATGAACTTTATAAGAACAAAATCTCTCTCTCTGTCTCTCTGTGTCTTTCTCTCTCTCTCCCTCTCTCTCTCTCTGTCTCCCTCTGTGTCCAGCTGGCTTTCATGTCCATGTCCATGCTCACATCCTTTAGTAATGATGCTAACCTGTGGCTCCACTGTGGAACCAAAGGCACCACCACCCACAGAGTGGGCCTGTCCTCAGGGCCCGGAGACCAAAGTCCATCTAGACAAAGTCTCCACGCACGGATGCTGGATTATTACGCCATTAATGCCAACAACCTTGCATGGTAATGTGAGAAATTTAAAAAAAGTAAATGAGGAAAAGGCATCAGGAATCGAAACAAACGTTGTTGTACAACCAATCAAAACAACAACAGGATATTCAAAATCACAAGGAACTCCATTAGCCATTGTCATGGTAGTCTTTCTCAACTGGATGCTGCATTACTACTGTTGTTTCATCACATAGATGCACAGAGGAAAGACAATCATGGGTCTTGGAGTTGAATATTGTTGCATCTGATTTACAGTAATTATTTCATTGTCTAACTGTTTCAGCATTGGTATAGTTTTTTAGGAAGTCAGTCTGAAAAAAAAAATAAGAGAATTAAAAAAAACATAATTAGTAAACTATGGTTTCCTGCAAATATGGAAAGGATAGGCTAATCAAACTCTAGTTGCCTTCACTCTGAGCCACTGCACAAGGAAGGATGATGAGGTTACATGTAGCTACAATGTATTATTTCGCTAACCAATTGCTAATCTAAGTAACCAAACGTTTTTTTCCCAGCAAAACACGAACACTCAGAGATACTTTTTTTACCAAGATTGACATAATTGAGTGTTCATTTCTTGATCTGCCATAATTTCAGGTGATGTATGCCTGTGGTGAATGTTCAAGCTAGTTATCCATAAAAGGAGTCCAGATTCTCATTCTTATGCTGGTGAATCATGAATGACTAATGTTCCATCTGAGCACTTTCAAACCATTCAGATGATTTAGCCCAGTTGTGGGATTGTTTACTATTTTGCTGTATTTTTACAACTCCCCCGCCTCTCTCTCTCTCTCTCTCTCTCTCTCTCTCTCTCTTTTCCACACACACACACACACACACACACACACACACACACACACACACACATACTCACTCACTCTCACTCACTCACTGAGTAAACAAAGACAAGGATATATGGTACTGAAGTACCCCAGGAATGAGGGATTTTTATGCTCTTTAAACCAAGCTCACATCTGGTGAGGGGATCATTGTTTCTGCACTGACTAATCTTGGCAATAAAAGAAAGTTGCTATTTTATTGTTACTGTAATACATGTATTGGAAAGTTAGTTTTAACAATTCATTCTGCATTCTTTCTATTATCAAAATACTAATAGAAGTTCATTATCTATGGAAAGCCATCTGTGCATGTTTTATGTAAAAAATTTTCTTTTATTTTTGCAATGTACAGATACTGTATGAGAGACATGCCATGACAACTTTAATAGATTCCCCTAGTTGTGTGACAATGTGTGATTATATTGTCATTTAGTGTGTGTGTGTGTGTGTATGTGTGTGTGTGTGTGTGTGTGTGTGTGTGTGTGTGTGTGGGTGTATGTTGTGTGCATGTGTGTTGTGTGCATGCATGTACTGTACATCATGTCTGATTATGTTAATGAACTATTTAATATTTTTCTTGTATGTCCCTCTACAGTGTATTAAGTTGTATGAGACATTTTGGAACAAGAGGTTTCAAAACAAAAATGCAAAGGGTTGACCTCTCCTAAAGTGTGTTTACGTGCACTGCAATAAGGACTAGGCATTAAATATAGGCATAGTTGCTAAGAATAGAGCAAAAACCCACGGGAGAAGGGGGGCGGGGGGTTAGTCCCTTAATATGACCACAGCACTTCACTGAACCACAGGTTCCACTCCACTTGACATCACAAACTGGCCTATTCCAGGCATATGAGTTTTAATCAGCGCAGCTGTTGCAAATACAAAAAAAATGTTTCGTTGTTTGCTTAATGTTGTTATTGTTTCCTTTGTGTTTGCTTTTGAAGTTATCTGTAGTTTGTGTCTGTGTATGAATGGCGTGTAATGTGAGGTGGCTTGCTTATGTGCATTTGGAGTGCTGAGCTGATAGAAATCAGTTGGATGCCTCCTTCCAATGTCAGTGTTGGCGTGGCCCTGGGCTGGAGCAAGAATAGATGCATCAATAAAGTGTTGGAGAAGCTTGAAGAAGGACTAGATTTAGGTTGTACTGTGCTGGCATTACTGTGCTGTTTTTTTAAGCCTATGCCATATAAATATATCTGAGGTCTCTTGATTGCTCCATTTCTCAATGCTCAATTGCTTAATTACATGTGGTTTTAGTCTTCACATAATTGGCCTTTGCACAAAACATGCATATGTCGTCTGATTCTTTAACTTTGGTGGAGAACATAGAGAGCTTTATTTTAGAAGGAACATTGATATTATCTATTGACAGTTACCTGCATGTAGAAATGATAAGGGTAGGCCTACAACAGAAATGAACGTTTCTCTCTATATATATTACTCCGTGTAATATCCTTCCCGAGCTTTATTTTCTTTAAATGATTCCATATTCAGTATCATAATTAGAGCTCAGGAAAGTCCAGAGGGACTCTTATAAACACCCGAAAGGTTACAATTTTGGAACAACGCCTGATCTGTTTACTTGTTAGTGGAGATGATAGCATAATAATGAAAGAAAAAATATATCTTTGGAACAATTTGCCTCATACATTCCCCTTTAATATCTAATAGAAATCAACACATGCTCTCTGTGAAATTAGGCTGAGAGACAGATCCTCTGAGTAATTCTTTATTCAGAGGAGCTGAGGCGAGATGCCTTTGATCTTTGTCATTTTGATCTTGTATTAGTTTAATTTCAATATTTGTGATTTTTTCACAGAGGCCTTTGGTGCTTCACTTGATCTTATTTTTTTCTTTTTCTTTCTTTCTTTTTTTCCTTCTACAGACAAATGTAACATTTAGAAAACTAATCAGATGCCAGCTTCTTTCTAAGCTCGTATAATTGATTTCAGTTCAGAGTTCTCAAAAGGCATATTAGTCATGAGCGCGGAGAAATGTTTTTTTTTTAACCCGGAAATGGCCATAAGCCTGAACTACATCCGATTTGGTATGTGCACTTCACAATGGTGTCAGTTAGCATTGTACATTAAGAACTGCTTCCCATGAACGGAGCATCAAAGGTCAAATTCCATCAGAGGAGTAATTGTTGTTTCGCCTGGTCCAGGGCATGAAGGGTTACTCAAGCCTCGCTGCTCCAATCATATGCCGGATTGCGGTTGGCTACAGTGGAGGAAAACCTCTGAGGACGAATGGCCCTTT